>NW_017619273.1:746515-1346515 GCF_001879475.1 Ipomoea nil | reverse complement strand
CTTCCGGACTTGGCCCAATTGCTCTTCGGGCTCCTCTCGACGCTGGCCCAGTTCTCCTATCTATTTTCTTTGGGCCCCTATCTCTTGGGCCGGGGTCCTCACCCCATCAATTATTATTATTATTATTATTATAATAAGTGATACGTATTACAGGTTTTAGAATGTTTTTCATTATTTCTAATTAGATAATTTAATATATAATAATTAAGTAATAAATATGTTTTGGAAAGTAGATATATTTTGTTAATTATAAATAAAAGAATTTCCTAAAAGAATACAAGTCTTAGATATTTTGCAAAAAAGGACCCGATTAACATTGGTTTTATTCTTTAATGATGTGTCATCTCCTCATTCACCGCCAGTGTATAGCATCTATACACCGGCGGTGCATCAAATATTAATCCAATCCAAAAGGTATTTAGGAGAAGAATATATTATTATTACCTTGCCCTAAAAGGATACTATTATTACCTGTTTGGATAGATATTTTTTGGGGCATGGTAATAATAATTAGGGAAAATGACACTTTTTCTCCTGAGTTATATACTTATAGTACTTTTTCTTTTTGAATTATTCATGTAAACACATTAACCCCTTCAATTATTTTAAAAGTGGCAATTTTTCCCCTGATATATTAAATTGACATTTCTACCCTTAAAATAAACATTTTATTTATTTTTCTTCTGCAACAAATTATTGCGTATACGTAGGGATGATCACGATTTGATTCGAACTGAACCGGACACTATAACAATCGAATTAAAAGTTTCCGGTTATGATTCAGATCCAGAACCCAATATTTGAATTTCAGTTTATTAAAATTATGAATCGAAAAAGTTGGATCATGAACCGTGAGCCGGCGGTTCCGGATCCGGTTCGCGATTTTGAACCGTATTTATTTTAAAATTTTATTTTTTATTTTAAAATAGTCTAAATTCAACAATAAATGTATTTTATTTTTTTCAGTTCGGAACATGAACCCGCTGTCCGAGTTCGCGATTTTAATAAACTCTATATATCGGGTTTCGATTCTAAAATGTAATTAGAATATTTCGGTTTGATTGCTATAGTGTCTGTTTGGTTTGAACCAAATTGTGGTCATAATTTGTTGGAGAAGAAAAATAAATGAAATATTTATTTTAAGGATAAATATGTCTATTTAACATTTCAGGGGGAAAAACAACCACATGAATAATTCAGAGGGAAAAAGTGCTATAAGTATATAACTCAGGGTAAAAAAGTGTCATTTTCCCGAATAATTAAGTTGGTGTAACACCCACTATTTTCATAACTAAAATTTTCTAATTTTTTTCTTCTTTCTAAATTGAGAACTTACTAAAATCATAACGGAAGCATTAACTAATTAAAAGAAAATGAGTGTTACAGTCACGCTCCGATAGTTCTCTAAACCCAAACGCTAAGGGTAAAACTTATAACTTACAAATAAATAATCCAAAGGAAAAAATCCCAAACACCAATAGAAAGTAGAAACAAGTCCAAACTAGTCCTAGTCCAAATGAGCTTATTGTAAGTATTTTCATTAATATAATACATTATAATATATCGTATTAATTAAGTGATTGTGCAAGTAGAAGATTAAGTGTAACGCCTGCAATTTTCATACATATGAGCTTAGTATTAACCATGCTTAAAGGGTAGAAAAAATGTGGGATAAAAATAAGGGGTAAGTTATTAATTACCCAAATAAACAATTAAACTGGGAACGCTACTCCGTAGCTACCCTTAAAACTTAAAAGAGCAACTACACGGAAGAACTTAACCAAAATAACATAATCATAAATCATATGTTTGGGCCCACATAACCATAAGTCAAGAGTCTACGCTCATAATCAGAAAGAGGCTCACAGGCCTAAGTGTCACAGCACTAACAGAATGAAAGTAGCATAAGAGTAAGTCTAAACATCCAAGTCTAGCATCTAAGATAAGAACTAGATCAAAATTTATACTATCTAGCTCCATCTAACGCGCTCAGTATCATCGGCTAGACCTGAAAGGGGTTAAGTAAAAACATACAAAAGTAACCCGTTAGCACGAATACTAAGTATAACCCACTCTATCCTGTAAAGTACAATATAGATATAGATTTGAAAAATAGATAATTTTACACTTAACACGTTAGCCAATTAAGACCATAGATACGAGATAAGTAACTCACGAGTATATAAGTATACATATATAGCCAGGGCCTAATCAATACATGCAAGTTTCGAACCATGTTAGTATTAACCATGTTATTAATTATTTTGCTATGATTTAATTATTCACATGATCACTGTTCTGGTAAATAAATGTGGCCCTACCAAAATCACAATTTTTAAAATCAATACATGCAAGTTTCGAACCTTTGACCTCCAAGTTAAAATACAATAAATATACATTTTTACCATCTCTTCATAGAACCTTTTAAGTTTAATTGAAAACTCTTAATTTTTATTTCTAAACTAGCTAGGTAAAAATTAAATATTGGACCTATAAAATTTGGGGCCCCTCTAAAATTGGGGGCCCTGTGCGGTAGCCCAGCTTGCACAGCCTAAAATCCGGCCCTGTATATAGCAATAATGCCTAACTACGAACAATAGACTCACATGCACATGTTATTAATACACTAATCAAGCACTAAGCAATTCATACATAAGTATACATACTTAACACACATAAAAATCTATGAAGCATGCTTAACTTAAAAGATCAAAGATAGGCAAGGTTACAAGTGATCATGTGAATAATTAAATCATAGCAAAATGGTATAACATCACATCAATCACAACAATGGAGATCATGTACTATATCAATATTGCAATATCAAGAAAGACAAATGACTATCTTCTAGCCAAGAAAATCAAAAGCATGAGCTCCCTCAAAAGAAAGATAAGATAAATACATATAGATAATAGTAGTGGAGGGGTCATCCTAATTTCCATAAACCATACTCATCTCAACATATCAATCTCATCATATCATGTATCTCATTATATCATCACGCTTGGGAGGTAGGAACTTCACCATATGTGAAAGGACCTATTTGGGCTCAGGAATTCTCAACTGGCCAAATCAACGTCTCACCCACAAATCTTATAAGTAACATGGAAACGAGACCATTATCTTAAGTGTGCACACCCCGTAACTGGGATTCCAAGCCCAGCGAGTAATAGCTCAAGCCCCAAGTGAACCCAGGATTTTTCTACCAGGCCACTTCTAATCACTTAACTTCCGGAAATTCTCCACCGGCTTTCATTTCATCATTCTCATTTCATCAATCTTTTCAAGTAACCGAAACTCAAGTACCACCTCCAAGGTAAAAAGATTTTTCATCACAAGATATGCACAACATATCACATAAACGACATACTATGCCTAAATGTAGTTTGAGAAAATAGGGAAATACGGGATAAGCAAATGGAACATAAAGTGTAGTAAAAAACACATGAATAGATGCAATGGTTCATACTCAATAGGTCCAAGTAACTTCAACTCACAAGGGTATAATCTACTTCATACCTACTCATCACTTAACACAACTTGGATCATATCCATTAACTCATCGAAACATGATATTCAACATACTTCACTTGTGAAACATGCTCAACACATATATTACTTTCAAAGTTAGTTCAAGCTTCAATAAAATAAATAATTCATGTTTTGGTAAGAAAATGATTTTTTGTACATGTAACACATCACACGTAGCATAGTAGAACAAGTCCTCGAAGTCCTACGAGTCACGAAAACTCGCAAAAACACGAATGGCGGACCATAATGGTTCAACGTGTCCTAGGTCGCGGGCTTGGCGGCGGGTCTCCCAGGACCCGTCGTGCCTACCGCACGGCTTGGCATGGAGTGGCAGGCCATGAAGGGCCTGCCACTGGGCACGGGGGCTGGCCGGCGGGTCACCTTAGACCCACGGCCGAGCCCGCACGCCTATGAGGCAAAGGGTAGCCTCTCCTCTCCTGTTCTACCACATACTTGGGTATTTTTGCCCACTTCCAACCTGCTACAACACCTCCAAAATTACCCACCAAGAAAACCATCAATAATACAACAATATACATCATATTCAACATATCAAACATCAAATACAAACCATTTTTCATGCTCAAAAATCATCAACATCACCAAATATGCATATAAATCATATAGGAAGAAAAATAACATATTTTGGATATCCATGGGGTATACCTCATTCCGAGCTCCAAAAGCCAAGCACTTGATTGTAAATCCATTCCCGAGCTAGCCACTTCAACGAGGAAACATCTTCATCTTCACTCCACGCCACTGACATGCTCCAAACTGCTGGAGCTCGCTGGAGCAACACCCATTGCCGGATAAAGGGTCGTCCACCGCTAGCCGCCGCCGGAACCGTCATTACCTGCCGGCACGGGGTCGCCGGAGCTCCCTCGTCGTCGGAAAAACGGGGTTGATGAAAACCGCCGCTGGGTCTGCCATGCCGGACATGGAGGATGCCAGGTCTGGGGTCGTCGCCGTCACAGCTCCGCCGTCGAAAAGAATGCGAAGCATTGAAAGAGATGCAAAAGACCGAGGGAAAGAGAAGAAGGATAAAATAGGAAATAAAATATAAAATCTATTCCTGAGAACTCAGGAATAGGTTAATACCAAGGGGGGCCCTAGTAATAGTTATTCCCCTTGCAGGGGAATAGACTATTTCTAGTAATATTGTTCCTGGGAATAAAAAATTTTACCAAAGAAAGAAATAAGTCTATATTACTGAGAATGCTATGCCATTTCAGGTCTATTTCGCGAACCAAACGGAGTATTAATCATTGAAGTCATTTAATTAATTAGTTAGTTTGCACATCGCTTTTTCTTGTTAAATCCAATTCCCAAGATCGACCCTCATATTTTGGAACCCAATTTATAATTTAGTCTCCAACGATTCCATTTACACTTCTAAAAGTTGTTTGCCATGGGCATAAGAATTGAAATTGTAACAAATACTTAAAATCAAAATGAGTTTTAATTAAAACAACATGATTGTTTGATAGTAATTTGTAACTTAAATTAGAATCATTACTTAATTTATTGTTTGTATATGTACAATTGTGAAATTGGAATGAAAGTTTTTTAAAGTACAAGTATAAAGAAAATATTTATTAAAGGTCCAATGGTGTTTTTTTTTGGTAATCACTCTAATCGCTCAATATGTGCGTGAAGAACATGTGCCTGCTACGCAGTTCGCGTGATTTTCAACTACATGTTTTTTTTTCTTTCCTAAAAAGTAGATTTTGCTCTCTCTCTTCCAAAAAAGAAAAACCATCATTGATCATGCTCTTAGATTTTTGAAAATCGCTATAAGAGAAAATATGACATTTGTGCGAGTTATTTGTTAGAGTATACACACAATTCGAACACATGTAATAACCTAACCTCATAGCGGAAGCATAATGATCTAGCAAAACTCCAGCCATAGTTGATACTTTGTTGCATTGCATTGTTGCTTCAAGAACTCCAATAGATTAAAGTTTTGTTGTCTACCATTAATCTCCTGTATGAACTAGATGGTGTAGTTGTAAAGCTGCAACAGGAGCAATGGGAGGACCATGCTTAAATAGCCTACATGCCATCATTATAGGCTAAGTAACGGAAACCGTTACTTCATTTTCAAACCACAACATAATGGCCATAATTGGCCTATTAAACTTGCACCACTTAATAGTGTAATTATAATGAAAATGTTACATTCTCCCACTTGGTGCAAGTATTAACTCAAAGAAACAAAAAACATGAACCATAGAGATGGTTCCTCTTAATCAGAGTAGTATCTACTTATGATTACAATGTAATTTATTCTCTAAGTACCTTATGTGGTATAAAACTTAATGAATAAACCTTATGTTCATTCTTGATTATAATTAGTTATCAAAAACTAATTATTGCCGCAATGGCTAAATTTGGCCTAATAAACTTGCACAACTTTATTTGTACAATATTAATGGAAAACGTTACAATTTTCCACTTGGTGCAAGTATTGGCACAACCCTTGTTGAAGATCAAAAAAACATGAATCATAGTGGTATGTCCTCTAAATTAAAGGGTGAGTAATACCATCTATGCATCACATGCATTTTGATTCCCAACTCAGGTCCTTTATGAATAAACCCTACGTTTATTCTTGGTCCAACGTTAGGGATGTTTCTCAAATAAATATGCGCATAACCATAGGATAAACCATCCAAATTATTACATAGAAGTGACAACATAAATGTACGTACAATATAGTCACATAATAAGTTCCATGTACCATGTACGATCCCTAAAATTCTTATAAGCATGCCTTAAGTAGGGATCCGAAACTATTAGCAAAATGCTAATATATTACATGACTAACTCATTATCTTTAATATTATCGCTGACAGCTAAGTTTTCAGAGTCGACACGTCTGTCACTCCTACTCTCAGTATTCTTAGCCAAAGATAATAATTGAGTAGTCCATATTCCAACGACTTAGATAATAAATTCATGAGTCTAAGTCCACAAACGGAACTTTAAACATACACCTTATAAATGATCTTCAAAAAGGAAGGAAGCCCAACTTTCATGTCATAGAGCAATAACAAGGACTTATTAATAATGTAACTTTATGAAACAACAAAATATTGTATCAACATAATCAAAAGTCCTCTAGATTCATCTATATGAACTAACATCATGAGTCTTTGCATGCTTTATGTCTCTCAACACTGAATTTTGAGCCTTTTCAATCTTAATGACCCATGATCAATTTGATGATACGAAAGACTCCAAATAAATGCTAAAGAATCTAACTCGTGATAATTCACCATAAACTTAATGCCATTGTTATAATAAAACTATTTATGTTGTTACAACATTTTCAGAAATATGTTGCACAACTTGTAGTTCAACAAATTGAACTATTGATTTTATAATAACAAGGCAAGGTGTCTTATCCTTGAAGTAGAGCAATCTTGAAGTGAGATATCTGTAATGATCTTTCCAAATGATCACTCCCACTGATCAAATGGGGCATCTTATTGATCTTTTAAATGATCACTCCCACTGATCAAACCATTACTCCCACTAATAAAGTTATTCTTGAGCATAAATGATATGCACACTAATGATCCTCAAGTTCAACTAATTTAACAAGGATTATAATTCCCCACCATAGTTGGACATGTTAAATATGTACATGTAACAGACACAATTTTCAACTACTTAAACAAATTAAATTGCTTTAGTTGAAATTTGGTTAGATATGTACAATTAATATAAGGATCCAAAAGGTATATCACGTCTAAATTCAAAATCTCTACTGTGGTTGGGCTGAAAAACCAAGTAAGCCACATACAGTAACAATTTCAAGTTACTAAAGTTTTGGAGGTTAACAAAATACATGTGTTGCCAATGCAACCCATGTCACACAATATAGAATTATAACTGGCCTTAAAGTTATAAATTCTAAAATTGGTATGATAAAATTTTATATTGATCATCAATTTAAACAGGAGAATCCAGTGACATAAAACTTGCCTGTAGGCTAAAGATTTATTCAATTAGACTCAACTGAGACTTTATGATAATCAAATAGAAGAATCTAGTGACACAAAACTTGCCTGTGGGCTAAAGTTTTGTTCAATTAGAATCAACTAAAACTTTATGATAAAATTATTATCAAAGGGGATAGAAGAATCGAGTGACATAAAACTTGCCTGTGGGCTAAAATTTTATTCAATTAGATCCATCTACAACTTTATGATAAAACTATCAAACCATGTTCCTTTTCTTAATCCCTGTGGGTAAATTAAGAAATATGATTTGATATTTTATTCTGACTATTTACATTAATATAATAAAATTCCTGTGGGTAGATTTTATTATATTTTTTGTAATTAGTCACAAAGTGATCAAAAACTTAATAATTTCAGTTATGAAATTGTATTGATCACTTGATATATGTACACAAAAGAATATTAATGTACCAAGCTATTAATCCAAATTTCATTCATGCATAATAAATACACATAAAAGAAACTAGACTAATACCACAAATGTACACATAAAAATATTTTTGAATATGTACATATACCATAACTTTATGATAGAAAATGCCAATTTATTTATATTATAACTATATGTTAAATAAATTGACCTTCCTATCTGTAATGATAAAACTCACCGAAACTATATTCCGATGCATAATTGCCTGTGGGCTAAATTATGATCGTAGTTTGATGTCTTTACCCCAATTAATTATATAAACATAACAAAATTGCCTGTGGGCTAAATTTTATTATATCATATAATTAATCACAATCAATACGTCTATAACTGTATATGATCTCACAAAATTTCAATTAATCGAAGATACTGTGGCTACTACTTAATTAATCAAAATTATAAGATCACTAGACGATTTTCTTAATATCTTAGGCATCAACTTTAAAGCCTAAAAACAATTATGCCGCAATATGATAAACAATTCCAAGTGTACTCCCAGGAAAGTTGGTTGGGACTAAGCCTCATTAAAAATAACCAACTCCTTAGTCAGAGTAATGTTTCAAGGGAACTAGTAGCACATTGGCCCCTTCCCGAGAAACTTTTCACCGGTTCATGTTTTCTCACACTAAAGGCATAATTGACGAGTACTCTTTTCCAAATCTTTAATAGTTCACATATGAAAAGATTTGATCTTAGGTGAACATTTTAGACGGTCTAAAGGTGCTTAAACATAATGCACTACCGTATATAATTCCATACACAAAGTTCACCCTAACAAGGAATTATTATAATTCCTAACTTATGCAATTCCAAAGGCATAATTAAATTCACATAACTAGAAAATATAATGTTATGCTAGTGAACAATTATATGTGAAATTCAATATGCTCATATCCAAATAAATTGTACATAATAGCAATTTAAAAAGAGCTATAAAATTATTATTCAAATAACAACATGAATCCAAAACTTGAAGGATTTATAAAATTTGAATAATAATTTAAAATAACCATATACTTTTCAATTATTGAAAAGTTTTAACTTGTAGGCCCAAAAATGATTCAATGCATTAACTTTATGAGAACTAGCTTTAAAATTGTAAATTCTAACCATATCAAAACCATATGATATGTTGACATTCACAAATTAAATTCTCATAAAACTAAATTGCATAATTTAAACCATAATATTATGCATTTCATTTAATTATATGCATAAAGCAAACTCAAAATATGAATATAAAATCAAATATTCATACTCAATCAAAGTGGGCATCACAATCCAAAAATCCAAAAATAATAATAATGATAACAATGTTACGACATATTGATTCCTCAGTTCAAAACTGATAATCGTTATTACTATAATTATTACATAACGGTAATAATGGAATAATCAATTTTCTTAATCGTAACCGAACAACATTTAGTATTAATAATAATTATTATTATTAAATGTCACATTATATCATCATTATTACCATAAATGTTTTGGATAAGCAAATTCATTAAGAATCTCAAAATATAATTCTTAACATCATTATTGAAATTATCATGACAAAACTGAAAAGGAAAACAATATCCAATTGCCATAAACATATGCATTTTCCAAAATTGTGATTCAAAATCACACTCCATAATTAAAAATATTACTATTGAATTATGGCAAAGTTGCAAAATTCTGAAATTGCAATGAATAACCATAATAATCATATAATATTATAACAATTAGGAGATTTAATATGGAAAAACAATTGCTAATCACCACAAACCTTTTAAAATATTTTTCGGAAAAACTTTAAAACTTAATAAAATTAAAATCCGAAAACATTAATGTTGAAAAAATAATATCCAACATTTTCAACTTTAATAAACTGATATAAAGGCATAAAAAGTGGTTCTTGACTAAAACTTTATGACCTTACTAATTACCATAATAATGACTGTAAATGCAAACGATTGCAACAATCGCCAAACATCTCAATATATCATCTAATCATGGCAATTAGTCACAAAGTATAGCAATTCATCTTTATTACAAATAATATATCAATACATGATTACAACATATTAGCATTATGCTAATAGTTGTGGATCCCTACTTTATTGACCCAAGATAAGTCCCAAATAGCTTGTTCAAAATAGGTTTAAAAGTCCCAAAGTGAATATAGGACTAAAATATGCTCAAAATTGAATGAGAAACCAAACAAGCTGTCTTAATAGGCTATAATATCCAAAATTAGCCTGAGGATCCAAAAAAGAATAAAATCGAATATAAAAATTATGAATTAATAATATGCTATATCCAATCTTAATATGCTTTTCTAAATGTACAATTATAACAAAATAATTTATGAATATACAAAGCATGCTTGGATTTTGCAATATTAACTCATAAATCATAAATAAATTGTAAACACTTCAGCAATTTAATATGATTCTCAATATTAAATTAAAATTCAAATAGCAAATTTAAAACTTAATATTTGTCCATAATTGAATAATAATTTAATTATGAATTTTAATGTCAAAATTAAGAGGAAATTAAAGGCCATTAAAATTCCAAAAATTAGCAATTACTATATATTTACCATTTGCCAAAATAATATACATGCAATATTAAATTAAATATGGTAATATTTTCAAAAAAAAAAATTAAATATGGTAATATTAATCCTGATATAATTACCATACTAAAATTAATATGCAATTATTAAATAAGCAAATAAATATATGGTAAATAAAAGGTAAATTGCACTGTAAAATAGGAGAGGTACCAGTCAAACCATCCGTCTTCTTCAATTCCTTAAGCAGCCAATGGAACAAACTCAGCGCCGCCCGGAGCTTGTGGAGCAGCGTTCGGAGCCATCAATCCAGCCGTCCGTCTTCTGCCAACGCATCGCCGGAAAACCAGCGCCACTGCCGACGGAGAAGCAGGCCGCCGTCGTCTTCATCGCGATGCCACCGTCGCCTGCGTCTTCTCCAAATCGCGATGCCACCGTCGCCTGATCTCGACAGTAGCCGACCGCTACCCCATGGTGGTGTCCTCCCAGTGACAAGGCTCAAGGCGGAGAACCAAGGCCACAGCCCCACCGTCAGCAGCACCCCTCGTCGGATTCGTCACCACCGTGCCTCGCTCCAACGCCAAAAACGCCTGCCGCCGGCGACCCCAAGACGCGACGCCAACAACAACGCCCGCCGTTGCCCACGTAAAGCTCGCCGTCGTTCTTTAGGGAAAACGACGCAAATCAACCGGAGGGAATCCTTCGTCCCTCAGTCGAGACACGCCTCAACGTTCACCGTCCGCGACTCAATTCTCGGAAAAGGAAACGCAAAAACCGGTCAAAAACCGTAATGGTAAGTTGTAAATATTACAACAGATTATTTCAACAGATCAGGTTTATTATTTATGCAATTTGATTGTATATTTAATGTTTTTTAAAAGGTTCCTGCATAATTTTCATGTACAAATATCCACATATATATAAAGTTGAATCATGGAGACATGTATGCCCAGAACAATCATATTCAAATTGCATACACATTCAAACTAATCCAATATGTACGGCAGTCGTGATCCAACGATGTCCTCTAACGGTGCCACTTGGACGGCAGTCGTGATCCAACGATAACATATAATGACAGTACATAAAACAATGAAGCAAAATTCCCACAAAGGTAATAGCATTTTATATATTTTCCAAAATAATATATACATCAAATATTACCTTCTCAAACAAAATGTCATGTTATCAACCTAACTTGCATACAATTACAGGAATATATACATATGTACTTCTGCATCATAAATATATCATTCCAACTGATATTCATACTGCAAACATATTCTCGGGGGAAAAAAAGAAACAGCAGTAAAACATATATATTGCATAATATATAATTCAAATATATATCATATGCAAATTTATCAACTAGGCAGAGATTAAATAGGCTGTGATACCAAATGTTAGAGTATACACACAATTCGAACACATGTGATAACCTAACCTCATAGCGGAAGCATAATGATCTAGCAAAACTCCAGCCATAGTTGATACTTTGTTGCATTGCATTGTTGCTTCAAGAACTCCAATAGATTAAAGTTTTGTTGTCTACCATTAATCTTCTGTATGAACTAGATGGTGTAGTTGTAAAGCTGCAACAGGAGCAATGGGAGGACCATGCTTAAATAGCCTACATGCCATCATTATAGGCTAAGTAACGGAAACCGTTACTTCATTTTCAAACCACAACATAATGGCCATAATTGGCCTATTAAACTTGCACCACTTAATAGTGTAATTATAATGAAAATGTTAACAGTATTGAGAATGGCAAAATTGAAAGCAATATAATAAATAAAAAAAAAATGAACGTACATAAGAAAAATGTGAGTAAAATCCACTATAGCTTTTAGTGCCCTAGTATTCCTGAACATTACTGCAAAATACACATACATAAGTAAAATGTAAAACAGCAATCACTCAAACTATGAGCCCCTGGAGTGTGAGATTTATTTAATCTTTTCTTCTTTAATTTCTTTTTTGTTTTTGTTTTTTGTAGTCATCACTTGCATTTTAAAGTGATAATGTTGTTACATAAATATTATACACTCTTAAATTTACGGGAAAGCCCACAGGCTACTGCCAAAGATGTGCTTTAAGTGAAGCTCGGCTTGTGACCCGACTACAATGAAGTAAACGAGCTTAGACTGCACATAACTGACCGGTCCAAATATTCTACACTCAAGATCTACATAACTTGATATCTTCAACTATCGTTCCCGCATCTTTGCCCTGGCAAAAAACACTCCTGCCAAGAGGCCTGCAAAACCGAAGCCATGTTTCGAATTAAATTTACAGCCCGAGAATGTACAAAACTAGCTAGGTCGACAATGGCGAGAAGGAAGAGGAGGAACTGACCAAAGAAAATACTAGTTGCGTTCTCCAGGCTTGTGGGTACTTTGAATAGAAGGATGCCGGTCACAGATAATGGTATCTTGTTTAGCGATCCCACGAGGCTGCACAATGCAAAGAACAAAACAGCCAGCATGTTAAAGATAAACCAAGTAACTCGAGCTGTGTCTGCATTCATGACAAACTGAATCTAAACCAATCTACTCGAACGGCTCACATTTGCCCCACTGGCATCTTATTGGCAAATTATATTGTGTATCATGATTCACATTACAATATAGGGCAGTTGGTTACCTGTATGTAGTAGCACCTGTTTGGTGAAGAAACCACATAGACGTAAAGCTAATTGCTAAGCCCAAAAATCCACTTAAAGTTATCACCAGCCAAAACATGGGTAACTGTAAGAGTGGTCTGTCATCAAGATACAAGAATAGACATCGAATTTTATTCACCTAACCGTAGCAGCAGCTTTAGTCGCTCGAGCATAGAATTATAGAGAGCTAGTAATATAATGCTACATTGAATAAGGTAAGTTGAAAAGCATTTGAACAAAACTTACGTAGTAGCAAGATAATCCACTTCATTGAACAAAAAGACGAGCACAATGCCTAACGGCAGTGATAGCGTGTTATTCAGCAGGACCATTGAGAACTCATCAAGGTTTCCCGATTTTGTGACTTGCTTGGCGGTATCCATGATCCTACGCAGAGTTAACTGCACCATGAGAACCCATTATGACTAGAATATTTATTGTACGTTTTCCATAGTTTAATGCAAAGTGCTTGCATACAAGGAAAAGAATAAGCAAGACTGCAAGAGATCGGGTAGAAATGTTTGACAATTTAGATCCTATATGTTTAAAAGAAGCACGAGAAGAATAGCCCCGGAAAGGCTTAGCATGAGCAAGAAGGCACTGAAAAGACACAAACTAAGAGTAACACTCACAGAGTATGATGCCGTCAAGAAACAATTAATAATCTGCCATGTATAGCCAATGACATTAAAAGAAAGATCAGTAATTCCTCCAGAGATTGCTGAAATTACCTGCATAACACCAACCCACAAAGTCAAACTTATTTAAGAACATGTACATATATTGACAAATTAAAACTTAACCCCAATGCATGCATCTGTTATATGAAAGATAAACACAGCAAATTGTGAAAATAATCAAGAGTGGTGGCGGTGGCCGGTGGAGGTTTTTTACACCCTACCTCTTAGGAGCTTAAATACAATATAAAATAGCCCAGTGTTGCAAAAATCGCGCCTAGGCGCCGATTAATCGGCGCTAGGCGGTCGGCCTCCTAGGCGCTCTAGGCGCCCTAGGCGGTCCCCAGGCGCCTAGAGGGCGCCTAGCGATTTTTTCAACATTGCAATAGCCTACTATTTCTAAAATTGTAATAAAGGAGAAACGACCATTCTGCCAAAGTATCGATTAACTAAATACAGATGACATGACTCTCTAGAGGTTTATTATCAGAAAATAAGTAAATACAAAAATGACCAATACTAGAACCGTTACCAATCTCGCCTCCAGCCTACCATTGGTTTTTTTTTTTTTTTTTTTTCCTGCAATCCTTCAGTCATCATAAATTTTTATTTTTAAATAAAAGTACATAAATATGGAGGAAAATCTAATTCAGAGCATACCATTAAGAAAAGAGCAGCCCAAACTCTGCTATCATGGTGTTTCTTAAAAAGATACATTTCACCAACAGCAGTAATCACATTAGTAACATTCTTCAGGACGGTGACCATGGCAACATTAATGTATTTCAGACTGCAGGAAACACATGTATGAGCAGCATTATCGAATTGAATATATAAAGCATGCGAGTGAGATTTTAAGAATTTGGTGTTTTGTCCTTCTTAATATAAAAGTTGCAACAGACATAAAAGTGTTAGAACTTAGTACCTAAACATACTTGTGATAAGCATCCCAACAAAGATAAAATTAACAGGTAGCCAGACTTTAATTAGCTTCCATGTCAGCGGCTCTGTGGATATTATGCCAACGAAGTTCAAAATAGAAACTAACACCACTGAGACAAAATTCTACACCACAGAAAACAATAAAGGATTTGTCATACATATGATATATATACTTATATTTTCTCTTCGTTCTTTTTTGGGTGAATAAATATGAATGAGACTGTATTAAGGAGATTAGATCGGACCTGGTAGACCATCAATGATATCCCTGCATTAAAGTCATAGCTGGACAAAACATACTTATTAATCAATATCATGCTGCATGAAGAAATACAATATGATAGCCCGGATAGTAAGGCCTTATTCTGTAGTGATCTTTCTCTGTCTTTCTCCAACTTGCCACTTTCCAAATCATCATCACTTTTACTATGAGCCTTCATGGCAAAAGATAATCTACAAGATAGAACAACTAATAGAATCAACAACAATTTTTATTTATTTATTTTTGTAGCTAGAATGGCATCATTATGTCCACCCTAAATTCATTGAAAAAGGAAAGATGCTTCAAACAGTTAATGATGTATCTCAAGTATCATAATTAATAGCCACATCAAGGATAACGCGGCCTGCATCTGACACTGGTTCAAGAGAAAAGCATCCATTATTTTACCATTTTACTTAAAATCATTCAGGATTCTGGAATTACAGAAAATATTTACTCTATTTGTTACAACTCAAAAAGCATTTTATGGATTATGTTCACAAAATGGAGTAATACAAGTTTAAAAAGAAAAGAAAAGACTAAATTTTGCATTAAAACAGAAGACATTTTTTGGATAAGCATCCTTTGGGACCTAGAAGTTTTACAACTTCAGATTTCAGCATCAATACTTAATTCTAACAAACTTTCCTATTATAAATCACAAATGATTTTTTGCAACTGATTGAAAAGGAAATTTTAAAAAAAAAAAAAACACGTTCATATGAAAGAAAATTATAAATAATAAGTATCAATAGAAGGCAATGAAAGTTTGTAATGGTATATTAAAATTTAGAGATTTAATGACTTATGTAAACTTTTTAAAATAAAAAGTCATTAGAAGTCTATAAATGTTTGTGATATAAGACTTTTATAGACTCGTACAAAATTTACAAAAGTTTGAAGAAATTCTATAAGAATCATTTAAAATCTATTTGTTTAGAGTCCCGCATCAAAAAATAAGAGAGAAGTATATGGGTTTATAGGCCATAGGGTTATACTGGTTAATTGATTGGATTTAATCTTCTAGTGTAGTTTCGACCATGTGCAAAACAGCCCAGTTTGGGCCCACGGTATCACTCAGTTGTCAACCTGTGGTATTGGTGGAAGCGTTATGCTGTGCACCATGGATAGGCAATCGAAACTGATTTTTATTTTTAAAGTCGGACACGCGTTTAAAAAAAAAAAAACGACGCGGTTTTTGCAACCGTGTGCACCATGGTTGCACGGCATAGTTTGCCGGTATTGGTGGCATCATTACAACCTAGCTGAGTGACCCATTTAGGAGTCAAAGTCGCAACCTTGAAGTGATTATAAGGTAAATAAACTGTAGCAATTGTTAAATGCACCAATTTAAGCACACCTGCTAGCTAGTTCTCTTCTAACTGGAGTGGAGACCTGATCTGCCAAGTTATTTGACTGGAGATTCTCTCTCCACTTCGACCAATGTAACCAGTATTGTCTATACAAATCTTTTTCAATCAAGGATCTGGAGAATCTAAACTCGAGCCTACAGATAAACCCCTTCAGCATAGAAAAGAAAACGAGAGTCAAGTACAAGTTCAAAAGTTTAAAGGAAAACCTGTACCAAAGTTGCATTAAATTTTTAATATTGACCTAACCTCATCTCACTAGCCCTCATACCTATAGTCCCAAGATACCATTAATTAGAACCAGCTCAAGAATCCAATTTAGAAAGTGTTTGACCATATGCACAGACAGGGCAATACTATTAAGAAACTACTGTCTCTTCCTATGAGAAGTACCAAGAATTAATTACAATTCTATAAAACAAACAAATAATCGTAAAAATGTGAATCTTAACACTACTAACATCCCAGTTCCCACTTGAGTTTCTTGATCACTCCGGATAAGATTAACAACCATCACAAATTTGATACAGAAATAGAAACAGAAACAGAAACAGAAACAAATTTTCTTTGAAATAGCAACAAGGTTTCATCCATTTCAGCATCCATTGTTCAATAGTAAAACAAATACTACTCACACAGAAATAAAATAAAAAAAATAAAAAAAATAAAAAATAAAAACTATGTTTACCTCGGAATAATCAAGGGAGAGAGCTCTGCAGCTGTTCTAGATGTGATCAACTACTGTATTCTTCTATATAAATACACCACTTTGTGCGAGTGCGTTCACAGTAGCAATTTGGGGAAGAAGACAGGCGGAGGCGCAGAAAAAAACGGACTTTTTGTTTGCTGTTCAGATCACAACGACTCCACAAAATAATTTGAATTCTCCGGTTGTTTTCCAGCGACTACAGACCTCTTATAATCACACGCCGCCGCCTTTAGAGAAGCAATAATGTTTAGGCATGATCCCACCGGCCAATGCAGAGTGGGATTGGTCATATGGCACTGCGATGGAAGCCAGCCAAACTATGGTGGAGTAAAGGAAGGGGGGAAATAGCATCTTTGACTGTTGTTCTCGGCACCCCCAAACTCTATTTTGTAGCATTAGCACTATGCATATTTTGCAACGAGTTTTACGTACCTACCTCAAAATTCTACTCAGTTGTTTCTACTTCTTGGTAGTGTAACAAATAATGATTAGTTATTTTTAAATGGATCCATTATGCAACATCACCTCTTGTTTCAATCTCTACTCCATATTAATTACAATATCAGCTCTTGTTGCAATCTCTACTCCTTATTTAATAATAATTGCAACATCACCTCTTATTGCAATCTCTACTGCTTCATCTTTTTATTTTGGTTCAAGTGTCATCCGGCACCACGAACTATAAGCGATTATTCACCCCGCACCCTGAACTTTTATAAGTGCTGATTCGGTACACAAACCAATTTTTTTTTTTCATCTAGCATTTTTAACAGGTTGCATTCAGGTAGCCTTTATAAGTTGCTGATGTGGAGGTGCTTAGGCGATGACGTGGTATAATTATTTGAGGTGGCAGCCATTTCATCAATTGGTTCAAATAACCCCTAAATTGAAAATAGAAATCAAATCCTAAATTGAAAATAGAAATCAAATCCTAAATTGAATTTGCTTATAATCGGACAACTATTTCACCTCAACCGTAAGAGTATACGACGAACGAAAAGTCGACTACCAGAAGAGTAAACCCAGTCAGAATTCCCCAAAATCCGACGACTAGACGGCATCCCTACATCTCAGAGGAGTGGACGACGAGCAAAAAGAACACTGGGCGACATCAACTTTCACCCTCTGCAGTAGACGAGTAAGGTATTTAAATTTAAATATGTATATGTAGATTGTAGAACAATGCAAATGCTCCTAGTGTAGGGATTTCTTATGAAAGCATCATCCACTTTCACCCTCTGCACAGTGTAATATTTGAACAATGTATATGCGAATGGTGAGTAAGGTGGGGTACACTATGCTTTGAATATGATGGGTGTGGTCCTAATACACTGTGTTTTTGCTTTTATTTTGTATTGATTATGATATAGTGGGGTTCTGGTGTACTGCATTTTTGTTTGAATATGCTTGTATAAAGTGTGGTCCTGCAGTAGCTTTGTGTATAAATGTGCATTGAATTTCTGATAGTAGCTTTGTGCTTTGTGTTTATTTATTTTTATTTTTTTTCGTGTCAGGATGAATAAACGAGTGGAATTAATTATTCATCATGGTGGTAATTTTGTGCAAAAACCTAGGTTCAAGTATTTGAATGGTGAGACACAAGTAGTGGATGTGGACCCTGACTTAATATGTTATCCCCACTTAATGAAGTATATAGCAGACCAAAAATATGGAAAAATAGTCTCACTGACATATAAGTTAACCAATGAACCCTTTACAGCTTTAAAACTACTTCATAATGATGTTAGTACTCTCCACTTAGCTCAGATTGCTAGGGAGAATAAAAGGTGTGAGATTTATATTGAACATGGGGTAGATGACCCTGATGTGGTTGCTTTATCATTACCTGGGTGGAGTGCAGTTCAAGCTGAGGGTGAGGAGGCAGAATTAGGGGGTGAGGAGGCAGAATTATAGGGGGAGGAAGATGGGAGTGAAGGTGAGGCAGATCCAAGACTTGGTAGTGACTACTACAATGAGGAGGGGACTGATTTAAGCAGTGGTAGTGAGCAGATTAATTGTGGCAATGAGCAGATTACTAATAAGGGGGACAAGAGGAAAAGGAAAATCAGAGTAGATGATGCACCAATACCACCTTATGTGCCAACACATGAAAATTAGAGTAGTGATGAGGCAGATTCTGTGTATTATGATTCAGAAGATCCACCAACAGTTGAAGAAGATCTAGAAAATGAGGAAGGGAATGAAGTACAATCAAAGTACAATGATAAATACCCTAAGTACAACCCTAAATCAGACCCACCATTTATTCAAATAGGTATGTACTTTGATGACAATGTGCAAATCAAGATGGCTATGATTAGTTATGCGGTACGCACAAAGAGGGATCTGTTTTGGAAAAAGAATGGTTTAAAGTATGTTAGGGTTGAGTGTCTTGGAAAGGGTTGTGATTTTCATGTTAGTGCAGAGTGGGAAGAAAGAACAAGGTGTTTTCAGGTGAAAGCAATTACGTTGGAACATAAATGCAATAATCAATTTACCTTAGGGATAGTTAGTCAGAAATGGTTGGAATGGAAATTTGAAGAGAAGGTGAGGCAAAATCCAACTATTGGTTATTCAGAGTTGAGTAGAGACATAAAATTTGAAATGAACTTGAATGTTACTATTAGTATGTGTAGAAGGGCAATAACAGGGATATTGAAGAAGTTGGATATTGGGTATGAGAGTCAGTTCAAAAGACTTAGGGATTATGCTCAAGAGTGCTTGAATTCAAATTTGGGTTCCACAGTGAAGATACAAACAACCAGCACAGTGGAAAACTCACCATTGGTGTTTCAGAGGATATATGTGTGTTTTAATGCCATGAAGAAGGGTTTTGTAGAGGGTTGCAGGAGGTTTATTGGACTAGATGACTGCTTTTTAAAAGGAAAACTGAAGGGTGAAATACTGACTGCTGTGGGAAGAGATGGGAACAATCAAATGTACCCAATTGCTTGGGCTGTAGTAGAGATTGAAAAAAGCTCATCATGGAGATGGTTTCTGAAGCTTTTAAAGACAGATTTGGGAATTCTGGACAACACTCAATGGACCTTAATGAGTGATCAACAGAAGGTAAATCCACTTGAATTGTTTAGTTATTTAAATTGGATAACAGATTACTTATTTAAATATGTTAACAGTTTACAGTTTACAGAAATTATCAAACAAAAGATTGTTATTTAATTAACTTGAATTTGATTATGCAAGGGTTAGCTAATGTCATACAAGAGATATTTCATGGAGTTGAGCACAGAAATTATGCTAGGCATGTCCATGCCAACTGGAGTAAGAATCACAGAGGCAATGTACTGAAGGCTCACTTCTGGCAGATTGCAAAGACACCTATTCAAGCACTACTTGCAGAGAAGTTGAAAGCTTTGGAGAAGGTTGATGCTACAGCACTTCATGATCTTAATAAGTATCCTATGCAGTTTTGGTGCAAAGCATTCTTCAAAGAAGAAGTTAGATGTGACTCGGTGGACAACAATCTTAGTGAGGCATTCAACAAGACATTGTTGAATGCAAGGTCCAAAAATATTATTCCAATGCTAGAAGATATAAGACTTTTTGTGATGAAGAGGGTTGCAAAGAAGAAAGCATTTTCAGAAAGATGGAATGGGAATTATGGGTCATGTGTGATGAAGAAATTGAATGAGAACATACTTGGCAGTGCTGATTGGGAGGTTATCTACAATGGAGCTGATGGATATGAGGTTAAAAAATGAAGATTCCAATTCAAGATCAATTTAGAGTTGAAGACATGTTCTTGTAGACTATGGCAGTTGACTGGTTTGCCATGTTCTCATTCCATTTGTGCTATATTTCACAAGGGGCATCAGCCAGATCAGTACATTTATCAATGGTACAGTAAGGACATGTACTTGAAGACTTATGAGCATGCAATAGAGCCAATGAATGGAGAAATGTTTTGGCCAAGAACTGAAAGAGATGAGATACATGCCCCAGTGCCAAGGAAGATGACTGGTAGGCCCAAGAAAAAAAGAAAGCTTGAAGATGATGAAAAGAACAAGGACAAAAACAAATTGAGTTTAGAGGTTAGAAAGCTATCAAAGAAAGGAAGAATAATGACCTGTCAACTGTGCAAGGGGAAGGGGCATAACCAGAGATTGTGTCCTACCCAACAAGGACAATCTGGTACTGATACTGCAGTTAGAGGAAGAGGGAGGGCTCCTACTAGTGTTAGAGGAAGAGGAAGGGCTCCTACTGGTGTTAGAGGAAGAGGAAGGGCTCCTACTAGAGCTAGTGGCATAAGAGATGACACTGTTGCTGTTGAAAGTGAAACAAGGATAATATTAACTCAAGAAAGCACTCTTGGGACCTCAGGTAATTAGATTAAGCTAACACTTTATGTATAATGGTTCTAGGACTGTTGGATTATGATAATAAAGTTTTGTATACGTTTTTAGATTGCACACAACATTGAAGACTTAGAAGATGGCTGGATGAAGGGCTACAGTTAAAGACCTTTTGGCAGCACTGGTTGCAGCACTTTTTGGCTACTGAATTTATGAAGCACTGTTTGCAGCTCTTGAACACTTTTTGTGCATGTATATTGGCAGCACTGTTAATGTATTCTAGGAAGTTTGGATATTTAGTTTTGGCTACTGAATTTATGCAATGATGTTTTGGCACTATCTAAGGTTAATGCAAACTGATATTGGCAGTGAAGTTGAATGTGTATTTTGGCAATGTCTTAAGGTTAATGCAAACTGATTTTAGCAATTTTTGTTTAAAGTTTATGCAGTTCTTTGACTCTGTAACAGCTGCAGTTCTGGTTTATGTTGTTTGAAGTTTATGCAGTTCTGAATCTATTTAAGGGGATGGCTGTTGTTTGACTCTGTAACAGCTGCAGTTTGCATGTTGAAAACCTGGAGTGGAGGCATAAGGAGATCACCTAGCTTGGTGGACCTAAAATTTAAACAATGTTGAGTGAGTGGAGGCTTGAATCTGCAAGTTTGATTCAAGTTTGTCCTTAGTGAATTGTGTAATACATCTAGAAAATGATAAAGACTGGAAAACGAATTTAAAATTGGGGCTTCTGTAGCTTGGCTGTGATTTGAATTTGCAGTAATTATTGAGGTCCATAGTGGAAGGACCATGTTCCTAAAATTATGTTCTGGTTGTTGTATGATACATAGTGGAAGGACCATGGTCCTTTTGATGCTGCCTTATATATATTGTTAATTTTTGGCAATGTGTACATGCAGTGGTCATTTTTGTTAACAAAATGCATACTGGAACACTAAACTGCATTCTTCATTCTGCAACACTAAATGCAAAATGCAAAATGAAATCTGAAACTGCAAACTGATCATTTTCATTACAATGTCAACAAATGATTACAATTTCTAACTAAAAATTTTGGATACAAGCACCACAATAACAATTAACAGAACAACACACTTTAAACCGGCGCCACATCAACTTATAACCGGCAACATATCATCAGGTTTACCGGACAACCTGTTAAAAATGCTAGATGAAAAAAAAAATTGATTTGTGTACCGAATCAGCACTTATAAAAGTTCAGGGTGCGGGATGAATAATCGCTTATAGTTCGTGGTGCCGGATGACACTTGAGCCGAAGGAAATATTACAACTAGGCGCCACATCAGCTTATAACCGGCAACATATCATCAGGTTTACCGGACAACCTGTTAAAAATGCTAGATGAAAAAAAAAATTGGTTTGTGTACCGAATCAGCACTTATAAAAGTTCAGGGTGCGGGATGAATAATCGCTTATAGTTCGTGGTGCCGGATGACACTTGAGCCTTTTATTTTTAAATGTAACCTCTAGTGCTGATGGATCTCAACGCATGCTTACTTCCCCGCGGTCACCCATTCTGTGACTAATGTAAGTCAAGTACGTTTAACCACAGAATTCTTTGGTTATTTGGTTGTCATATCCTTAAGCTTAGTTGTCCAGCATGCCTAACTCCTGAACTTGGTCCGACCTATGCCCACACCCCATCCGGGACTGGACTCGGCCACAGAGTTCTTCCATTTAATCACATCTCTCAATGGTAAGTCACAGCGTCACGTCTCGAATCGAGCAAGGGCTGAACTCGGCCAAACCGGCCGACGCCCAATAACTGCTTCGAATATTAATCTCTTCAAAATCTTTACTGCTTCTTCCAATTAAATTTCTTCAAAATCTCTACTGCTTCTTCCAATTTAATTTCTTCAAAATCTATACTGCTTCTTCCAATTTAATTTCTTCGGTTGCCTTCAAAAATATTTTCTTCTCCATATTTTTCACGGTAATTTCTTCATGAATTCTTCCTCAAATTTATTCTAGGTATCTTGATAAATATTTCAAACTCAGGAAAAATTAAAAAACTAAATAAAAATAAATAAGGGTTCTAAATTTTTCATCCTAAATATATTTTTTTGCTTATCAAAATCTAATACATATAAGAAAAGTAATATTAATTTTTTATTATCAATTATGCGTTTAAGATGCATTGTCCAAAATAATTCAAGTACTAAAAATAAACAAAGTACTACCGTGATAAAAAGGAAATAAACTGGAATTACAACATATCCATTATTGTTCACATGACCCTATTCAAACTTTCATCCAGAATAAAAATTACCTTCTTGCTCTCTTTTTCTCATTCTCAATTTTAAGCAAGTGATCGATCTGTTCTCTAAGCTTACAGTAATCACCTTTGAACAAGTTAGAAGCAAATTTCTCTACCTGACCAATCACATAGTATCCATATGCTTCAATGATGGATGATCCGGGTAATACTCATGCTTCATACCAATCTATGCATTCATCAAAGCTTTTTCCCTCATCCAGATTTGATCCATCATGTTTTGCAAAATCCCTCAACTGATACCACATGTCTGTTCTTTTCTTTTCAGAGACTCCAATCTATTCTACTCATTGACCCACAACCTTCTGTAACCACAACTTCACATGCAACATCTCATGTTCTCTCCTCAACCTTTCTGTCAATCAATCCCATTGCATTTTCCATGCCAATATGCACTGTGATAGTGTTAATTGTCATGTAGTGCGGTAATTAAGTAAACAAGAGACCAATTAAAGCAAGTAAATAACTTTTATTGATCACAGTGAAGTTCCTAAGTACAATCTAAATGGCTGCTCTGAGTACCGACTGACTGCGGTCGGGATTCTCTAACAACAACCTATCGATCGTCCAAAAGTCCCTCACATTGTTGCTATCGCGGGTATTTATAGCCGTGGAGCCGGAGACACAAATCCGGCCGTTCGGCATGCTTCCCACGTAGTAACCACGTGTCGTCGTTGTAACACCCCGTGTTACGGCCTTCAATCCCGGATTAATTATTAAATTAATCCCGTTAATAATAATAAAATATGATTTAATTCGGTTAGGTTTCCTTTAATTAATTAATAAAGGTCCACCATGAACCGTGGACCCTTGCCTAAATTAGAGTCATAAGCCTATTAGGAATAAAGAAAGTAAACCCTTTACTATTCAGATTCTAATTAGGAATCCTAGACCTAGTTATCTATTAGGAATAAAGGAAGTAGGCCTTTTACTATTCAGACTACGATTAGGATTCCCTTTAATTAATTAATATGATCCACTACGAACCATGGACCCTTATCCCTAAACCCAATCCTTAGTTCCAAACGGAATAGAATTAGCAAGCCTATAATATTAGTTCCTAACCAGGACTCCTAAATATATAAATAGGGGACTTAAGAGGCACCTAGAACCCCCCACCACAATAAACGTTCCACCACCCCAAAGTGCTCCAAGAATCCCCTTAGAAGAAATCAAGAAAGCAAGAAAGCTTAAAGAAAGACCCTTCATAGCCAAGGAATTAATTAAGGCTAAGAGGTAACCCATGTCTCAACAAAACCTATTTTCATAGCTATGATTCCCCCTTAGGGTTTCCCCATATTATTGTGTATTGGCGAGATATGACGATTATTATTGATGTTTGATGTGATGATCCCATGAGGGATCTTGATAATCTTGATATTGGGAGATTCTTGATAATTATGGTGTTCTTGGTAATTATATGGAGTTCTTGATGATTATGTGTTGTTCTTGATGATTATGTGATGCTCTTGATGTTTATGTGTTATTCTTACCGAATCTTGCAATTAGAAGACGAACCGTATTCTTGTTGATATAAAAGTGATTAGAACCCTAGGTTGTATCGTATGATCTTATTCTTGGATTATCGGGTGGGGAAATCACATGTTTTGGTGTTGATTATATTTAGAAAAGCATGATAGGTTATGTGCCGTTCGTTTCTTGTATTTGATTCGTTAATTGTCTACGTGTTGTCATTAATTGCGTTGTAAAGTGTCTAAGCATGGTTTCGGGTTCCACAACGGTTCCCGGGGCGTAAAGTGTGTGAAAAGAGTCAGTGGGGGGTAGGTGGGGGGTAGGGGACCCGCCACCTACAAACGGCCGTGAAACACCGCCCGGCAGCGGGTGGCCGGCGGGCGGGCAGCTGCCCGCCGGCGACCCGCTGCCCGGAACAGTATTATCCAGCGGGCAGCCGGCGGGTGGCCCCCACCCACCGGCTACCCGCTGGAAATTCATCCCAATTCGGGATCCCGGCTTCCCCGTTTGATGTTCCCCGTTCCCCGTGGTGTCCCAACGGACTCCGTTTATCGTGCCTATGTCTAGTTTGATGTTCCGGGTACCGTTCGTAGGTTTATGAGTCTATTATATTGCATGCTAGTTGAATTGGTATCCCGTTGACCTAGGTGGAAGAAGTATGAACCCCTTAGGACCATTCTTAGTAAGTGATGGATCACGCATAGGTTTTGTTATACGTTTTCTCCCCCTTCCTAATGTGTAATGTGGGTTGCATGTGCTTGCTATGTGTTATGTGTGTGTTACCCCAATTCGGTTGCGATCGGATTGGTTATCCTGAGCTGCGGTTCAGAAGCTGGCTGCGGTCAGATTGATACTCTTGGACTGCGGTCCACCGTTTGGTTGCGATCAAACGTTTCTATACGAGCTGCGGTTCGTCCTTTTTCCTAGCTGCGGTCAGATGACATTCTCTTGGGCTGCGGTCCACTGTTTGGTTGCGATCAAACACTATGATGATCTGCGGTTCATCGGTCGGTTGCGATCGACCCCTCCGTGTTGCGATACGGGGCAGGGTGCTGCGGGGCCGTGTCAGAGCTATATGCGCTGACCCTCATGTATGGACATGCGATTGGTCCTGTGGCGCCAACAAAGTGTGTTATGTGTTGTGACATGGACGAGTTGTGATTACGAGTGTCTTGGGGGATGTGACTATGGGATTTATATTGGGGATTGTTCATGTTGGGTTATGATCATTGTTTATGCTTTGCCTTATCTGCCTTATCTGTTGTGAACTGCATATGCTCGTTATAACTGTGCTTGTGTCTGGCCTTATCTGTCGAGTCATTCCCGGTTTTAAAGCTAGTGTTCGTAGGATATATCTTCATGCTCAAAATGGTTTTCGTATATCTATATATATCTCTATATGTATTGTATTTCAACGCGTTGGAGTGGGTTACCAGCATCTCTCGCTGAACAGATATATTTGGCTTTCAGGCACAAAAGATTAAGTCACTGGAGTGCGCTAGAACTTAGAAGTAGATAGTTTCCCTTTGGCCTGCGTGCCACGTTTACGTATTTACGCTTTGAGGATATTAGTTAGTTAGCCTGTGCACTTGGGTTCTCTAGCCCAGGTGTGGCATAGCACCCCGAACGCTTGTATTTATATCTTGGGATTTAATAAGATTCTACCTTTATTATAAGTTTTAAATGTCTTGAAAATCTGGGGTGTTACAGTTGGTATCAGAGCTTAAGTTTGACCCTAGGATAAGACTCTTAAGACCGGACTTTAGGACACTAGGCTTGAACTCTAGGTACTTAGGAACATAGGATCCAAGAATCTTAGGACGCGCAGTGAGATTGTGAAACCTACACATAACCTCCCCTCACTTCATCCTTCTCTAACTTAAAGGAACCTCCCCCTACGCTTACCACACCAGGTAAGGGTGCGAATAGATAAGTTTACTTCCACAACTGGGTAACGTACACTTACCCGATAAATCGCCTCGTCCTAACTCCCGTCAAAAGACTTGACAAGGACCCTGAAAACGGGCCTTTTTGACCGTCCGGGAAAAAACGGGACGGGATGAAGAAGCCCAACCGTCAGCCGCCAAACCGACCGGCCAGCTGTCATTCCCTTTCTCACCACGTGTCGACGACTGCCGGCCTCTGTGACTGCAACGGTCGCCTCGGAATCAGTGCTGGTCGTGTCACGCAAGTGGGCTTGTTTCCCGCCTAAATGCTCTCATATAAATAGGCCCTTGAGGCCCTCATTTGAACTTTCCTCAATCTTCTGAACCAATCGGCACCCTCAGAGAGTCCCGAACGAGCTCCTCAGCAGACCAACCGAGCAACTCACCTTCAAACTTCTTCAAAGTCTCCCTGATCGGTAAGCTCTCTACTTCCTTGCTTTGTTTTTATTTTAAGCTTTGCATAGTAGTAGGATAGGACTAACTCCGACCCAACGTCCCGAGCACTATACTAACCCCGACCGACCTTTAAGTAGAAAAGATGTCGGACTCGGACAGCCAGAACGTCTTGGTCGTAGACTATGACGACGAAGTCGAGCAGGTTAGCGAGGAGGTGGACATCATGTCCTATTCTCCGAAGGTTGTACAACGACCGCCACAAATCCCCGAGCGAGCCCCCGAGCAAGAAAGGTCATCCAGCTCGTCTGGGACGTCAGGGTCGAGCTCCAGCGGATCGGGGAGCTCGAGCGAGAAGAGCGGGAAAACGTCCACGAGCGGACGGAATTCCCCGGTCGAAGGCGTTAGGGAAACGCCTACGAGGGTAATTGGGGATTACCCTCAGGTTGGGCCCGAAGGGGGCGACCAGGCAGATGACGCAGAGCCGGTCGAAGAGGACCCGGCCGAGCCAGCGGCGCCAGGCGGAGACGGGTTTGAATTTCTCAACAGCGAGAGCGTCAAGACCCAGATGAGCAAATTAACCAAGGGCGAAGCAGCCAAAATTGTCGCAACACTTGCCGGTCGGGTCGAGTTCGACACCAACAGGCAGCTCGGGAACATCATCAAGCGGCACCAGGGAAAGTGGCTCGGGATGCACTACGGTTCCCTCATGGCCCCGATCACTTTCCCCTTCTCAGGCCTCCTCACCGCGTTCCTGGGTTATTACCAGGTGGTGCCCGGGCAGATCTTCCTGAATGCGCACCGGATGATCGCATGCTTCCCGCAGATCTGCGATCGACACAACCTGGCTTGCACCATGGAGCTCTTCAACTTCATCTACCAGGTGAAGGTGTTAGCGGCCACATACGGGGGCGGGTACCTGATGACCAAATCCCGGGCGGACATATGCTCGATTGAGGGCCTGCCCGGGAACAACCGGGGATGGAAGAACCGGCTGTTCTCAGTAAAGTACGAGCCGTGGATTCTCCTGGTCGAGAGGGTCTGGAGTCAACGCTTCAGGAAACAAGTCGTCCCAGCCGAGACTCAGGCCCTCAAGGACGCGGCCACTAAGATATCCGGAGAGATCTACGAGTACCGGATCTTCAAGACGCCCGAGTGCTACGAGGCGGCCGACCTGCCCGAGCCAGTATACGACGTGCCCGAGAAGTATAAGCCCGAGCCTCTGGGCGTAACGATTGTAAGGATACCCGCTCGGGGCAAGCGGAAGAGTAAAGGTTTAACACTAACCATTCTTCCCGACCCTAACACCCCGAACGACCTTACTTTCCCGAACTAACTGCCTTGTTCTTTTTATTTTGCAGAAATGGCAAATTTTGGAGATGATGAAACTCCTCTTCCCCCGCCCGCCAAGATCTCGCTTGGCAAGAAGAAGTCAAAAACCAAACCGGCCGGGCAGAAGGAGGTCCCTCTTACCCGACCGATTGGCACCTCGACCGAGCCGACGGACGTCCTGGTCACCCGGGTGGAGGTCGCCCGAGGGAAGGAGAAGGTACCCGAGAAGGGCATGGCAGAGAGCGGCGGTCTAAAACGCCGCAGAGAGCAGCGCAGCCCGAGCCCCTCGGCCGGGGCTAACAAGGGCGGTTCGTCTGTCCTCGCCCGGTTCGGTAATGCCGGGCCAACTCGGGAGGATCTGAGCAAGCTAACCCCAACTCAAGTGGCCGAGAAAATCGGCCTCGACTTGGCCGAGGTAAAAACCTTTCCCCCTATTCCTTTTCAGGCATAAGTGTTATCAGTCGTGCTAACATAACATGCCTTGCAGATTTCCTGAGCGGCCCAGCTCCTTTAAGGTCGGGCCCTGCTGGCCGACGAGGCCGATCGACACAAAAAGGCCGCCGCCCGACGTCTTCAGGAGGTCAAGGACATCCAGGCCGAGTTGGAGAAGGTCCAGAAGGACCTAAAGAAGAGTCGGGAGGATCAGGAAATAGCCGAGAAGGTCGCGCAGCGGGCGATCGGAGAGGCGGCCGAGTGGAAGACGGCGGCGGAGAAGGCGACCAAAGAGGTCGCGGAGCTGAAGGCCCGGCCGGGCAATCCGGACGAGTTGGCCCGGTCCATTTTCCAGGACAACGAATCGGGCGCGGCGTTCTTCAAGGCGGCCCGGAGGACGAAGATCGGGGAAGAGCTGATGCTATCATTTGGTCGGTGGGCCTTCAAAGCCGGCCAAAGAAAGATGCTCGAGAAGGCCCAGAAGCGAATGGAACAGGCCCTCGAGGGAGACGATCTCCAGCTGGTCCTGTCTGCACTTCCTCCGGATCTCTCTGACCCCAGTCCCTCTCCGTTCGACACGAAGGAAAGAGCGACCGAGCCGAGCGGGTTTGCGGCGGCCACCCCGAGCGAGGCGGAGGCTTCAAAGAAAGGCGAGGCCAAGGAGGCGAAGAAGTAGAAATAGATTGTACTTCTTCTTTTTGTAAGTGACCTTGATCGGGAGCCCGGTCCCGAGTTTGTACCGGGCACTCTTTTAATTAAATGGAATTAATTTTTTGTCCAACTCATATCGTTCGTTTTCCTTATTCGCCCTTCTATTTTCAACCATACATGCGCCGAACCCTTAATGCTCGACCTCGTGGCCTTTTGGCCCGGTCATACATTACTCGACTTGTTCGACACCCGACCCTGCGGCCTTATGGCCCGGTCGTGCATCCGAGATTTCGACGTCAAGCTGGCCTGTCCGATCAGGTTTACCCGATCTCCTGGCCTTGTCGAAATTTTGAGAATAGGTAAGCCTCCACGATCGGGATTTTCCCGAGCGACGGACCTACAACACTTCTTTCATCCCAGCCCCCACACTATTGTGCCCTCGAGGCACGAGCGGGTGCGATAGTGGAAAGAAGTTGGACGGATCGGGGAAATATGCTGGGAGCTCTGGCTTTCCCGATCGGTGGCGTGACCCAAATGTCCGCCGAAGAGGAGCGCGTTTGACCGGTCGAAATAGCGTGATGAAGACTTGACCTGCGTGTGACGAAGGTAAGGAAAATAACCGATCGGGCCGCCGTGTGCAAACGGTCGAGCAATCACCGATCGTATATACATTGAACCCTCCCGCTCGCAGGCGGTTGAATAAATATTTACAACAATAAAACTTAAATACAAGTGACGACCGGGACTAACTCGCAGGTCGAGCCCCCACTTCGTCTAAAAATTACAAAAAAATAGGCTAATGCCTAAACATAACGAGGTGCTCGGAATTCCAAATCCCCTCGATTACCCGACCGGTTGTCGTCTCCAGTCGGTATGTCCCCGGCCGTACGACAGCACTGATGATGTACGGCCCTTCCCAATTCTGGGCTAGCTTACCACCTTCCAAAGGTTGACTGGCCTCCCTTCGTCGTAGAACGTAATCTCCCACCTGGAAATAACGAGGGTTGACCCGGACGTTCTTTGAACTCTTGACTCTCTTCTGATACTCGGTCATACGCCAAGTGGCTAGCTCTCTTTTCTCCTCGACCCCATCGAGATCCATGACCATCGAGTGTTCATTCTCCTCAGCATTGTAAGTTCGTTCTCGGTCAGTTGGGATCCAAGCCTCGATCGGGAGTCGGGCTTCTGCTCCGTAGACAAGGGCGAATGGAGTTTCCAAAGTAGCCTCCCTTGGGGTCGTCCGATAAGTCCATAGAACATATGGCAACTCATCGGCCCAACTACGACCGGCCGAGTGTAGCTTTTTTTTCAGACCTTCCAGAATCGTCCGATTGGCATTCTCCACTTGTCCATTTCCCTGCGGGTAAGCCACCGACGACCGGACGTGGGTCGTCCCGATCGTGGCCAAGAAATTTTGGAAGTATTGGCTTACGAATTGACGGCCGTTGTCGCTGATGAGATGTACAGGCACACCAAAGCGGGAAATCACATTGCGCCAAAGGAACCGAGCACACTGCTGAGAGGTGATCGTGGCCAACGGCTCGACTTCTATCCATTTGGAGAAGTAATCAATGGCGACAATTACAAACTTTCTCCGACCGGAGAGTTGAGGGAAGGGTCCCAAGATGTCCACCCCCCACCTACCAAAGGGAATTGCAGTCGTGACCGGTTGATAAAAAGTTGTCGGCCGTCCAGGCATCCGGGCAAACAGTTGGCACGTCTCACATTCCCGAGCGAGCTTTTCACAGTCAAGCTGGAGAGACGGCCAATAGTACCCGATCAGCATGATCCGACGAGCTAAGGATCGGCCACCTTGATGGGACGAACAAATGCCCGAGTGCAATTCCTTCATGACAAGATCGGCCTCGAATGCGGTCAAGCAACGCATGAGAGGGCCTCCGTATGATCACCTATAGAGACGACCGTCCAAGACTTGGAACCTCGGGCTCTAAGCTTGGCCTTTCGAGCACGCTGAGGGTCGTCTGGGAGCCGACCGTGCTCGAGGAATTCCTTCAGGTCGGTGATCCAATTGTCTTCTACCGGTTGGATTGGATTGACCGGCAAGCGATGGATGCTGTGTCTCGGGATCACCAGAATCCGAGCTATCTTCGACATGTGTTCCGGGGCGTCTTGGGCCAATTTGGACAAGATGTCCGCATCGGCATTATCCAATCGCGGTATGTGCCGGACAGTATACCCCCGGAACTGGGTAAGCTTCTCCATGGCCAGGTCTCGGTATAGTTGTAGTCGTTCTCCGTTCACTTCATAATCCCCGAGAACCTGCCCGACCACGAGCGCGAAGTCCGTTTGAACTCGAATGTATTCAGCCCCCAAGTCCCGAACACATTGTAACCCATTGACAAAGGCTTCATACACGAGGGCGAAATAGACTTTGAATCCCTCCGGGCTCGTGACAACCACTCCTCCTCCTGCCCCTTTTTTGCTACTCGACCCGTCAGTAGCCAGCGACCACCACTCAGCCTCGGGATCCGCAACCTCGGGAGGTCGGGTATCCCGGGCGGTGCACTCGACCAAGAAATCAGCAAGGGATTGACCTTTGATGGCTGGTCTCGGTCGGTATTCGATCGCATACTGGGTCAGCATTAATGCCCAATTGACTAGGCGACCGGATGATGAGGCAGTTCGGAGGACTGGCCCGATCGGTCAAAACGTGAATTGCTCGACCCTGGAAGTAGGGAGCCAACTTCTTCGCGGCAATGTACAAGGCATAGACGACCTTCTCCAACCGGGAGTACCGGAGCTCGGGACCATGTAGCGCGTGGCTTACATAGTACACCGGTCGCTGGACCCCTTCCGGATCGGTTCGGCACAATACTGCGCTTACTGCACGATCGGACACGGCGAGGTACACGTCTAGCTCTTCTCCGAGCTCGGGCTTCGAGAGCACGGTTGGTGACATGAGGTACTCCTTTAGCTCATCGAAAGCCGCTCGGCATTCTTCGTCCCATACGAACCCATTGACTTTACGCAATACCTTGAAGAAAGGTAAAGCGCGCTCGGATAACTTAGAGAGGAACCGGCTGAGAGCTGCCAACCGACCGGTCAATTGCTGGACTTCCCGAACGGTAGAAGGTGGTTGCATGTCCAGAATCGCTTTAACTTTGGCCGGGTTGGGCTCGATTCCCCTCTTGGTCATCATGTAGCCGAGGAATTTCCCGGTCTGAACCGCAAATGTGCACTTGGTCGGGTTCAGCCGCAACTGGTACTTCCTCATGATCTAGAAGCACTCCCGGGGGTCCCGAGTGTGGTCGGATCGGTCCCGACTCTTGACCAACATGTCATCAATGTACGCCTCCATCGTCCGGCCTAGTAGATCGGCGAAGGCTGTTTTGCTCTCATCCTCATGGTGCATCATTATTTGATGATAGCCTTTAAATGCATCCATAAAGCTCATCAACTCGGCCCCGGCTGTCTCGTCGACCATCTGATGGATACTCGGTAGAGGATACGGGTCGAGCGGACAGGCCTTGTTGAGGTCGGTGAAGTCAATACACATCCTCCAAGCTGGGGGCTTAGGAATAAGAACAATATTAGCCACCCACTCGGGATAAATTACCGGCCGGATGTGCTCGATCGCCGCCATTTTCTTGACCTCCTCTCTGACAAATTCGCGGCGATCGGATGAAAGGTGTCGGGTCTTCTGTACGACCGGCTTTGCTGCGGGATCGACGGCCAACTTGTGACAGATCACCGATCGGTCGATCCCGGGTATATCTTCGGGCCCCATGCAAAGATGTCGGCATACTCCCGGAGTATGGCCAAGATTTCCGCTCGGAGCTCGGGGGTGAGGGCCCGGCCAATTTTAATCTTCCTGTCCGGTCGGTCCTCGGACAGGGGAATTTCCTCTATTTCCTCGGAAGGCTCGGGTTGTTCCTTCCGGTCTTTAGATTCCTCCTTAGCAATAGTGTTCACCCGGGAAGACGGACCGGAGTCACGTTTGTTGACCGCTCGGGTGTAACACTTCCGGGCGGATTGGACGTCGCCACGGACCACTCCGACCCCATTGGGGGTGGGGAATTTCATGCATAGGTGGGGCATGGAAATCATCCCACCGATCTTCATAATTGCGGGTCGGCCCAAGATAATGTTGTGGACGCAGTGCAAATTGACCACAACAAACTCCAACTCCGTTCTGATCGACTTCGGGGATGTGCCGATCTCGACTGGGAGCATTATTTTCCCTTCAGGGTAAACGAGCGCCCCGGTAAATCCCGACAGTGGTACACCGACCGGAGTCAGCTCCTTCCTGTCGAGTCCAAGTTTCTCGAACACGTCCAAATAAAGGACGTTGGCACTGCTCCTAGTGTCCAGCATAACCCTCTGGACATCCGTCCCTTTAACATCAATCGTGACCACGAGCGCCTCCATGCCATGGTCACCGCTGCTAGGTTGATCTTCGAGGGTGAAGGTTATGGGCTCCATCTTTTGCCTCTTCCCGGTGTCCCGGGAATCCACTATGGCGACCGGGCAATTCTCCCTCGGTCGGGAAGCGTCATCCAATCCACAAAAAATGACATGGATGGTCGACTTTCCTGCCGGTTAGCTGCTAGACGGTGAGTCAGGGTCCCGTCGGTCATCTCGACGATCGTCTCTTCGGTCCTGACCTGACCGATCGGAGTGTCCCTCACGATCAGAACGATCGGAACGGTGGTGAGAGCGCCAGTGATCTCTCCGATCGGTATTCTCCTTTGTGTCTTCTCTCTTCCCCACACACTTGTCCAACTTTCCAAGATTGAGCAAATCCTCCAACAGTTGGCGCAAGTGGGAACACTCTTCCGTGTCATTCCCGACACATCGGTGGTAAGCATAGTGCTTACTCTTGTCAGGGCCATCTTGATCGGGATGGGGGAGTTTGATGAGATTGCAGGACTGAGCGTACTGCATGGCCTCCGCTGCGGATCGGTTCAAGGCCGTAAACTCACCAGGCCTGGTGCGGGATCGGGGATGATCATCACCCGATCGGTGTTCCGCCCGGCCGGCCGGTTTACGGGACGAAGACCCGACCTCCTGCGAGCGATTTACGGCATTCGCCTCGCTGGCGTTGGCATAATCTGTGACCCTTCGAAGGGCCTCCTCATACGTGGCCGGGGCGTGTAGAATGAAGTCTTGGTACAAATAACCCGCCCGGAGGGAAATGTGGAGCATGTGGGTAGCATCATCCATTGGCTCGACCTCCTCGACCGCTGCCTTCCACTTGACAAGGAAATCGGTCAAGCTCTTCCCTTCAAGCTGTTTGGCCTTTTCCAGGTACATGTAGGGCTTTCTCACCACCTTGGAGGTGATGAACTTCCTTACGAACTTGATCGCCAGGGCGTTAAAATCAGCAATTGAGCCCGGTTGCAAAGTTTGGAACCATTCTGCCGCCCGACCGGTGAGCGTGGAATAAAAAGCCCTGCACATCACGGCGTCTGATACGCCCTTCAACATCATGTTGCCGTAAAAGTCGTTGACATGGACCTCAGGGTCCGTACGGCCATCATAACTTTTCTCCCCGGATACCTTCAAATCGAGTGGGTAGGGCTGAGCCATTACCTCCGCTGTAAAGGGCGTCCTGAGCAAGGACGATTGGTCGACCGGGGGTGTCGCGGGATGCGCGTTCCTGAACTACGCGAACTCCGCCTGGAGGGTGTGTAGCAATCCTCGGGTCTCGATGAGCTCGGCCGTCTGGGCGGCTTGGGCTGTGTCCCGAGCGCGTCGCCGACGGTGAGATCTCGACCCACTATGCCCGGATGAAGCCTCCTAGCTGGCGTCTTGCATCTGCACGTCTTCCGGCTGCCGGCTCGGGTCTTGGGGTCCCAAGCGTTGTCGCATCGCCGGTCGAAGACGATCAAAAGTTACCGCTCGGGTAACTTCTTCGGGGTCCTCCGCTCGGGCTGGAACCTCCGGTGCTTGCTGGGCCTGCCGTGGTGCCTCCATCGCATCAAGTGGGTACACTCTTCCGTGTCATGCCCGGCACATCGGTGTTAAGCACAGTGCTTACTCTTGTCAGGGCCATCTTGATCGGGATGGGGGAGTTTGATGAGATTGCAGGACTGAGCGTACTGCATGGCCTCCGCTGCGGATCGGTTCAAGGCCGTAAACTCACCAGGCCTGGTGCGGGATCGGGGATGATCATCACCCGATCGGTGTTTCGGCCGGCCGGCAAGTTTACGGGACGAAGACCCGACCTCCTGCGAGCGCTTTACGGCATTCGCCTCGCCGGCGTTGGCATAATCTGTGACCCTTCGAAGGGCCTCCTCATACGTGGCCGGGGGGTGTAGAATGAAGTCTTGGTATAAATAACCCGCTCGGAGGGAAATGTGGAGCATGTGGGTAGCGGTCGCATCATCCATTGGCTCGACCTCCCCGACTGCTGCCTTCTACTTGACAAGAAAATCGGTCAAGCTCTCCCCTTCAAGCTGCTTGGCCTTTTCCAGGTACATGTAGGGCTTTCTCACCACCTTGGAGGTGATGAACTTCCTTACGAACTTGATCGCCAGGGCGTTAAAATCAGCAATTGAGCCCGGTTGCAAAGTTCGGAACCATTCCGCCGCCCGACCGGTGAGCGTGGAATAAAAAGTCCTGCACATCACGGCGTCTGCTACGCCCTTCAACATCATGTTGCCGTAAAAGTCGTTGACATGGACCGCAGGGTCCGTACGGCCATCATAACTTTTCTCCCCGGATACCTTCAAATCGAGCGGGTAGGGCTGAGCCATTACCTCCGCTGTAAAGGGCGTCCTGAGCAAGGACGATTGGTCGACCGGGGGTGTCGCGGGATGCGCGTTCCTGAACTGCGTGAACTCTGCCTGGAGGGTGTGCAGCAATCCTCGGGTCTCGGTGAGCTCGGCCGTCTAGGCGGCTTGGGCTGTGTCCCGAGCGCGTCGCCGACGGTGAGATCTCGACCCACTATGCCCGGATGAAGCCTCCTGGCTGGCGTCTTGCATCTGCACGTCTTCCGGCTGACGGCTCGGGTCTTGGGGTCCCAAGCATTGTTGCATCGCCGGTCGAAGACGATCAAAAGCTACCGCTCGGGTAACTTCTTCGGGGTCCTCCGCTAGGGCTGGAACCTCCGGTGCTTGCTGGGCCTGCCGTGGTGCCTCCATCGCATCAGCACCCCCCGACCCCAACCGCGAACGAGCCGAGCGTCGAGCCCGGGAAGTGGGCTGATGCTGCGGCTCTACATGTGCGGCCGGGTAAACTGGAGGGGCGGCGGCTGGAGCCGTCTACGCAGGCGTGAAAGGTGGGTAGCCACCGGTGGTGTGTAGTACATCGGTTGACCGGGCCAATACCCGTACGGTTGAGGTGGGACCGGGTATGGATACTGGCCGGGATATGGCATCTGTTGTTGCTGGTACTGCGGACCGGGTGTCTGATATCCCGGTTGAATGTAGTTCACCGGCTGTTGGGCGGCCGGGTATGTATTAGAGAGATGGGGTGGTGAGAGATTGAGGTTGAGGTCCATATTCTGACCTTGTTGGTGAGTCGCCGGGTGGTCGGATGAGCTCGTTGCATCCGCCTGGTCGTCAGCGAAGTTGTTGTATGCCCACGAATACATGATTGATGAGAGACCGGGTGCTCGTCAAGACGATAGCTTTCTTGCACGGGTCCCCACGGACGGCGCCAAAATGATAGTGTTAATTGCCACGTAGTGCGGTAATTAAGTAAACAAGATACCAATTAAAGCAAGTAAATAACTTTTATTGATCAAAGTGAAGTCCCTAAGTACAATCTAAATGGCTGCTCTGAGTACCGACTGACTGCGGTCGGGATTCTCTAACAACAACCTATCGATCGTCCAAAAGTCCCTCACATTGTTGCTATCGCGGGTATTTATAGCCGTGGAGGCGGAGACACAAATCCGGCCGTTCGGCATGCTTCCCACGTAGCAACCACGTGTCGTCGTCCCGGGTGCCCTGCCTATCAACGCGTAGAGCCGCCACGTGTCCCTCGTCAGCTCTCTCGCCAAAGGGCTACCGCTCGGTGGTCGACACTGCCGCTCGAGTAACTCCCGGTCGGATCCCGACCGGGTCTTTCACAAGAAACCCGACCTGTTACCTGCAAAGACAAGAAGAAAAGGACGAAGGCACACCGGTCGGGGTAAAGCTATATCGGTCGGGGTATTCCCTACCACACTGGATTTTCAGCTTCATTTACGGATCCCACCCTAACTTCTTCATTATCAATAGGTTCGGCCATAACAAATTGATAAGTTCCAAAGACACTCATGTATAAGGATCTTTAAGGGGATGTTTAGTACTCAATTGCTATCCTTTGGGCTTGATTTATGGTTAATTATGCTTGAATGTGCTAATGTGTTGCAAAGCACCGTCATACCTCGCATTTTTGTGATTGTGAAAGGAATCGGGATTAAGAGAAAGGCATATGGGCATGATCCGGAGCGTCCCGAGAAGAGAGCAAACTAGAGCCTTACAAGGACCAATCCACGATCGTGGAGCCTTCGTGGATAGGAAACAACAAAGTCCACGAGGTTGATCCACGATCGTGGACCTCTCGTGCAAAGGAATCAGAATATTCCACGAGCCCGTCCCACGATCGTGAAGGAGAGACGCAGCTGGAATAAGTGAGCGATCCATGAGCATAGAGGGCTCGTGGACCGCTCATGGACGGGAAGCAGCACACGTACGAAAGTGCAAAGGGAGGAAAGAGTTATTTAAAAGCTTAGATTAGACTTAGAGGGGAGACTTTTGGGCAATTTTGCAACTTTTGACTATGAATGGTTGACTTTACCATTCGTCCTACTAACACTTCAAAAGGTCGACTCTTCTATCTCTCGGCCTTTGCAATCTTTTGGTCTTACAGTCTGTTACTCTTCTAGCCTTCATCTCGAGTCATTCAAGAAATAACCATTCGGGTTATTCTATGAATCATTTGTTGACACTGATCAAAATGTGACCCTTCGAGTTAACATTCGGATATTTGTTTAACCGATTTGTGACTATTCGAGGTACCATTCGGATTCTTCGAATGTTGAGCAGAAATATACCTAAGTCTAGAAAATAATATAATTGTGGACTAAAATTCCTATTATTTAGTATCAACAAAATCTAAAACAAAATGTTCCTAGCAATTTCCCCCTTTGATGATGCAATTTTAGCAAAATGGATAAATTTAATACTTTTCACGTTGTTACATTTTGTGGTTTGTTGTTAGACATAATTGTTTCACTTGTTGATTGTAGGATAATGTTAATTGGAGCAACTCGTGTTAAGCATCCTAAGATGAAGTTGCATGAACGTGATAAGACACAAAGTGAGCTTGATAGTTTGTATCTCATTACAGATTCAGATTCGAGCACGAATCCTGTTCAAGAAGGGGAGAGTGATAGGAACCAGCCCACACCGGTTCAAATAAGAGCCCACAACGGGCTCATCACAAGGCCCATCACTATATCCTTAAAGCATCATTGGTGGAAGAAACAAGAAAGTCCAAGAAGAATTCCATTTGATAGAGGAAAGTATTATAGTGAACCGTTTCAAGTGATATCATGGATCAAAGACAATGCTTATAAGGTTGATCTTAGGGGAGAAAACAATGTCTCTTCTACATTCAACGTTTTAGACTTGTCCCCGTATGATTGTACAGATTCGAGGTCGAATCATTTTCAAGAAGGAGATGATGATGCGGCCCAACATACATAAGATCCATTAAGAGTACCAATTGGCCCAATCACAAGGTCCAAGTCCAAACAATTAAGAAAATTCTTCTTTGATTATGTTCAAAAATGGTGGAAATTCAAGTCAAACCCAATTGTAAAAGATGAAGAAGAACTCAAGGCTTTTTATAATTGTTTAAGTGCTGATTTTAGTGATTAAATTAGGCCCAAATCAGCCCTATTATTCTTTGTCATCATTAATTTAAATTGTTTGGCATGAAAGAGAGAACACCAGTTTGTATTTAGAAAGGATTCCTTAAATCCCTTTCTAAATAGGACTATCTTTACTTGCTTGCTACTTGCTAGATTAGGTTTAGGATTCTTTTTCCAATTATATTAAGGATTACAATGTTACCCTATACCTATAAGTAGGGCACAACCATAGCAGCTTTGATTCACTATTTCATTCAATAAAACCCTTAGGTTTTTCTTTACACTTGTGTAAGAAAGCTTATTGTTAATTGTGGACTCAATTAGTGGCTTGTTCATGGACTCGACTAGCAATTGATTTGTGGACTCGAATCATTCTTCTTTTTTTTCAACCTTAGATTTAGATTCGTGGACTCGTTCTTGAATCGAAGGAAACTAGATCCGACTCTAGTTGATTGAAGATTGCATCATCGAGGTACTTGAAGCTACAACGGGATTCTTCTAAGTCTTTAAGGATTCGGGACTAAGGGTTTCACTGAGGTCTAAGGTATTTTCGATCCATCTCTATCCTTGCATTGAGAACAATCTTGGGACAATACTCTATTTTATTCGAACCTATAATAGGTTCATATCAAGCCTACTCCACTCTTTTCCTTAAACACAGAGGAGGTTTGCACTATTTCTATAGTACAAAGACACCACCCAAGCATTGAACGCTAAGCTAGCCTTGAGCGTCTAGGTTTTTCAACTCCACACGAGTTTACTCCGCCTCTTTCTACTTCTATGAGTAGAGTTACAAAAGTTGAGGATAAAATTCTTCGTTTCTCCAACTAAGAAAACTCGACTTTAGAGCGTCTTAATCTTTGTGTGTAAACAGCACAAGTTTCTTGAAAATCTGGATTTATCTTTGCAGCTTCAGTCTCTTTCTCTCATTGGTCGCTAACTGTGACCGATTGGTTGAAAGCTTTGAACTCTTAGAAAATATAAGATTGGCCAGCACCTTCTTCAGTCTTAGAAGAGAGTATTTATAGGCGTAATGAAAAAGGTCTGTTGGAGGGAAACCATTTTCAAACGGATATTAACCAGTGGGTAGAGACCGACGATTAATCTGGAGGGTAGGTGAGCGTGTCAGATTTTCCAGCCGTTATAGACTTAATTTGCGCTGAACATATCCTTTTGCTCTGCACAAAACGTCAAGGCTTTTAAGAAAATATTTTCCTTGAGATGTGTTCCTAGGACTCACTTTGCCTTGGACACATTCGCTCAGTATTTAAGGTCTCGAACTGTTGAGTCAGAGAATGTCTAGAGCAGTCCTTTTGAATGGTCAACTAGGTTAACTCTTCGAACCATAAACCTCTCGGATACGAATGGTTGACTTTACCATTCGTCTCTTTTACGCCTCGAAAGGTAGGTCCTTTCATCTTTCAAACTTTGTAACCTTTCGGCTACGAATAGTTGACTTTACCATTCGTCCTACTAACACTTCGTAAGGTAGGCCCTCTCATCTCTCAGCCTTTATAACCTTTCGGTCTTGTAGTTTTCTACTCTTCGAATCTTCAGACTTTTAGTCTTTTAGCCTTCATCTCGAGCCATTTGAGAAATAACCATTAGGGTTATTCTATGAATCGTTTGTTGAGACTGGTCGAAATGCGACCCTTCCAGTTAACATTCAGATATTTGTTTAATTGAATTGTGACTACTCGAGGTACCATTCATATTGTTCGAATGTTGATCAAAAATAAACTAAGTCTATAAAATAAAATAATTGGAGACTAAAATTCCTATAATCTGGTATCATCAAAATCTAAAATAAAATGTTCCTAACAAATTGGGCTTGCCTGGTCTGATCCATTTGCTATAATGGGCATATTAGGGCTAGCCCGTTTTATACTAAGGTCCAGGTTAGACTTTAATTTTTGGTGCATGGACTGGACAGGCCCGGTCCGGCTTATACATTTTTTCAAAGATATATAATAATAATAATAATAATAATAATAATAATAATAATAATAATAATAATAATAATAATAATAATAATAATAATAATAATAATAATATACATTAATAAAATTCACAATTAAGAAAATGTTAAACACTTAAAAGTGTACTATAATATTTTACTTCATTAATTTTTTTATTTTTTTTTTGAAAAACCTTACTTCATTAATTAACATATATAATAACATTCACTATTTTTTATATTAATTTACCGTAATTAACATTAGACTCTAGTCTCTAACTCTTTATATTAGTGAAGTTATTATTTCATATTATTATTGTATAATGTATAGTCTTGTAGTATGTGGTTATTATTAGTTAGTCAAGACTAGTTCTACTTATCAGGGTTAGTTAGAGTTTTAGTCGTGATATACTCTGTAATCTTTATCTTGTTTCTAATTGAATCGAAAGACATTCTCTAATCTGGTATCAACCGAGACTCGATCATATTTTCTCATCTCCACCGTCAAATTACCCGCTCTCCACCGTAACCTCCACCACCAAATTATCTGTTTTCCACCTTCTAAACCGAGATGTTTTCGAACTCCTCTGAGCACACCCTTCCGCCGCTGCCGCCGGTACGCCATCTCCGGCCGCTGGAAACTCTCTCACAGGCGCCCACCACTATGTAACCATGAAGCTGACATCCCGGAACTTCTTGTTCTGGCGTACGCAGCTGCTCCCGTTTCTTCGGAGCCAGGAACTCCTCGGTTATGTAGACGGTAGCCTGCCATGGCCGCCGGCAACGATCGCCGCACCTTCGTCATCTGCGGATTCCAGTACCACTCCGGTGGCCAGCGGTGTTCCGAATCCAGCATACCAAGCCTGGGTGAAACAGGATCAAGCTATCCTTTCACTTGTGATCTCATCGATGTCGGGTGAGGTCTTGTACCTTGCGCTTGGCCAAAACACGTCTGCTGCGATCTGGGAGTCCATCACCACGGCGCTAGGTTCCTCCAGCCAAGCTAGGTGTCTCAATCTGTTGGGGCAGTTCCAGCTTCTCCGTCAAGGGAATTCCACCACCGCTGATTATCTCGGGGGCGCGGGGGTGTTGGTGGAGTCTCTAGTCCAGGCCGGCCGGCCTCTGTCGTTGATGGAGCAGAATCTGTACGTCATCCGCGGCCTGCGTTCGGAACTGAAAACGTTGGCGGCCTCCTTCACCTCCGGCAATGCAGTAACCCTTGCGCATCTTTCGAATTATCTACAGGCAAATGAATTCATCCTGGTGGATGATTTCCCTGCTGCCGACGGAACTGCAGCCCACTCGGTGTTCTATGCCGGCTCGGGTCGTGGTGCGTCTTCTGGAGGCGGACGACAGCAGCAACAACAATCGGGTCGAGGCTCCTCGTCCGGTGGCCGTAGTGGGCGTGGTGGCCGGCAGAACCGAGGTGGCCGCGGAGGTCCTCGGTGCCAGATTTGTCGCTCCCATGGATATTCGGCTATGTACTGCTTCAAGCGGTATCATCCGCAACCGGTCGCGCGGCAAGCTCATGTCGCCATGTCGGGCGACACTCCGCCGACGCCGGTGCACGCTCCTGCCGACGGGTGGTACCCGGACACCGGTGCCACCGCGCATGCGACCCCCAATGCGAACATGATGGGGCAGTCGGAGGAATACACTGGTTCTGATGTGCTACGTGTGGGTAATGGTGCAGGTTTGGCTATTACTAGATTCGGTCGTGCATCTCTTCCTTCCGAGTCAAAATCTCTCTGTTTAAATAAGATATTGCATGTCCCGAGTCTCTCGGTCCCGTTACTTTCTGTTCATAAATTTGCAGTTGATAACGGTGTATATTTTGAGTTTCATGATTCCTGTTTTTTTGTGAAGGATTCCATCACCAAAGCGGTCCTGCTTAGGGGTCCTGCTATGGGCGAACTTTACAAGCTTTCAGCATCACATTCACATTTTGCGTATGTCAGTTCCCGGGCCACCCCTACGGTTTGGCACTAAAGGCTCGGTCACCCGCATAAAACTGTCCAGAATAAAGTTCTACAAAGTTGCCTAGTCAAATCCAATAAAAATGATCCAGTCAATTCCTGCGTCTCGTGTCATCTCGGGAAATCATCGCGTTTTAAATTAGACAGTGTACCACGTTCTAGTGAAAATGTACTAGATCTTATTTTTACCGACATTTGGGGACCATCCCCGGTACTATCTGTTAGTGGTTATCGTTATTTATGTTTATTTGTAGATGATTTCTCCCGCTTCTGCTGGTTTTATCCATTACGGATAAAATCAGACATATATAAATGTTTCGAGTCGTTTCGTGTTCTGGTCGAGCGCCAATTTGGGCATTCTATAAAGTCAATCCAATCTGATATAGGGGGTGAGTACAGAAAATCACATAATGTATTTCAAACCTTAGGCATTAATCACCGCCAGTCATGTGCATACACACATGAGCAAAATGGGCGTGTAGAGCTCCGTAACCGACACATTGTCGAAATGGGCCTAACTCTACTTGCTGAGGGAAAAGTACCTCACGAATATTGGGAATATGCCTTTGAAACAGCAACTGTCTTAATCAACTACTTACCGTCTTCTGCCATTAATTATGATAGCCCATACACTCGTCTCTTCAAAATACCACCTCTGTATACCTTTCTTCGCGTCTTTGAGTGTCAGTGTTACCCATATCTACGCCCATATAACAGGCATAAGATAGAGTACCGCTCCACCCCGTGCATCTTCCTTGGTTACCCACCCTCCTTTAGGGGATACAGATGCACTGACTTGGCTACTGGTAAGACCTATATCTGCCGCTATGTCCGTTTTGATGAACATGTTTTTCCTTTTTCAGCAAAGAATGTGCAACAAGTTTCGCCTCCACCGAGTTTACCGTGGGTGGCAGCTCCTGTTGTCACGACCAGTACATCTTTAGTGCCCACTGATCCACCGGGCCCACGAGAGGTTGTTGAGTCTGAGCCCATACCCTTAGCACATGATCCACCACAACTGGCGGTCACTCACACTGCCCCGGCACGGACCCGTAAACGGCGTGCTCAACTGCAAGGACGGGACCATGTCATGCGTCTTCGTCACATGACTAAGGGTACGGACGAGCCTTTTCAGGCCTTGACTGTCAGTTCAGACCCGACGTGTTATTCACATGCCGTTGGCCATGCACACTGGCGTGAGGCTATGGATCAGGAGTTTAATGCTCTTCTCCACAATCAACCTGGCGCCTAGTCCCACCTGAACCTCATATGAATATTATTGGGTGCAAGTGGGTGTTCCGCACTAAGCGCACTGCGGATGGGTCAGTAGAGCGGTATAAAGCTCATTTGGTAGCCAAAGGGTTTAACCAGGTTGCAGGGGAGGACTTTTTTGACACATTTAGTCCAGTAGTCAAACCCACTACAGTCCGAATGCTGTTTTCATTGGCTGTATCCAAGGGTTGGACTCTACGGCAACTAGATGTTCACAACGCCTTCCTAAACGGCCACCTAGCCGAAACAGTTTACATGAAACAGCCACCGGGGTATGAGGATCCTACAACAGCTGGTCATGTGTGTCACCTACAACGGTCTCTTTACGGGTTGAAACAGGCACCCAGAGCCTAGTTCAAGCGTCTCCATGATTTTCTGTTATCCACAGGTTTTCAGGCATCCAAAACCGATGTCTCTTTGTTTTATTACACTGCAGGAGACTCCCGTGTGTTTTTGTTGGTCTACGTAGATGACATCATTATGATGGGCAATGATGCCAAACTTGTGACTACTTTACTACAACGACTGTCTACAACCTTCAAAATTCAAGATCTAGGAGCACCGGGATTCTTTTTGGGTATCGAGACAGTTGTGGTAGGCGGTGGTCTCCTTTTATCGCAACGGCGCTACATGACGGATCTGCTTGGCCGCTCGGGTATGATTGACTGTAAGCCGCTTGCCACTCCAGCAGCTGTCACCAAGTCGATCACTACGGTGGATACCCCGTATGATAATACGACATAGTATCGCGCATTGTTGGCGTGTTGCAGTATCTGACGATCACGCGCCCAGACTTGTCTTATGCGGTCAATCGACTTTGTCAGTTCATGCATTCTCCGACAGACGATCACTGGAATCTGGTAAAACGAGTCCTTCGATACATCAAGGGAACTTTAGACTATGGTTGCAGCTTACTCCGTCTGCTTCTACTGCCATTCATGCCTACTCTGATTCAGACTGGGCTGGCTGTCCCGTCGACAGGAAGAGTACAAGTGGTTGTGCTGTTTATCTGGGTTCCAATCTCATCTCATGGTTGTCCAAGAAGCAGCGCATTGTGGCCCGCTCTTCCACTGAAGCTGAGTATAAAGCGTTAGCTTATGTATATGCTGAGGTCACCTGGGTTGTTTCATTACTTCAGGAGCTTGGGTTACATTCTGGTCAACCTGCGACACTATGGTGTGACAATCTTGGCGCAACGTATCTATGTGCAAACCCGGTCTTCCATGCTCGCACTAAACACGTAGAGATTGACTACCACTTCGTTCGTGACAAAGTTGTTTCAGGGGACTTCGTGGTGAATTATGTGTCTACTACTGATCAGCTAGCCGATATCTTCACCAAACCGCTTCCGTCACCGCGTTTTTCTACTCTACGAGGCAAGCTCAATGTGGCCTCTCTGCCGTCTTGTGCTTGCGGGAGTGTATTAGTGAAGTTATTATTTCATATTATTATTGTATAATGTATAGTCTTGTAGTATGTGGTTATTATTAGTTAGTCAAGACTAGTTCTACTTATCAGGTTAGTTAGAGTTTTAGTTGTGATATACTCTGTAATCTTTATCCTGTTTCTAATTGAATCGAAAGACATTTTCTAATCCTTTATTACTCTATAATCTATTATTTATTATTATTTATATAATGCAGCAATGCAATATTAATTTTGAAGTAAAATATGTTACAATAATATTTAGACAACAGTAACATTTATATAGTGCATCAATGCAGCATTCATGATTCAACTTGAAAATATCGATTTCTTCAATTTTTAAAATAATTTTTAAGTTAAATAATTGAAAATAAATATGTAAACTTGTAAAGTTAATTTAGAAAAAAAAAACATAATTTAAATAAATTGATATATAATTTTTAATTTTTTTATATTTTATATTTTATATTTTTTGAAAAATAGACCCGACTATACTTTAATTTTTATTTTTCAGACCGGGTCAAACCCGATCCAAAATATAATCCAAACAAACTAACCCAGTTTAAAAAATAAGCGGGCCAATGACAGGCCGGTCTGGACCGGTCCAAGCCCACCCGTTTAACACCCAAACAATTTTCAAGTTGCGATTTTATTTTAAACCTTGAACCAAAAACCAATTCGGGTTCGGGTTACGGTTTTACGGAGTCTTTTCTAAACCTTGAACCAAAACCTGGTTCCCATAATCCATCGACATGGGCCCACACAACGAATTGCAGACCACAAGAATAGGGAGAATTCACTCTGCAACCAATCAGCCGTATCCAACTTTCTTTCCCAATCTCTCTCTCTAGCTAGTCTATATCTAGAAGCGAGCCCAAAAGACAAAGATCATACTGGATTGAGGGAGGTTTCGAGTTCTGTTGCTCTCTCTCTCTCCCTCGCGAGAAGTTATCCATGAAGAAGACAACCTTTAGGTAACCTTTTAATACTGTATTAATTTTCGTTCAGTTCCAATTTTGAGCTATAATTTTCATCTTTAATGGTGATTTAATGTTTTATCTTCAACTTCTAGCTATCGCATCACTGTTATTATATGTATACGGAAGTATAAACACAATTTTGTTTATGTAGTGTTCCTCAATTATTTTCAGTCTTTTAATGTTTTTTTTTTTTTTTAATTATTGTTATGAATTTGCTATTTACCGTTGGGCTCCATCTCTTCTGATTGCCAAGGGAAAATTCGATATATTTCAGTTAATCTGACCGGGGGGACTGAGCTTGTAGTTTTGGTAGGTGATGTTGATGGGAAATTTGAAGCAATTCGATTGATATTGTTTATGAAAGAGGTAGGCTAACTTGTTATGACATTGATCCTTGATGGTTCTTGAACCCATGCTATGCAGGGCAGGCTTTAATCTATTCGACTTGTTTTGTTGTGCTAGACCTCTATATTACTGTACATTGAGAAATGAATGATCTTTCTTTATTTTATTGAAAATTCACTTCACTGAACCAGAACAATTCATCTCCTGTTTGAACTGTAGACTTTTTTTATTCTGATATAGTTTTGCAGAAGCCATAAAATAATCTTCCTTTTAATTTTCCTGAAAATTTACTTCACTGAACCCAAGAATAAATCTCCTGTTTGAGCTGTAATCTTTACTTATTGTGAAATATTAGTGTGCAGAAGCTGTTGAATTGCATTTCAAAGATACTGCAAAGATATTTGTCAAGTTGTGTTTCATTTTGATGTCTGAACTCTATGTAGTACTGAAGGGACTGACAATGTTTGAAAAGTTATAGCTACTGTGGTGCTCTGTTTGGTAATTGAATGAAATTGTGAGGGATCTTGTAGTAGAATAGTGTAGGGATTGCAAGAAAATGAAAATGACACAAAGTCCAATTATGAAATTGTTCTAAAAAGCCCTATTGAATATAACAACAAAGTTTGGGTTTTGGAAAGTCGTGGGTTGCCCTACTGTCGTCTGAGTTCTCCTATGTCAGTTATATATCTCAGTTTTATATATGCCCCCCTCCCCTGCACAAAAAGGTTCCCATCATTCCATAAATATATGGATCTCCACTCTCACCTTGCAGTTATTTTCATTCTAAATTAATATTAATTATTACTCATTAAAATTTCAACATTAAATATTTAAAAAAGGGTTAGTTGTAATTGAACAAAAATGCAAATTTACTACATTTAGGATAAAGTACAATATACTATCAATCAAGTGTGAACAGTGAATGCTATGGCTTTGAGGCTTTCATTGAGAGTTGATTATGGTTGGCACTATGGAGTTGAGTTAATGACAGCTTTGGCTTGTTGGGTGTTTTCCGTGGGAGTGACAGATGGATGACAGGAAATGAGGAGCAGCCAGGAAACGTGGTTTGATAGAAGGTGGCAAGTGGGCAAGGGGTTGGGGACAGTAATGGGGTTCAGTGCCCAATTTTGTTTGGGATTGTTTTAAGTGTGGTATTTATTAGGCAATTTGGGATACATTTATATTGTAAAAGAAAAGAAAAGTTGATTCTTCATCTTTGGAATCCACCATACCTAAGTTTGTGTGGGGGAGTAGAACATGTGCATTGCAATGGATTTCAAGTGGTTGTGATTCCAACACCTAAATTTTGTTCGATTTATATAACTTATTCTGTGTACCAAGCAGAGAATGAGATATGCTCCTCTCCTTTGTGCTTGGTCTTTGGCTGAGCTTTGCAAAGAGAATGAAGGATATTGGTTGCATTTGACCTCTATAGGTACAAGGCAGAATAAAGAAAACGGAAAGGGGAGGAAAGTGAAGTTGACCTTTCCTTTGATAAATTATCTTATTTTCTATTTGGTTATTAAAAAAATTAGCTCATTGGTTGAAAATTTGTAAAGATCATTGCTTTGCACACTACTAAATGCATAGCATTGGGTCCATGACCAACTGGATTTATCTTGTGTTAATACTACATAATTAGAAGTTGCTTATTATGTATTGTGATTTGTGACAGGTCCACTGCTCTTATAACTTCTGGTGGCTAAAGTACATGTGCTTCGAACATCATACATATATAGCAATGGCTTCTTGGTTTCTTGATAACCTCCCATGGTTCAGACCTCTCTCTAAACAGGATGTGGCATCTACCACTATTTCCACTACCATACTAATACAGACTCCTAAACAAAGGGCACATATTGATATCAACTTTTGGCAATGGCCTATATTTTCAATTATTCCTTGGGTAATTGATGCAAGGAATAAAATTCAAATGCCAGCTACTGTCAACCGCAAGTTCAAAATCAGCTCACAGTCTCGTGACAGAACTGAACTTGTTGCTCAAAACTCTATACGCTTCAGACCATATGTTTCCAAGGTTCCATGGCACACAGGTACAAGAGGTTTTCTATCTCAGTTGTTTCCACGATATGGGCATTACTGTGGCCCCAATTGGTCAAGTGGGAAAGACGGTGGATCTCCAATTTGGGATAGAAGACCAATTGATTGGCTGGACTTCTGTTGCTATTGCCATGACATTGGTTACGATAGTCATGACCAGGCTGAGCTTCTAAAGGCAGACCTAGCTTTCCTCGAGTGCTTGGAGAAGCCTCACATGAGTACCAAGGGGGATCCTAACATCGCTACCCTCTACAAAACAATGTGTATATCTGGTAATAAATGAATGTTTTGCGATGCATATTAACCTCTCTCTCTCTCTCTCCCTCTCTCTCTATATATATATATAAACATAGTGGTATTAAATTGTCAGCGTTGCTGGATCAATGTTTAAAATGCAGGTCTCAGGAATGTACTGATACCTTACAGGCAACAACTGGTGAAGTTACAATCAGGGCAATTATCTTATCAGTTTGGATGGTTAAGCGGTGTTAAATGGAAATGGCCGAAGCTTCAGAATACTTGAAGAGAAGAATAAAGATGTAGCTTGTATCCTATTATTATGAAATGATCAATGTAATGTCCTCGGAAACTGATGCTTCTGTATATTAAAAAAAATTTAGTTCCATCACGCTCTAATATAATGCTCAACTAATACTGCCTAGCATTGGTATAATGGATGAGAGGTTTCACATAAGGGCTCTGGTTGGCAAAGCTTATTTAGGAGCTTATAGCTTATTTTAAGCTACTAATAAGCTATAAGCTCTGTTTGGTAATGTTCCCAAAATAAGCTCCTAGCTTAAAATAAGAGTTTATTTTGGAACGTTACATTAGGTAGCGTTTCAAAATAAGCTCTTAGCTTTTTAACTTTTTTTCCACATTTATCCTTATTATTTTAAAGAAATGACATAATTTATCCTTCCCAATTAAAACTCTTTTCTCTTCTCCTTTATCGGCAACTTTCACCTCAATTATTATTATTATTATTACTATTACTACTATTACTATTATTATTATTACTATTACTACTATTACTACTACTACTATTACTACTACTACTATGCAAGGAGAATAAACAGAAGAATAATTAAGACCTCATTGAAGAGCATTTAATATTCATAATGAGCCATCAAACAGTAGTACTAGTCCTGCCACTCCAACGCCTATTGATAGAATAATTACAGAGCGGATCTAGGGTGATGTAATATGGAGCGAATTAGACCTGAAACCCGACTTGATTACGCACGTGCCCGGGCAGACCACGAAGGGGTCTGCCTCCCAAAGGACCTCGACCATTACACGGGGGTCGGCTGCCGTGAGGTCGGCCACCTCGTGCTCTTCACGGCTCGGCCAGGGGACGGGGTCCTTGTGTTGACCGGGTCTTGCAGCGGCGGTTGCCATCCAAGCGGCTCCCACCGCGTCCTCCGAGGTTGTTGGGCCGACATTGGGTACAAAAACCCTCACTTGTGTCTTGTTCAGACATCTCATGTCCTAATTACACACTTGTCTCGTTATTACATTAATCCTTAGCTTTGTAATAGCGTTTTATACTTAATTAATGCAATACTAGTCTCCTGACTATATTCGTATCATAATTCCAACCCCTATTATCGTTTAATCCTAGACTTGTCACATTTATTCGGGTTAATTGATCCGGACTCCGGGTTAATTAATTCCATCATTGGTGCTATTGTTGAGAACGACTGTACAAGCTTAAGCGTGCTCTCCTTTCTATTATTCGTCCTAGCTATGGCGAGATCAGAGTCAAACACCCGCAATTTCCACGATTCACGCAACACTCGCAACCTCACCCACGCCAATCACCCCACCGGGACAACAGCGAGTCGGCAGACCCTACCCGTGGGGTCAGGAGAGGACCTCGGGTTTTTGACTGAAATGGGAGTTGGCATTGGGTTAGGACAATAATATGAATGCTTCTTTTTTTTTTTTTTTTTTTTTGACAAAAGTAGGAAAACCGAGTTTGGGAAACGCGGTTGGGGTCAAAACCGCATTTCCCAAACTTGGTTGTGGCGAAATTCCACGTTGCTACAGCCGCATTTGAGAAATGCGGTTGTCGTATACACAAAGCCGCATTTGAGAAATGCGGCTTTCGTACGATAGCCGCATTTCCCAAATGCGGCTATGCTTTTAGAATCTCGCTGGCGCCGGCGACAAAGGCGACAAAAACGCGTTTGGGATTGACGGGGAGACGAGAGGGTGGCATGGAACTGCTTCCAGCCATGTTTCTTCCGTCCAAGTTTTTCCCAGAACGAGAGGCCATAGATACCCAGAGCACAGAACCAATTCTCTAAACAAGTTAAACCCAAAAGCCGGTTCTCACACGCAGATTATCCGGCAAAGGAGCGAAGCAATCGCGAAAAAGCAATAAAATTCGGTGCTCACAGACAACCGGTGGAAGAGGAGACGTTACCTGGGGTTACAAGAGAGAACTCCACCGTGACCGTCGACCGTCGGGTTTCCACCCCAGAAAGCCACTTGTTGTCGTTTTACAGTAACTTCCCGTCGAGACCGTCGGACTTCCAGAAACACAAGGCACCGCCTCTTAGCGTCGCACAGAGACACCGACCGGAAAAATCCCTTCAGGAATGGCGGAGGCAGTCGTATCGCCATTTTTGTCGCCGGCGCCGGCGAGATTCTAAAAGCATAGCCGCAGTTGGGAAATGTGGCTATCGTATGATATACGAAAGCCGCATTTCTCAAATGCGGCTTTGTGTATACGACAGCAGCATTTGGGAAATGCGGTTGTCGTATAATATACGACAGCCGCATTTCTCAAATGCGGCTGTCATCAATGTGGAATTTCGCCTCAATCGAGTTTGGGAAATGCGGTTTTGACCCCAACCACGTGGTCCGCGTTTCCCAAACTCGGTTTTCCTACTCTTGTCAAAAAAAAAAAATTCCTATTATTGTCCATAACCCAATGCCAACTCCCATTTCAGTCAAAAACCCGAGGACCTTAGGGATCAACTTAACGGGGACTGACAATGGTAGCGGAGGACCTCAGGAGTCGGCTAAACAACTTATCAACTTTTATAGACTCTATCAAAATAGGGTTTCTGTAGACTTTTTCTTCATTTAATATAAATAGATAAAATCCAACCATCCAACCCCAAACTTTTCAATTTTCTCTACAAACTTTTTTCCTCAATGTAGACCACACAAATTTTTCATCAATTTCTATCAAATTTTACGGTACGTTTCAAACCTTTTATAAATTCTTATATACTTTTTATTTTTATCTCTCTATTAATTTCATACATATTTATTAAAAAAAAAACATAACCAAAATTAATTTAGAGTTTTAATGACTTTTGTAGACTTTTTAATATGAATTTTTTTTAAAAAAGTTTATAAATGTTTGTTCTACGAATTTTTATAGACTCAAGTTGATGAAAGTTTAAAAAAATTTAGGAAATTCTACAAAAATTATTTAAAATCCATCACTTTAACATCACGTTTTGTTCACGGAATGAATTTTGAGGTAATAGAAATGCTATTCCATAAAGAATAAAATATGAATTGTATTATATTGTTTGGTTTGCGGAAAGAATATATTTTAGGAATTATATTACAGTGTTTGATTGGTTTAAGGAATAGAAATGAAATATGTTTTAAAAGACACTTATACAAATATGTGGTAGTAGTGGTGTTGGTGGTGGTGGCGGTGGCGGTGGCGGCAGTGAAATAGGAAATAAATTTAATTGAGCGTAAAATAGGAAATAGCAACTTTAAGCCATTCCGAATAACTCAGAAATAGCTTAATACCAGAGCCCCTTAGGAATCTCTATTCCCCTGCAAGGGGAAAGATGTCATTCCCAGGAATATTGTTTTTGGGAATAGATATTTTTATCAAACAAATGAATAAGTCTATTACTGGGAATGCTATTCCATTCCAAGCATATTCCGCGAACCAAACGTGCCATAAAAGTCTTTGGAAGTCTTAAAAAGTCTTGATTGAATCACTTCCCTTAGAAAGTTTTTAAAATTTGATAGTACATTTTTATTTTGAATGCTACTAACTTTATTAGATTGTAGTATCTGTTCAAACATGCTTTCAACTTAGATGTTCAATCTCATGACCTCCCATATAGGAGAGATCATCATTTGAGCACAAGATACTTGATTGATAGTACATTTTTATAAAAAATTGAAGGAATAAGGGTCAAATAAGTCATCGAACTGTACAGGATAATGCAATTAGACCACTGAACCTAAAAAACCAACAATTATGTCCCTAAACTAATCAATTTCAAACAATTCTTTCAATTTCAAGGTTTCCAACAGGTCAACAGGTCATCCTCTCAAATTAATTATTTTTTTAAAAAAATAAATTTTAAAAAATAATTAATTTTAAATTTTGTTTAAAAAAAAAACATACCCCGTCGTCTCCGGCCAGTCCAGTTATTATTATTATTTTTTGTTTTTTTTTTAAATATTTTTTTAAATTTAAATAATTAATTTTAAAAATTTATTTTTAAAAAATAATTAATTTGGAAGGATGACCTGTTGGAAACCTTCAAATTGAAAGATTTGTTTGAAATTGGTTAGTTTAGAGATTCAATTGTTAGTTTCTTAGATTTAGTGGCCTAATTGAATTATTGTGTGCAGTTGGATGACCTATTTGACCCTTATTCCAAAATTGAATTAACTTATTTTTTTGTGCCATGCGTTGAAATTGAATGACTTATTTGATCTGTATCCGAATACTTATGATACTGTCACAGCTCATTGAATGACATTTTCCTTTTTATAATTTGCAAAGTTAAGCCTTCATGCAAGAGAGAAATGAACTAGAAAATACATAACCCCTAGTCCAACCAAAAAACCCTAAACTGCAGGCATTTCATACTGCTTCCTTCTCTGATACTCTCTCCGCCAACCACTGACTAACTGAGTCACTACATCGTCCGATCTGCAAAGTCAGGGGCAACAATGGCGGCCATGATGGTAAGTTCGATCTCTCTTTCTGACTGATTTTGTAGTATATAGCGGACATGCTTGTTATAGAGTAACCTAGATCAGGTCGGACGGAAGAATTTTTCTGCTTCATCAGAACATCTGAGAAAATGAAATATACTCCGTAATATAGAAATTATTGAATGCTGAGTGTCTATGTTGAAGATTACGCTATTCTATGCAAGTAAAATCTGATTGTAAGTGGTGTTTTACTTCGTGTGTGCTCGGCTAAGGTTAATAATTTAGATTTCTGCATTGAAATGTGGCTGGAGAAGAGCGAATTAACTGGTGGTGAGAAAACTTTGACTATATTGAATGCTATTTGTTGTTTTTTCAACTTACTCTGATTGTTTTTTGAGTAGCAACCACAAATCATATTGCTTAAGGAAGGGACAGATACTTCTCAAGGGAAGGCACAGTTGGTGAGCAATATAAATGCGTGTATGGCTGTTGCGGATGTTGTAAGGACTACGCTTGGTCCAAGGGGTATGGACAAGTTGATTCATGATGATAAGGGAAACACCACCATTTCCAATGACGGTGCCACTATAATGAAGCTTCTTGACATTGTTCACCCTGCTGCCAAAATTCTTGTTGACATTGCCAAGTCCCAGGACTCTGAGGTATTGTATGATGTGCTTTTTTTTTTTTTTTTTTTTTTTTTAAATAATTTTTTGATGAATTTAATGTTCCATAGGCACACGAGTGGTACCTAGATTTGACTATTTGAACATCATAAGGTTTCTGCTTTAAGATTGGCGGAAGTAGCATTGGAAAAATGATTTTGTTATAGGAGAAAAAGTTTTATGTCTTAGAGAAGTTAGAGCATCTAGTTTGGATGGGGAGACTATAGATTGGACTTCTTCACAATATTACTAATAGCTTCTTTGCTTGCAATGAAATGAAGTTGGGGTGCACATTATATGGTGTTACATTTTGTTTGGCTAAGCAGTGAAATAGTTTTCCACTATAGTTCCTCTTTTGCCAAATGCATTTGGTGGGTCTATGTTGGGCTGCTGTTTAGCAATAAAGCAATTAATAGTTCACCAAAATATGTTAGGTAACTTGTAGATGCAATATTTTTATTGACATTGCAGTGTCTTTAATTGCCATTTGTCATGCCCATCCTGTTTAGTAACTGTCCTCCTTGACCAAATATATTATCCCCGCAGGTTGGTGACGGGACAACCACTGTTGTTCTGCTTGCTGGAGAGTTTCTGAAGGAAGCCAAGCCTTACATTGAAGATGGAGTGCACCCTCAAAACTTGATTCGTAGTTATCGAACTGCATGCAATTTGGTATTTTTCTTTCCCCTTCTGTTTTATTCCTTCCCTTTTTTCCAGGGGTGGGGTGGGGTTGTTTTTTGCAGGATGTGATACCTGTGGTACATATTTCTAATTTCTTTTATTCTATGATAGGCAATTGAGAAGGTAAAAGAATTGGCTGTTAGCATAGAGGGTAAAAGCATGGAAGAAAAGAGAAGTCTGCTTGCTAAGTGTGCAGCTACAACACTGTCATCAAAACTTATTGGTGGGGAAAAGGATTTTTTTGCATCCATGGTTGTTGATGCTGTCCTTTCAATTGGAGATGATGACAGGCTGAATATGATTGGCATTAAGAAGGTATACATGCAAATTTGGGATGTTCTGGAATTTGCCTACTTCAGTCGACTTTGACGGTTGCCTTCACGGATCCATACAGAATATAGTACTTTATATATACATAAATAATTAACTTTGATGGTTGCCTTCAGAGATTCCTATAGAATATATTAATTATATATACATAAATATGTATTTTTCTGCATAGTTACTCCAGAGCAGATACTTTGATATATTTGTTGATGTACTAGTAGTGTGAATGCCTTTAAGTGCTTATGATTACTATTTTCATTGCTTGCTTGAGATAAATTGGGTTTCTATACTAATGTATCATCAGGCCTCTAGTCATAATTCAAAAGAAGGTTATTCTTGCTGGTCAAAATTGATTATTTTGTGATCTGATTTGAAGAGATCCAAATTTATTTGCATCAAATACTTAGTTGCTTATGTCAGTATGTGTATTGTTGATGTATCATATATAGGTTGTTGAGTAATATTGAGTCTTTATTATTCTGGAAATCTGGAATTTGAAATCAGATCTACATTTAAATAAATAGCATATAATCTTATGGTGCACCTAAATTTTTTTTCTTGAATTTTCACTTTTCAGTTTACAAATAATGTTAAAAGTTCTTTTTTACTTAGTCCTAAACCGCAATCTACATTCATTTACTTCTGGGTATCTCTATAGCTCCTCAGCGCTTACTGATGCATGTTTACATTTGCTAATTTTCTTTAACTTTGTAGGTTGCTGGAGGCACCATGCGGGATTCTTTCCTTGTAAACGGTGTTGCCTTCAAGAAGACTTTTTCCTATGCTGGTTTTGAACAGCAACCTAAGAAGTTTATCAATCCCAAGATACTCTTACTGAACATAGAATTGGAATTGAAGTCAGAGAAAGAAAATGCAGAGATAAGGTATGATGATTGCTTCTTACATTGAACTATTCTAGGAAATTTATGTCATATTTCTCAATTCATTTTTGTAAGTTGCATGTTTTAAAACCTTGCCTAACCATGTCAATATCAGGCTTTCAGATCCGTCACAGTATCAATCAATTGTTGATGCAGAATGGAATATCATTTATGAAAAGCTGGATAAATGTGTCAAAAGTGGGGCAAAAGTTGTTTTGTCTCGACTTGCTATTGGGGATCTAGCTACACAGGTTGGTAGAAACTTTAAAACTTTTCAGTAAGTCAGTGATCAGTTAGAAATTTCATCCTGAAGAGATATTGATGGATATTTGAAACCTTTTGCATTGCCAGTATTTTGCAGATCGAGATATATTCTGTGCTGGTCGTGTTACTGAGGAGGATCTGCAGCGAGTGACTGCTGCTACTGGTGGAACAGTACAGACAACTGTGAACAACGTTATTGATGAGGTTTTTTTGCTTTGCTTTTGTCACCCATATGTTTAACAGAGATGAAGGAGATTCAAAGTTACTACTTTTTGGAATTGCTAGGATTCTTTATAGTATGTTTTCATTCAACTTTGATTCTTTGTGGAGATAGGTTCTTGGAACATGTGAGCATTTTGAGGAGAAGCAAGTAGGAAATGAGCGGTTCAACATATTTAGTGGATGTCCATCTGGAAAGACAGCCACTATTGTGCTTCGTGGTGGAGCAGATCAGGTGTGCTTTGATTGTTGCATACTACATTTGTTTTAGGGTGTTGATACCCAAACTCCTCTTTTAGCATGCAACACTTATCCAGTTTTTGCTTGAACAAATGACTACAATGTGCTTGCACCTCATTGAATTTTTATGTTCTATTCTTAGTCTTTCAAAAAACTTTAGGACCTAAATTTTGTGGTAAATAGAATTTTTAATATTTTTTCTTAGTGCCTGTCTTCTGTTAGATAAAATTAGATCTTCTAGTGTTCAATCTTAAAGCTGGAATCGATCAAATCTCTTAACACAGTCCTGTAATATCTAATTTACTTAAAAGGTGATAAGCATTAGTAAAATAGCAGTAATGATATTAGAGTTTAAGATGGCTCTAGACTTCATGATGACTAAGCGTTGGATATTTGGATTATTGGAGTAATTTACTTATATAGCAAAAACAATGAGTCTGAGAAGCTAAAAGAGGAGCTGGTTTATTATTTACTGGCTCTAATTTGTTTTCTTGAATTTTATTTAGTTCATTGAAGAAGCTGAGAGAAGCCTGCATGATGCAATTATGATTGTTAGAAGAGCTGTAAAAAATTCTACTGTTGTTGCTGGTGGCGGTGCTATAGATGTAAGATCTTAGCACCATTTATTAGTTAAATAAATATGTTCTTGATCTTCATAACTGGATAATTGGATATACCATTGGCTACAGATGGAGATTAGCCGATATTTGAGGCAGCATTCACGCACAATAAAGGGGAAGTCTCAGCTCTTTATAAACTCATATGCCAAAGCCCTTGAGGTACATTATGTCCTAATCAAAATCAAAGTGCAACATTGTTTAGGAGTTCTGTTATAATGTGCATGTGTTGATGGCTAATATAATCACTGAGGATGTTAATTCGATTACTATTAAGTTAATATGATTATCATTGGTTTAGTTGTACAACTACCCCTCCCCAACTCTCTTACTGTTTCTTCCTTGCTGGATTGAAGTTGGTCTAATTGCAATGAAAAAATCAGCCTATAAATTTGCAGTTGCCAGTTGGCATATTATAATTGTGAGTATGTACTTCTGCTGTTAATGTCATTTAAAAGTTTTATGGTTGTTAGGCTTCTTACTTGCTAGCTTGTTCTGTGTAAATCTGAGTAATATTTGATTAGGGTACCATCTGATGCTTTTGCTGCTGAGTTTTCTGGGAACATGTAACTTTTCTTTTCATATTATGAGAACTCATTATTGTTGCTGAAAATGTTAATTATGTGCTGCAGATTATTCCACGGCAATTGTGTGATAATGCTGGTTTTGATGCAACTGATGTGCTGAACAAACTCAGACAAAAACATGCTCTTCCTTCAGGTGAGGCTACTTTTATTTAGTTATAATATCTATTTGTGAGGTATTTATATTGAAATTAATATTTAAAATTTTAAATGTTCTGCCCTACTTTTTATAAGTGTTTGTTACTGATGCCACAAGATCATTAAACAGGTGAGGGCGCACCTTATGGGGTGGATATTAATACCGGTGGCATATCAAATTCATTTGCTAATTTTGTCTGGGAACCATCAGTTGTGAAGGTACATTGATATTTGCTAGTAACTATTTGCGCATTGTTTTCTAGTTATCGTCTAACGTTGTACGAGTTTTCACAGATAAATGCCATTAATGCTGCTACTGAAGCATGTTGCCTTATCCTTAGCGTGGATGAAACAGTGAAGAACCCCAAGGTATATTGAGCCATCTGTAAATGCCTTGTAACTAGGCTCTACTATTGCTAATAGGTGTAGCACATGGAAATTGGAAAGTATGATACATTTTGGACTATTTGGAGTATACTTAGGTTTGTCCTTTTTCTTTATCACACTAGCTTAATATCTACTAAATATACTTAATTTGTAGGGAAACTATTCATCTCAAGTCCCTTGTGCAAACTGATAAAATAAAAAGGAAAATAAAGTGTATATGTGCTTATTCGAAGATGTTGATTTGTATCGTGCATGTGCAATTTATGTGTAATATGTGGGTACAAATTAGGATTTCATGATGTTGTGTCAGATAGGCGGCATTAAATACAATGCAGACTTTTCTATTATATTGTTTGTGTTACAATTTGCTCTTTTATTTTGTGACATGCAGTCTGAGAGTGCCCAGGGAGCTGCTGCAGGTGGCATGGGCGGAAGAGGCGGATTTGCTTCTCGGGGTCGAGGACGTGGGATGCGAAGGCGATAGGCTTTTCGCATTATTCGATTGCATTTCTTCTCAATCTCAAGCTCACTATGTTACCTTCTGCAAATGATGCAGAAATCTAATGGTATCATTATGCAGTGTGATGTTCCAATTTCAGATGCTCATATGTGTGTGTACTGAGTTTTTATGGCATCTGATAAAGCAGTGCAAAAGAGAGAATTTCCTCGTCATCTTCTGATATAAGTAGATGCTGTGCGTGTTACTCCTCGCCGTTGTATAACACTTTTGAAAGGGATTGATAATTAATTGGTGGCTTAGCTTTTCGTTTTTTCATCAATTGGAGTACTATGAACTCGGGGTTTTTTGGTCCTCCAGTTATATCTGCATCTGCCATTCTCCATCAACATCCCAAATAACTCTCTTGGTTGCATTCTCTCTTAGCTAGCTTTTAGTACTTACATCCATACACTTTTACAAGATAATTTTTTGTTTTTACACTATCACATTGCAGAAGAGAGAGACAGTATTCACGGGATTAAAGTGGCTAGAAGTGTTCCAGTTATCACACACCTGTTTTTTTGCAGATGATAGCCTACTCTTTTTCAAAGCATACCAGAATGAGGCCGAGGAAATCAAATGGTGCCTTATCACATATGAGAAGTGTTTGGGGCAAACAATTAATTTTCACATATCTAGAATCACCTTTAGCATGAACACCCCATGGAGTACTCGAAATCACCTTGCAAGTAATTTTGGAGTCAATTTAACAAATGATTGGGCAAATATCTTGGGGTCCCATCAGTTATTGGTCGGAACAAATGCCAGGTATTCAGATAGATTTATTGAGGATAAACTTCGAAATTGTATTGGAGGTTGGAACAAAAAGTTCCTAACAAAGGCAGGGAAGGAAGTGCTACTCAAACGCCTAGGCTGTTTCAATGTTTACCATGAGTGTTTTCCTTCTATCGGTATCTTCTTGTCAAGAACTGAAAATCCTAACAGATTTTGGTGGAGGAATGGTGGTGTGGGAGGTACGGGAATTCACTGGCATGCTTGGAAAAATATTTGTCTGCCTAAGAAGGTTGGAGGTTTAGGGTTCAGGGACCTATATGCTTTCAACATCGCTCTCCTTGTCAAGCAGGGGTGGCAGTTCCTAACAGCTCCAGACAGTTTAGCCAGCAAGAGGTAAATATAGGCAACAATCCCAACTTCTGTTGGCGTGGTATACTAGTTGGACGTGAAACATTATTCAAAGGTCTGGGTAGAAAAATAGGTAATGGGCAGGACACGAATGTTTGGAGCTCCTCGTGACTAACAGATAGGAACCATCCTTATATCACTACATTGTTTGAGAGGGAGGAATATAATTATTGAGAATGAGAATGGAAGAAATGACATAAAAATTAAAAAAATGTACTTGTGTAATAATAATACTAATAATAATTAAGGGTAAAAAAGTCTTTTTTTCATTTTCCCTTTCTTTTCCCCATTAAATTGTAATTCATATGGGGGTGGGGGTGGGGGTAGGGGGATATGAATTGCAATTCAACAAAATTAATTCCCTCCAACCAAACATTTTAATTTAAGTAGCTAAAGAATAATTGAATCGCAACTATATCCAACCAAACAGCTCATAAGCTTTGCAAGGCAAGAAATTTGCAAGACGCTTTGGAGTTGAAGGCTGATATGAAAATTTTCATGTATTTCGATAAATTTTAAAATTAAAATAAATGTTAATATCTTGAATTTGAAAAATAAAATTATTTTATAAGTTAATTAACATGATGTAATAAAAAATAAAATAAAAGATATAATTACAAAAATAATTAAACATAATAGTATAATAAATTAACATAAAATATATATTTTATGATAATTAAAATTAAATAATTTTTTTTTTGTAAATATCAAAATAACATAAAAATTTGTGAGGAATTCACTTTCCCTCCAGAATCTTAAGTAAAAGGTATATTACATTCTTTAGAAAATGTTATGTTATATTCTGGGAGTGTAACCTTTTTAGAATGTCACATAATAGACAAGCTGGGGCTAAAAGAGTTGAAAAGGAGTGATGGAGGAGCTGATTCTGTTGACTGGTTGTGTTTCAAGTCTGTAACTTGAGGTTGAGGCTGTCTGGAATCTGGATTGTGGAGCGGTGCACGCTTCCGCCGCCGCTACGTAGAAAGAATGGTGAATGGTGATTCCGGCCGATCGGCGACCAGGCCTCATTAAGCCTTCTATCCAAACACTTCCTTTTATCACTCTGCTGTCTCTAACATTCGTCTCCTTCGATTCACCTTTTATATATCTATCCATTCCCCATTCGTTTCTGATTATTATTATTATTATTTTTTAAAAAATTTTTTTTTTGGGGGATGTAGTTGTAGTTGAGAACTATGATCCTTATTAAGAAGAAACCGTTAGATCGCCGATTTCCATTTCACCTAACTACCTTATTGGTTTCCTTGAACCCCATCAAACAATTTTCTTCCTCTTCTTCTGCGAGCAGTGATGTGCACGCCCAAAACTTGGATTCTAAATTGAGATCTCTCTGCGCTCAACCTTGCCCTAATTCAGTTTTAGTTGAGGCGGTGCGCCTCTTCGAGCATGGCGTTAATGATTTGGGGCAAATCCCTTCTTCATCTACTTGCAATTTTCTTGTTGCAACTCTCGCAAAGAACAAGGCATATGGACTTGCATTTGATGTGTATGATAAAATTACCCATCAATTTACTCCTAGTTTTTTAACTTTAGCTGCTTTGGTTGAAATTTTCGTCCACAATCACAAGCCTGAACTAGCAATTTCTGTATTTGGGTTAATTTTGAAGCGAGGGTTTGTGATCAATGTGTACCTTTTCAATCTGTTGCTGAAGGGTTTCTGTGAAAATGGGATGGTTCATAAGGGGGTGGAGCTCTTCTGTGGGTTGGATAGGAAAATGGTGTGTCCTGATATAGTTAGTTATAATACCCTCATTAAAGGGCTTTGCAAGGCAAGAAATTTGCAGGAGGCTTTGGAGTTGAAGGCTGGTATGGAAAATGCAAATCTTGCTCCCAATTCATTGACATATACTATATTGATGGATGGCTTTTGCATGGAGGGCAGGGTGGATGAAGCTATGGGATTGGTGGAGGAGATGAGGACCAAGGGTTTGGAACTCAATGTGTTTGCTTACAGCATAATGATAAATGGACTTTGCAGTCGAGGGAATGTGAAAGAAGGCAAAGAACTTTTTAATGGGATGCTAGGGAAAGGGGTTTCACCAAATGTAGTTACCTATACCTCTTTGATAAATGGGTTATGTAAGCTGGGTCAGCTGGAAGAAACCATTACGACGTTCAATGCTATGTTGGAGCACGGAGTGCAGCCTGATGTTGTCACATTTACAGGTATAATTGATGGGCTTTGCAAAGATGGAAAAGCGGAGAAAGCGTTGAAGTTGTTCAATGTGATGCTGGGGAAGGGTATAGTTCCTGGAAATATAACCTACAATGTTCTGCTTCGAGGTCTATGTGATAAAGGGTTATTGGCTGATGCATTTAATATTTTACAACTAATGATAGAGAAGGGTGAGAGGCCCAACCTGGTGACCTACAATACAATTCTGAGGGGGCTTTGCAACAATGGGAAGGTAGATGATGCCATGACACTTTTTCATTCAATGTTGACAGACAAAAGTTATGTTGAACCAGATGTTAGAACAGTGACTCTGCTGATTCATGGGCTTTGCCAAGAAAACCGTCTTGATCTTGCTGCAGATATTCATAATATGATGATTGAGAACAATAAACTAGTTGATGTGCAAACTTTTACCGTGCTTATTGGAGCTTATCTAAAGGCAGATAATTTCGGGAAAGCTATGGATATTTGGAAGAAGATGATTGAATTGGGTTTTACTCCAGATTCATTGGCCTACAGTGCCTTAATCGATGGATTTTGTAAGTTAAATATGCTAAACATTGCAAAGGGAATTTTTGTAATCATGAGAGATCGTGGATGTTCTCCCACAGTGTTCGACTATAACTCAGTCATGGCGGCTTTGTGCAAGGAAAGCAGCTTGGAACAAGCAAGGAGGTTGTTTCAGGAGATGTTAAATGGAAATTATGAACCAGATTCTGTCTCGTATAATATTATAATTGACTCAGCTCTGAAATCAGGAAATTTAGAGTCTGCTGAAGAACTGCTTAACCATATGCTTCAAAGGGGTTTGAATCCTGATGCTTTCACCTTTTCCATACTAATAAATAGGTTTTCAAATCTAGGACGCATTGAGGAAGCTAAAAAATTGTTCAACAAAATGGTTGCATCTGGTTTCACACCCGACATCTATGTATATGATTCTTTACTGAAGGGCTTTAGTTTGAAGGGAAAAACAGATGAAATAATTCAATTGCTCCAGCAAATGGCTGTGAAGGGAATTGTTTTAGACTCTAAAATCACTTCTACTATCTTAAGATGTCTTTGTGACACTTCTGAAGATCTCAAATTGGTGGAGCTTCTACCAAATTTTACAGAGGAACCATCAAAAGAAAATTGTGTTCCATGTGATGAATTACTCTTAAAGATCCATGAGATTCTTCCCAAGCTTCAGTCATGCTCTACTTGATTGATACCTTTTCCCAATATACTTTTATGAAGAAATGTTATTGGAGCATGTAAGTCCTTGAAGTGAAGCAAGCAGGAAACGAGTGGCTCTACATAGTGGATGTCCATCCAACAGCAAGACAGCCACTGCTGTTCTTCGTAATGGAGCAGATCAGGTGTGCTTAATTGTTGCATACTGCCATTTTTTAGGTCCCTGATACCCACACCCCTTTTTAGTTCCCAACATTTCTCTATATTTTGGTTTTAACAATGATCCCAAAGCCCTTTTACCTCTTGAAATCCTCAGATATTTGGCTTCAATTCTATTTTTTCTTTCCATTGGGAATTTTCAATCCAAATATTTGTGGAGTATTTTTTAACAAAATACTTGAGGGATTGAAATTGGAATTAACTATATTTTTAACGGATTTTCTCAATTTTCCATCTTGTTTTATGTAGTTTTGATTTTCTAGTGTTATATCTCAAAGCTGAAATTTGATCAAACGAGTTCTTTAATATCTAATTTTTACTTGAGTTGCTAGTATAAAACATGATAATGATGTTAGAATCAAATTATATTATTAGCATAAAAGCAATAATTATATTAGAATGAAATGACTCTAGATTTGCCTCTAGGGCATTAGTGCAGTGGATGAGAAATTTCACTTTAAGACTTGCTTCTAGCGGCAGGGTAGGGTTCGATTCCTGCCACGAGCATTGGGGATGTCTCCTTCCATTAGGGCAAAAACAAGTAGTCTAAGAAGCTAAAAGAGGAGCCTTGATTTGTTTCTTGACCCTAATTTGTGTTGAATTATATTCAGTTCACTGAAGAAGCCTGAGAGAAGATTCCAGGACACCATTATCAATTGTTAGAAGAGCTATGAAATTGCTGGTGGCAGTGTTATAAATGTAAGACCTTAACACCATCTTTTGGGAATAAATCCATTAATGATCTTCATAACTTGATGATTAAATATGTATTGGGTGCAGATGGAGATCAACTGATATTTGTGACACCATGCTTGCACAATATAAAGGAAGTCCTCTGCCCTTTATAAACTCGTATGCAAAGCTCTCGACGAAGATTAAATAGGATGCCCTATGATAACATGTTAAAAGGGCTTAAATAGGATGCCCTATGATAACATGTTAAAAGTGCTAATTGCCCTTTTGTATCAGTTTGATGGGTCAATTGAAGCCCTATGATTACTTGTGAGTTTTTTTTTTTTTTTTTTTTTTTTTTTTTTTTTTAGCTTTTATATAATAATAATAATCTTTAATTTACGAGAGAGTTTGTAATCACTATCCGAAGATGAACTTTGGGTTAAACTTATCTTATGAGTTTGATTGGCAATAATAATTTCTATTTGATTGAGTTATGATGTGACTAGTCAATTAAAAATAAAAATTACAGGTGTCAAATATGATGTGACATTGCTAGAATCAAGAATTTTGGAAGGAAAAATTGCATTTTTCACCAAAAAAAAGTACTACATCAGTTCCATTTTATGTGTCTTGATTCGGTTAACGAGGTTTGACAGAAGTTATTTTTAATCTAATTTTTTATAATATTAAGTTTAGTATTTGTATACAAAATTTATATATATAGAAACTATACTAAAAGTTAGTTTGATCCAATGAATAGTAAGTAAGACGGATAAAATGGGAGTATGGGACAAAGGAAGTAGTAGACTTGCTTTCTCTTTGGGCATGTGGTTATGTGAATCTTATTTTTCCCCACCTTGATATACTGAAAAATGAAGGAAAAAAAAAATCAGCAGCCAATCTGTGCCACATGCATCCAAGATACTGAAAATCAGATTATGTACTTAGCAAATTGGGAGGGTCTAATTTTGATTAATTCTCATCGTTGCAGTTAGACAAGAAGCTGAAAGAAAATACACTATCAAATCAGTCTATCTAAAACATGAAATTGTATAACTTAACATCCATACAGGGCTAAAATTTCTGGAAATATGTACCACAACAACATGAAGAGGTTGAACAGCATGGTGCCAAAAAATCTCAGCTTGAAAGGATGATTGCAGCTCAGCCTCAAAACTACAGGCCAATGAAAATTGCAGTGTCCCAGCAGAATTTTTTTTTGTTTTTCTCATTTACAAATGTGAAGAATCTCCTAGGTGGCATTAGATGGAAGATGGCCGTCACTCCCTGGGGCGGGCGAGCCATAGAGAACTTAGTGCTCGTAGCCGTGAGAAGTAGTCATTGATGGCCAGAAGAGCACGGGCTGATTGGCGGGTAGTCAATATGCGATGCATTTGTTGCAGTGTCTGTTGCCGCAGGTTATCAGCCTGAAATCGACCAAAATTCATTGCTCAGTAAATTACAACTTCCCACATGTATAATCCTAAATACCATCTAAACCACTCATATGATCATATCCCTTAATCAGAATATCTCTATCCCCAATATCTATGATAAAAGGTTCAACTTCTAGTGGAAATGGCCTATTGGCCTTCTTAGTTTGAAACAATCAACTATTGGCAACCTAGGCTTGTTTACTTTATAATTCTTTGCTAACTAGGGTCGCAAAGCAGGATTTACCCAATACTCTTGGGTAGTATTTGTGGGTTTCCCTCGTCACCAAAAAAAAAAAATTAAAATAAATAAATAGAGCAAACAAATAGCCTCATTTTGTGCCAAGGACCTTGTAGTCCAATGGCACCAAGTTGTTCACTTATAAAGGAGGTTGTGGGATCGAGCCTTAGTGGAGCCAATATTGGCTCTTTGTGCTTCAATAGGTTGAGAAAGTAGTTATGAACAGATACTGCATTGTAATAGAGTCAGTAGTATTCAATAAAAAAAAAAAAATAGCCTCATTTTGTAAAGTGGAATTCCAAATTTGTTAATTTCATTAATACCTCTCAGCATTGCTGTCTTCTAAGAGATAATGAGAGAGTTCATGAGATTGACTATATTAAATACCAATACACATGTTATTCCTTGATGTTTTGATTGATTAAGAAATTAATAAGCAATCAAATGACCAAATTTCATAAAATGAAATAGATGCTTAAATACCAAAACACAAGTTTAAAAAGTTGAATACCTGGCGGATAAACCCCTCTAGAGTTCCTAGCTTTCCCATCGCCATGGCCATTTGACCCATATAATTCGCAACATTTCCCGAGGAACTAGAAGGGCCAAGAGATCCAGCAAGAGTCTCGGCCAAAGATTGCTGCAATGCCTCCATTCCCTGGGACAATGCATCTTCAGCCTGTTGGGATGACTGTTGCAAGTTGTTGATGGCCAATAATTGCTGCTCGGTTAATGGCTCCAACTGATTTATAAGCAACTGCAACCACATAGGTTAGAAATTAACATCTAGGAAAATAACATAGAAAGACAACAAAGAAAGACGAGAAAGAACTGTTATCCATGCCAAAATGTCAGCACCTTGGGTTGCCAGGGTAAAAATTATGCAACATGATGTTATTTTGCTCTCACTAGTGACTTAAAAAATAAAATATATATATATATATATATATATAAAAAGGTGCCCAAGGGACTTCACTAAGGTGGGGAAGGGACACTAACAAAAATGCAATGATTTGTAAGAAGGAAATCAACAAGGGCACATACCTTGAGGAGTTCAGATGTACGGAATCCACCCAACCACAGGAAACATCTTTCTGCAGGTGTTTTCCACATGCCTGATAAAACATGAAAGACGTCAGTTTTTGCAGCTTCTCCTTTTATCCTGAAAATGTCATCGTAGTGTGCCAAGATGCTATCAACAATGCTGCGAAGTTCACCATCACCCGCATGGGAATTAACTGCTCCTCTTAGCTCATTTACTCGCCGATTGTGATCCTCCAGCCACCGAGCATACTCTACGTCAAATGCCAAGGCTCCTACAAGGAAGTTTGTAGAACAGGAAGTCATAAATAGAGATCACAAATGGGTCAAAATAAATTATAAAATGGACCAAAACAAAGAGCGTCTAATAAAGAATGCATTCTATGTAGTATACACTGATTATAAATGATCTTCTCTTTCTACATGTTTCTTTCCTCTTTCAACAGATTATCTCTTTTCTTTTTTCAAGAAGAAACTGTAATAACATAGAAAAAGCAACCTGGGTTTCCGTGTACATTGCCCACTCAGGAGTCAACATGTGTATTATCTAAACTCGTGAAATTTTAAGTAAAAGTGTGGAATATCAAAGTCTAAATTCTTAGGGTTGCATTTTATGAGACGTTACATCAGGTATTAAAAATGGCAAGCAACCAGAAATGCCAAAATTTATGTACAACCATGCCAAAATGGCAGATATAACAAGGTTTATTTGGATTATTATATAGATTAAATACTCTGCTAGTAACATGTTTGGTAAAGTATCTGGATTGTATAACACTTCTTAGCTTATTTAACTGGGAAACAATTTACTCCAACAGTTGATATCTTTTTCATCAATTTATAAGGTCAAATCAATAACCTTGCTCTATGACCCAGTCCAAAGAACCACAGCAACTAGGACAATGTCAAATGGGGCAAATTATATTGTGAACTATGGTTGTTCAAAAAAAAAAAAAAAAAAATATTGTGAACTATGGTCCGCACTACAACGTGGACCACTGATAAAGGTTCATTTTTAGTATACTAAAGGTTCATTTTAGGTAGTACACCTAAAAATGAACCTTCAAAAAGTGAACATTCAATGTTATAAAAATGAACCTTCAATATACTAAAATGAACCTTATGTTAATGGTCCACGGTATAATGATTGGTCAAATGGACTACCAGAAGAGAAAATAGGACAAAGAAAACGGGAGAAAAGCAATAGCAAATATTGCATCATCTAGCACTATTTTTAGCAATATGAAAACCATTTGGTATATCTTGCATTAGCCCTTTATATTTTTAATAAGCATGCAATTCATATCAAAACCTAATTTTGATTGTTATGGAATATAGAATATATATTTGATATATAGAATCTCTACATATTAGGCAGTTACTTGTTTCCTATTCGTAGTCTTCTAGCTCCTATTTATAGGGCTTTGTATTCTCTTTTCTATAAGACAGTTTGAGACAATATAAGACACCACATTAGAATATTCTCTCTTTCCTTTCGTAACATTGATCAATGTTTTAAAACATGTTCCTTCAAAATTTTGAGTTGCAGTACTTGAAATAAGTAATGCATAATGTGTGCTTTTATACTATCTAATTTTTAATTTCAGAAGTTAAACTTAATAAACATTAAATCAAAATTTAGTCAAACTGACCACCGGAGGACAAACAGAATGGAATAGGAGTAGCAAATACTGAATCATCAAGCATTACTTCTAGCAATATGAAGAAAAAAAAAAAAAAACACACATTTGGTATATCTCGCAGTAGCACTTAAAATGTTTAAGGGAAGGGTCAAATAGACCTTCAAACTATATATGCAAAATTGCAATTAGGCCCTTAAACTATAAAATGTTCCAATTAAATCACTAAACTCATAAATTCAATTATTTTTTTAAAAAATGGCCAGGCTCTTTGCTATGGCCATTTGCTGACCATGGCGTTGGCCTCTTTATTCAAATCTGGACAAAGAGCCATGGCAAACTGGCCAGTTTTTTTTTTTTTTTTTTTTTAAATTATTTTTTTAATTTTTAAATTTTACATAAGTTATAAAAAACATAAAGTCGTATGACATGGCGACCAAGTCAGCAGTAACCTGATGTTTACACGCAAAATCAGGTAAATATGACCTAATTGCATTGTTTTAAGAGTTTAAGGATTCAATTGGAACTTTTCATAGTTTAAGGGCCTAATTGTGGTTTTGCATATAGTTCGAGGGCCTATTTGACCCTTTTCCCAATGTTAAATAAGTGCGCAATTCATATCAAAATCAAAAGTTGAAACTTCACAAGAAAATATATTCCCAGAATAAAATGCAAATAAGCATACCATTTCCACTCATAGATTGTGATTGATCTCCTGAACTCGAAATAAATATGCCCTTCAACCAAAAAGCACCCAAAAAAAAAAGAAGATAAATGCTTCTTAAAAATGTTGTATAGTTATGAAGACTGCTTGTTGTCCTGATAGAAAAGCTAGTAGTTGTCCAACTTGCAGCAAGTTGAAGATAAAATAAAAATACAATTAAAAATTAGGTGGTTAGAACAAACCTGTTGTCGAGCTCGTTGAAGCTCCTGTTCAAGTTGTGTTAGCTTCATTCTGCTGTTCTCCAATTGTTGGACATATGCCTATGCCAAAGAAAAAGAATTTAAATTAATAAATATGAGACACACAATCATTGTCATTTTGATGTAAAGATATTATCATTGTTATGAGGCCAACAACTCCAGTAACAAATTCTCTAAGAACCAAAAGTTACAACTATAACCACTGTCATTATATGATTATGTTCGAATCTTTTTCATGCAAACACTACCACACCTAAGATCTTGGCTGCCACAAATAAAGAGCCACATGAAAAAACCGACTGCCAACTTCAAAAATGTAGAATAGAACAATAAACTAAAAAGTTACTTTACCATCACTAGATTAGCTTCATAATATCTTAAGATACGCGATAGCTGTTCATTTAACTTACACCGGAAGCCATGTGTATTGATGAAAAACTAGTTTATAGCTAGACTAGTTTATTTTCTTTTCGAAATACATAAAAAGTTTCCTGAAAGTTAACAGCATGAAAATTGTTGAAAAATAAAGGGATAGATTTATCTATAGGGTTGTGTCTGTTTATGAATAGGTGCTTACAGTTATGTGTCTATATATATATATATATATATATATATATATATATATATATATATATATATATATATATATATATATATATATATATATATAGGGGTGAGTTCTGGTGCGGGGTTGCTCCCAGGTAAAAAATGGGATTAGACCTGAGCCATTGATCAAATCTAGATCAATGGCTAAAATCAATGAAAATTTTAATTAAAAAAAACGCACGTGCTCCATTAATGCTCTCATCTGAGCACCTAGGATGACAGACAACCTAAAGGAATTCATGAAATTGTTTATAAAATTAATAAAAATTCATTTTATTTTATTTTTTCTTAAGAAGGAAAAACAAAGCACCTTAAGAAGTAAAACAAAGCATCTTAAAAAGGAAAATAATGCACCTTAAGAAGAAAACTCACGCACCTAAAACTTTAGACCGATGCACCTTAAGAAGGAAACAATATGCTTTAAAACATTAATTTAAAAAACACAAAAAACAAACCCAAACACAAAAAACAAAAAACAAAACAAAAGAAGAAAAGATTGTGTTGATCATCTGAAAGAGAAATTGGACAAACTTTTTGGGATAGAGGGAGTAGTTTTTTCACCTGGTCCACTGTTTCTATTAGAGAAAACCTGAAAACCCGAAGGAAACAACTCTATTATTTGATTCAAAATGAGTCCAAATAGACTTTCTGCTTATCTGTACTAATACTTGTAGATCCCTACAAGTGGTTGTGAATCAGGTGCAAGTTATTGTATCTTTTTTTTTTTAATGTTAAAACAATGTAGCAATAATATTTATTCAAAAGTAAATAATTATATTAAAGCACCGAGGGGGTGGAAACACTATGAAAAGACACAATAAGCCCCAAGGAAACCCACCCACCATCCTACAGGACTAACCTTGAGCATTCCCCATCCAGAAAAACCAACAAAAACCATAACCCAACTGCAAAAGAAAACCACACAAACCTCTACGACAGAAGATCAAGTACATAGGATCAGAACTAACCTTTGTTCTCAAAATGGTATTTCACTGGAGCAGAAAAAATCATGACAAATAAATTAAAAAAAAATCCATTTTCAGTCCCCAGACAAAAGATGATTCTTCAATTAGGGTTAATAAAAGAACTCTTATGGGGAACCTTTTCTGTCAATTTCTCAAAAGTTGGGGAGCATTCTGATATAAACTAGAGTTGGATACTAAAAGTGAAATATCTCTATAGTTTGGGACTAAAACTGGATGTAGTTCAATAAATAACAACAGGTGAGAGCAACCTACTTTTTTCCTTAAACGGCTCTTTCGTGCTGCCTCGCGATTCTGAGCAAGCCTCCTTAGTGTCTGCACATAAGATTTGAATTTTAGAAACCCTTTCACTTTTACCTGGTTTTAAACCCACCACTTCTTTATTGCCAAAAAAAAATAAAAAGTAACCTTTTGATCTCTTGTCTTATCACTGCCATCAGAACCAACAATATTCATGGATTGGTTGTTTTGAAACTGCAATCAACAGTAATGAATTGCAAAATTATTTGCTGAAGAATCAAGGATTATTGAAGGAACGAAAAACATACTTGGCTGACAAGCATGGAAATGCAAAGAATTCTCAACCACTTCATTTCATACTGATTTCCAATGTCTTTGAAATTTATAATACAACCATGGCAAGGAAATAGTGCCATTTGACTTTTTGAAGGGATTTGATTAATCTATTATTAAGAATATCAAATTTGGGGATGGATAGGAATAGGTAACAATATCACCATGTAACTGAAACTTTATGGACACGTGATTGAAGAGTGCCAACACTAGGAAAATTTGTGGACATTTGTTAGGTAAACATTTGATGTACCCTGGAGTTTCTTTCTTCAGTATCTGCATCAGTTGACGTATCAGTCAAAGGACTGACATCTGCCATGATGGGTTATTGCCAACTTTCCGGACAATCACTGCAGATGGGAACTTGATTGTCTATTGTTCTTCTGCAACAGCAACAGATCAGAGCACAAGATTATTATATATGGGACTTTAAAATAGGATAATGCTGCAAAGGAAACATGAACAAACACTTGTACATATCATAGATATGATCACTCCCCAAAAGCAATGTAAATAAACATTTATAGACACAAAACTAAAGCATTCTCTCCATCCAATAGATAAAGAGGGGGGAAGAGTGTTTACCTGAATTAAGGCATATTACTATATTAGGGCCCACTTCAGCTATGTGCTCCCCCACCCCCCCCCCCCACCCCACCCCCCAAAAAAAAATTGAATAAATAAATAAACACACACAACATGTCCAGTATAGATAAAATTCCAAGATTGACACCAGTTTTGTACAAATTCAGAACTTTTTTATCCAATAAGGCAATAAGGGTTAGGGGCATGGATCTCCCCTTGCTATTTTATTTATAACAAAATATGTGCGCAAAGAGAAAGGCTGTACTCCACCATATATTGGCCTTTTACACCAAAAAATGATACTCTCAAACAATTGTGAATGAAATTCAGCAAGCACACATTAATTGGAGAAGATATCAGATCAAGAACCATCTGATATAAAAGTCCAGATGGATCCAAGAAGTTGGAGGTGTATAGAATTGCTTAGGAAATGTTTTAGATCTCTCATGAACAGTTTGCTCATGAAACCATTGCCTGGCCTGATTTGAATCATGAATTAAAGCAGGCTGACTGGAACCAATATGGATGATGACATACATCTTGATTGATCAATCAGATATTGTCTGCTACCTTACAATTGAAATCATTTCTAGCAGGTTTATTTGTTGGAAGGACTCTCATTTTGTTAGTGCAGGTCATGCTTAGTCAGGAATATACTGCCAGTGACTCAAAGTCAAAGATTAGAAACTAACAACACTTGAATAGAGTGAAGAATTCTTACACTATCAAATAACAGTCAAATTCCCAAATCCATATGTTATCAAAAGAATTGTCTCTATATTACTCAGGAAATTATTGTTAAGTTGAAGGTCAAAAGGTTTATCAAATTAAGTGGTGTGTAAGCCAGAGCACAGGGAAGGGTGAAAAGGGACATTGATAACAAAGAAACTATTTTTACTACTGTAAACATAAACCATGTTCCAAGATTCCAGAGTCCAAGCATTTTTCCCTCCTGCTCTGGCAACACTAATTCACAACCCATTATCATAAGTAATTGAGTAAGATTCAAAAAAGTGGAACTATTGCATAGAGATTATCTACCCATGTTAATTTCCATTTTCCAGATATCAGAAAGAGACAAGCTATGAACACTTCTCTCAAATCGACACAGCTGACGAGAACTCAAATTCATGAGCTGCATCCTCAACAATCAAAAGCATAACTCTGAAGATATATATTTAACATATCGAATCAAAATCAACCACCAATAATTCAACTAAAGGAACCAGAAAAAACTAAGCCAAACTTCTCAAAGCAAGTTTTTTATTTTTTCTGCTGAGACTCAACACGACAACACCAATATATATCTAAGGTTGGAGATGCTTACAGCTTAGAGTAAACGAACAGTTTTCCCCTCAAACTTCGGCTCCTTTTTTTCTCTTTTTTGTTTTTTTTTTTTTTTTTGCTGGTTCTTCACCTCCTCCTCCTCTGCCTCCGCGTCGTCTCAAGTGTAGTTCAGTAAATCAGTGGAACAGTGAAATCTAAGAGTGAAACAAGAGGCCTGTTGCTTTTTGTCTTAGCAAATCAGAGATGGACGGAGATGTGAGAATGGAAGAAATTGGTTTGACGTCTACTCTCTCTCTCTCTCTCTCTCTCTCTCTCTCTCTCTCTCTCTCCCTCTCCAATTTTGACTCGTGCTCTCTATATGTAGTTGGAGTCTCAAGTATAGATAGTATGTCAGTATGAGTTTTTGAGTACGTATATGGTGCGTATTTCACCATCTCTTATTCTCTGTCTCACTAAGAAAATTATGGATGAATAATGAAGAGGAAAATGTTTTTTTTTTTCTCTCCTAACCACTGTTAGAGGGTGAGGGTGTATATCAATCAACTTAGGGTTGGTTTGGAAATTCAAAAAAAAAAATGATTTTTGAATGTTTTAATATTTGGATATTCAAAGAAAATAAAATTAGTGTAAAACAATTATTATCAAAAAAAAAAAAAAATTAATTTAGTAAAAAATGTCTTTTTAGATTTATAGTCATAAAAGATTTTCTGAAAAAATTATTTTTCCGTTTTTCTTTTCTTTCTTATTTCTCTTCATGCTACACCAATACCAGGAAAAAGGACTGAAATGTGAAGGGAGATGCACTCATTTTCCAAAATGCGTCTCTCTTTTTTTGTAGACAAAAATATGAAAAAGACGTTTGGGATGCGTTTAATGTCAGAATTGGTCAAACACAAACGCATCTCCCACTTGTATTTGTGTTTTTTTTTTTTTAATTTGGTCGCCGGCACTTCTCCGTCGGCGACACTGGTCACCGATTTCTCCAACGAAGGAGGTGGCCTTCTCCTTCGCTGGAGAAGTCGGCTACACCAGTTTGGTCGTTGGTTTCTCTAGCGAAGGAGAAGGCCACGGGTTGCCTTCTCCTTCACTAGAGAAACCACCGACCAAGTAGTTGGCTTCTCCAGCAAAGGAGAAGGCAAATCATTGGCCTTCTCCTTCACTGGAGAAGACGGCGACACCAGTTTGGTCGCTAGCTTCTCCAGCGAAGGAGAAGGTCACCTCCTTCGCTGGAGAAATCGGTGACCGGTGTAGCTGGCGGAGAAGTGCCGGCGATCAATTTTATTTTTATTTTTTAAAAAAAAAACACACACACACACACAAGTGGGAGATGCGTTTGTGTTTGACCAATTCTGACATCAAACGCATCTTGTCCACAAAAAAGGAGAGACACATTTTGGGAAATGATTGCATCTTCCTTCACATTTCAGTCTTTTTTTCCCAATACCATCACACCACCACCTATTTAATATATATATATATATATATATATATATATATACACACACACACATCGCCTCAACTGAGGCTCGATCTCATGATCTCTCATATGGAAAAGTCACTATATGTCATATAAGCACAATGTGCTTGGCAAGTGCATCTATTGTCACTGTGCAAGTAATTTTACCTTCTTAACATTCGTGCACCTAGGTGCAACTACTTATAACTATAAGTGCACCTAGGTATAACGTTAGGTGCACTGCCACTTAGTATTGATGTTGTTCAGTGTAAATTTTACTTGCACCTGTAATACATTTTACCTGCACATGTAATATATTTTACTTGCACTGAGGTGCACTATATGAAACTGTTACTTGCACTTGTAATACATTTTACTTACACTTTGATGTTAAATTATTTACGAAAATGCTATTGTGTTTTTAAAAAAAAATCTGTGTTTCTCATCCATTAGATCTGGACACGTGGACGGATGGCATGCGTTCTTATTTATTTCTTGGGTGGGCAATTCGCACCTGAACGCAGCCCTATATATATATATATATATATATATATATATATATATATATATATATATATATATATATATATATATATATATATATATATATATATATATATATATATATATATATATATATATATATATATATATATATATATATATATAGAGGCGGATTCAGGTGCGGCAGTGTCTTACGGTGCGGCAACACCAATAGTTCACCAAATATGTACCATCAACGTTAGGAAATACACCACACAAAACAGAGTAAACAGAGCCCTGCATCACCAAACACACACCATTAGGTGTGAGTAAAAACACCATACACTGTTCGGAAATACACCATTGGGGGTGGTGAGTTATATGGTGTGTTTTTTTGAGTCTGTGGTGTATTTTGTGATGTTTTATTACATTTCATTGAGGTGTGTTTTTATTACATTGTTGGTGCATATTGTTAACACTGTTGGTGTATTCTGGAATTTGACCGCACCGCCGCACCGTAAGACCCCGCCGCATATGAGCGCTCTTCTATATATATATATATATATATATATATATATATAGCACGCTCTCATGCAAACGGCCGCCCAGGAGAGAAATAAGAACCATTTACAGTTGTTCACGTGTCCATATCAATGAACCAGATGTAATTTTAAAAATTTGATGCGGTGACATTTTTGTAAATAATTTGAACTTTAGTGCAAATAAATGTGTTATAAGTGCAAGTAGCTGGTGCAGCTTTGCAAGTAAAAAGTGCAAGTAAAATCACTTATAAGTGCAAGTAATTTACCTGTTAACATTCGTGCACCTAGGTGCAACTAATTATAACGTTAAGTGGAACTAGTTGTAACGTTAGGTGCACTTAGTATTAATGCTCAGTGTAAATTTACTTGCACCTGTAATCAAGGTTGCAAAACTCGGCCGCCTAGCCGCCTAGGCGCTAGGCGGCCCCGAGCCTTGGAGTTTTGGCCAAAACTCGGCCGGCCGCCTAGGCGGCCTGGGCGGCCAAACTCGGCCAACTTGGTCGAGTCGGTCAACTCGGCCGAGTCGACCGATTTCGTCCGATTTTGACCGATTTTGTTCGATTTTGACCGATGTCGCCTTTCATTAATTATTGATTTTAATATTATTATGACATTATGACTTATAAATTATCATTATTTCATTTATTTAGATGTGTTATTTGAGTGAACGTTGAAAACAACCTCATTAAAATTGTCGAACTACAAGTCTGTTACTATTTTTTTTAATTTTTTTGGTGCCCGCCTAGCGCCGCCTAGAATCCGCCTAGGCGCTAGGCGCTGCCCGGCCGCCCGACTAGCGCCTAGCACCTACTGCAACCATGCCTGTAATACATTTTACTTGCACTTAAGTGCATCATATGAAACTGCTACTTGCACTTGTAATACATTTTATTTGCACTTCGATGTTCAATTATTTACAAAAATGTCACTGTATTTTTTTTAAATCAATATTTCGCATCCGCTAGATCTGGACACGTGACCGCGATTATCATGCATGCGTTCTGAGTTCTCTCCTGGACGCACCATTCTCACTTGAACGCAGCTATATATATATATATATATATATATATATATATATATATATATATATATATATATATATATATATATATATATATATATATATATATAAAATACAAAGTACTTTTTATGATAAAACAAATATCATATTTTGATCAAAAAGTATTATATAGTCACTACTATTTTTTCAAAGAATAAAAAATATTTTTCAATAAAAAGTAATACTCGTTAATTTATCAAAATATTATATTTTTATAAAAAAGTATTATATATTTGAGATCAATTTGCACAAGCTTTTGTATTGAAAAATAAAATAAAATTGCACTCCATTCCCTTGTCTTCGAGGTTGGATAAATCACAAGATAATGAAATATGAAAAATTCTAAAGTATTTATTGAATAAGGCATAATGAAAAATGAATGCAATGAACTTTAGGGTATGTTTGGAAACTCAAAAAAAATGATTTTTGAAAATCATTTTTTAGGTTTTCAGTATTTGATAAAAAAGTGAAAAATGTGAGTCAAAGAAAAATGATCATTTAATCAAAGAAAAATACTCTCGTTTTCATAGAAAATGACTTTCTTTTTTTTTTTTTTTTTGGGAAGTCATTTTCCAATTTCCACACCATTACTACCACCACCATCACCATACTACCACTGCCGCCACCACCACCACCGTCACCACTAACACCACACCTCCACTACCACCATCACCAGCACTACCGCACCTCCACCACCATTGTCACCACTACCACCACCACCACTACCGCACCTCCACCACCATTGTCACCACTACCACCACCACCACCACCACTACTGCCACCATTGTCACCACTACCCCCACCACCACCACCACCACTACTGCCACCAAATCACCACCACCACCACATCACCACCACTACCATTACCACTACCACCACGGCACCACCACCAACACCAACATCACCGCCGCCGTGTTGCCGCCACCACCATTTATATAATAATAATAATAATAATAATAATAATAATAATAATAATTATTATTATTATTATTATTATTATTATTATTATTATTATTATTATTATTATTATTATTTTGAATGCTAGTTGTTGAGCATATAATCATTAATGTGCAATCCAATTATTAGCTTAGGCTTTTAATTGAGATGAAGCACATGCTTTAATTTGGTATCAGAGCCAGACCAAAGGCCTGCGGTGTTCATTTTATAAAAAATAAACCGAACACACCAAAACAATTTTATAGAATGCAACCACTCATGTTCTATCGACTTTCAAATTTTTACCATCCATGGTCTAAGTTAATAACCAATGGTCATTCAATTTAAAAAAATTAACCAGCTATAGTCATCATAGAAGGACCATTGATGATTAAAATTTGATAGTTGAAGGAGCATGAGTGATTAACTTGGACCATGGGTGGTAATAATTTGAAAGTCGAAAGACAACGGGCAGTCAATTTGAAAGTTTAGAACTAAACATGACAAAATCACTATACTCGGAGCACCTCATATGATATTAACTCATATAATCCACATATCATTGGAGATGAGGGTAAAAGTGTAATTTCCCATCCCACTTCTCTAGGATTGTACTATCCATGTCCAATGGCCATTGGCATCTCTCAATCAATTAAAACATGGAGATTATAATGTTTTTTGCAAAAATGACATATATTCACATTAAATTTTACCCTCATCCGACGAAACCATCGCAATCACAAAGCTATTGCGACCACTTTGCCTTCTGACTAATTGAGAAAAATATAAGAACTATCATTAAAAACAAAAGAGTATAGGGTCAAACATGGAATAAGATGTAACATGAAGTATTATATTTTTAAAAAAGTATTCATAAATTTAGACTCCAAATTTAAGACTTCTCATCACTCATATTTCAAAAATGAGTGGATAAATTAGGACTGGCAATGTGCCCCGTTCTCGTAAGGGACGAGACCGAAAACGAAAAAAAATTCGGAAATCAAGGACGGAGACAAAGAATTTTTTTAATTCTCCGCTGGGACGTGGACGGGGATGGGGGTACTCCTCACGCCCCCCCTCCCCCCCATGTCCCCGAAAATTTATATATATATATATATATATATATATATGGAATTAGGAATTAGATTATTAGTTATTTAGTTAATTAGTTTTATTAGATTTTAAAATTATAATGTAAAACACGGTCAGTATTTGAATTTCAAATTTTTTGTTTTTTGTTTTTTTTTTTTATTTTAAATTATATTATTTTCACACATTGATTATGGATTAATCGGAGATAAAGATTCTCCGTTCTCGCCAAATTTTTCGCGGGGACAGGAACGAGAAATTTTTTTAATTTCCTGTCAGGGATGGGGACGGAGAGTATACTTTCCGCCCCCGTTCCGCTCCGTTGCCATCCCTATATGAGATAAGTTATGGAATATTATTAGAGTAGATGGTTGAGGTAAATTATATGATGTGTCTCAATTGGCATACATTTTTCAAATACTTATACATAAGTATCCAAAATAAAGTCAAATTCATATCATTTTACGACTCTTAATAAAATAAAATTTATAAATTTATTTTGAATTAATTGATCAGTAAAATTATGACTCGGGATTTTAAAAAATTCATTATTGTACGATCGAGCAACGTAAATTTATAATTTTAAATTAACAAATCTTACACAAGAATGAAGTACGTATGGGCATTAGACAACTCCATGTGCATGAAGAGGGAGAGGGCTTTTGTGAGCCACACTACGAAAAAGGAGTATTTAAATATTGAGAAAATAGTACTTTGGTCCCATCTTGTTATTAAAATAACGAATTTGTCATTCAGATGTCAATTCTGACGCGTTGAATGAGAATTAAATTATACCACCAATAATAGAATGGTCAAAATTTTACACAGATAATTTAGAGACTGAAAATATTAGTACTATTTTTTTTTTTTTTTTGAATTTATGTGTTTGTAAAAGTTTAAAGTATTATAAACTGAACGAGAGTTATATAGAGAAACACCCATTCTTTTGTTATCTTAGTATTGTTAGGTTAAAGACTATTTACAGTTGAGTGACATTATCTTATAATTGTGAACTATAAATTCTTCAAAATTGCAAAAAATTATGAAATTGTTATAACTATACACTCTTGTCTATGACTTGGTTAGAGAAAGGTATTTTTTTTTTTTTTTTTTTAAATTGTCATAGTAGGTACTTATTCTTCCTTTTCCTTACTCTATTCGTCTCATTCTATATATCTAATTCAATTAACAAGGTTTGACTTAAATTACTTATAATTCATTTTTTTGGTAATATTTAGTTTAATATTAAGATATAAAATTTATATATTTTAAAAATTATATTAGAAGTAATATTAAATACAAAAAAAAATTAAAAAGTGAAAAAAAATTAGTTTGTCCATTTAATAGTAAGCAAAAAATACTGAATAAATATTGTGTGAAACCGTCTCATCATGATATGTGATACTTTTTAGTTAAAATATACTCCCTCAGTCCCGTAAAGGATGTCTCAATTACTTTTGGCACGCAATTTAAGACAAGCAAAAAAGTAGACTCTTTTTCCATTTATGCCCTTGTGTTCTCTGACTTTATTTGCTACCCAGTACTACTCTTTCAATTCTTCTTTCTTCTTTTCATTCGACTACTTTGCTACAGAGGCATTCCTTCATCTCATTTGCAGATATTTTTTCATCTTTCTTCAACAAATATTCCATAACCTCTTTGTTTTTTATTATTCTCTATACACTCAGTAATTATACAAAAAAAAAATACATGAATTTAATACTACTAAAACCCACCAGATCTGCATTCAACTATAAGAATAAATAGAAAAACAGAGGTAGTGATGTTCACAGATCTGAAAGACTGTTGCCATTAATCTGCGGATGTCGACAAGGATGAGTGTCGTCATCAATTCAAGGAGTAATAAAAAGCCGGCGGGAACATATACAAGCAGTTACTAAAAAAGATGGATGGGCATTCCGAAGTGTAAAAAATTCTGATGTTTCATGGATATTCGAAGGCCGGTCTCACCAATTGAAGAGACGATGAAAGAAAGGAAGAGTACGAAAGATGGTTGAGGGCTTGTGTTTGCAAAATGGAAGTGAGTAGACTAGGGAAGAAAAGTTTATTTTTTCTTATTCACTGGACACTATTTTTAAGGTTTGGGTGTATGACAGTTGGTGGGCACTAATAAGTGTTGAGTAGTTGTAGTTAAAGTTAAGGGTAAAATTGTAAAAATAAAAATATATTGATGTTTATTTTTGGAAAGTGGACAATATTTTGGGACGGACAAAAAAGGAAAGTAAGACAGACAAAATGGGACGGAGGGAGTAATATTTTTTTATAAATGTATAAAATTAAAAATGTTACATTTTAACTTAAAATTATTACATATATGTTCAACACGAGACAGTCTTATATAAGATTTACTCAACAATACACGGATAGGTAAACAAAAATTGGATCATTTGATATTTTCAGGCGTGTAATCACTTTCCTATAAGCTTTAAATCTCCATCTATAAAAGCAACAAGGTTCAAGATTTAATCTTATGAGATACAAGAAGATGAATGAAATTTCAAGTTTTTGTTCCCTGTTGTCTTCTGTAATTTTGTTGTATTTCAAATGTATTACAGAATAAAAGCATTTTTTCCAACAAGGTATTATTTGTCTTATTTTATGTTTTTTCTTTCTTTCTTTTTCAGGTTGTTTCTTTCTTTTTGGTGGCGATGGATGCATGGATGGTGTTCTAACCGAGTTGGGGTAGACAGCAACGGAAGCTTTGAGGTTGTTGGAGCTGGAGTCCCCGTTTTGCCCTTTTGCTGCTGTCTTTGCCTATTGTTTGTCGTGTCGATGGAAGGCTTATTTGGTAAAAGTGCTCATAATGTACTCTGAAATTCGCAACAACCAGTCATATTGTAAATGTTCTGTCTTATTTGGCAGTAAACTTTTGTGTATGGTATTCAACTTGAGCCAACAGTATTAATTTTGATGAAAATGTGACTGTCACAATATTACCAATGGAAAATGGTTTGTTTAGTGATTAAGTTATAATAAATTTAGTCTGTGTTATAGGTTTTATCATTTTCAATCAATGACGGAATTTCAACAATTTTATTGACGAATGATTAAAAATGGTCACGTTATGATAATACTAAGGAGTTAATACCTCTAATGGTCCTCCGAGTATTAGCGATTTACCAACTGTGGTCATTCGAATTTTAAATGACCTCTTGGTTCTCTATGTTTTAAAAAATAACTACCTGTGGTCCTAATTCTTAAAAAAAAATCCGAGTTTAAAATGATCACGAGACGTCCTAAAAGGACCAGGGGTGGTTATTTTTTAAAACATGGAGGACCATTGAAAGTCATATAAAACTCGGATGATCATAGCTTGTAAATCGCTAATACTTGGAGGACCATTGAGGTTATTAACTCTAATGCTAAGACTAATCATTAAAGGGGATGTTTTGAAAAAAAAAAGGAAAAAGGGTTAAATAGGCCCTCGAACTTTAGCTTAAAAGTCAATTAGGCCTCTAAACTTTTTAAAGGTGCAATTACACACATCAACAATTCATTTAGGTGCAATGAAGCCCAAAAACAAGTTAATGACCTGCTATCACAGGTCATTAGGATTCATGCCACCTTCTGGCGAATTTTCCGACAAAAAAAAAGTGACCAGCAACCGACCCAGATTTGCCGAAAATTTCGCCGGTCACTTTTTTGTCAGAAATTTTGCTGGTCACTTTTTTTTTTTTTACCGGAAAATTCGCCGGAAGGTGGCCTGAACCCTAATGACCTGTGATAGCAGGTCATTAATTTGTTTTTGGGCTTCATTGCACTTAAATGAATTGTTGAGGGGTGCAATTGCACCTTTAAAAAGTTTAAGGGGCTAATTGACTTTTAAGTTAAAGTTCGAAAGACTATTTGACCCTTTTCCCAAAAAAAAAATAAATTTAAAAGTGGATCAACCACCATGATCAAGAATGTGAACACCTTGATATGAGACTCCAAAATTTCATACATGAACCAAAGAGGACACGACTAATCTCAAGGTCACCATAAAAAAGGAAATTGAGGAAGAATTTGCCGCTTTCAAAGTGACACTTTGCAACCACTTAAGAAAATGGAGGAAACTCTTGCCTTCATGATGAAAGAGCTCACAAAAAGAATTGAGATAGAAGCCCAAGCTATCGCTTCAAGAAGTGGTAAAACACTCCCGGAATCAAAAAGTGTCGAGAATGATCCCATGCTAGATAAAACTTCCGTACTTCAAGAGATTCCAATTCATGAGTTGAAAAATAAAAAAGGGGTAGAAGAAGAGAGTGAAAGTGATGAAGAAATTGAGGTAGTGTGAGAAGATGAAAAGCCAAATACTGACGACATTAATTATTCATGTGGTAAAATTCTTGATCCTACTTGTGTCACTACATTTGAAAATGAGTTAATACCCAAAATCGTCCTCGACTATAGTGATTTTTCTCAATTTCGTCCTAAACGACTTTGGTGACCTAATATCGTCCCAGACTTTTGTGTTTCGCTCAATTTAGTCCTCCATTTGTTATTCCGTCAAATTGGTGTTAAATAAAGGGACAATTCAGTAATGTCAATATTGATCTCTCTTTACTTTCAACTTGTGAAGTGCGAAATTCATCTTTCTTGTACGACTTACACCCAGAATTACTCCCGGACCTGCAAATCAAATTTTATATTTGCAGTTTTAGGAGTAATTCTGGGAGTAATTCGTAAAAAAAAAAAGATTTCGCAGTTCACATGTCTATGAGTAAAGAGATGCCAATATTAAAATTACGAAATTGTCTATTTATTTAACACCAAATGGACAAAATAACAAATGTAGGACTAAATTGAGCAAAAACACAAAAGTCTGGGATTAAATTGAGCGAAACACAAAAGTCTGGGACGATATTAGGTCACCAAAGTCGTTTAGGACGAAATTGAGAAAAACCACTATAGTCGATGACAATTTTGGGTATTAACTCATTTGAAAATATATGTGCTCAATCTTGTGATGATAATACTTGTGATTCTTGTGAGGATGAGTCCCTAATGAAAACCGGGCACACAAGTGTTTGAAACGCACAAATGGTCCTCACTAAAATATGCCAACAAGTGTTTCGATGGTCGTATAATTGACTAGTATTCTTATACTTTGAGAAGTCTGATTCAGAGGTGACGGAGAAAATTCACAACCTCTACCCCAAGGTATCTACTAGGTAAACCAAAGTCTAATTCATTGTTCTTCTATTGTTACCATATATAAACGACAACACCATTTTGTGCACAAGGTTCTTGTGTCCCATTTTTCCCACTCACCAAACACAAGACTCTCAAAGCATTCAGACTGGGAAAAATACAAGGTCAGCTAATACAGAACTAAACTGCGAAAAGCACCAATACAGACCTTTTTTTTTTTTACTAATAGTAAAAGATAAAACAGTAAAGTTTACATGTGATAGCCTAGTACAGCTATGATATGAAAGAGTAAAACAGCAAGAGAATGAATAAAAAGGATTGAAGAGCACACAAACAAATAGCTTCCGGAATTCTCGTCCCTAACAAGGGAAAACAGTGTCTAAAACCATATCATGATTTTAGAAAGCTATGAGCAGCATCTGAACTCAGTTCTTCATAAACCTGAACGCAACAAATAAGAGGTTGCGTCACTCTTACTGAGGTAATAATGTCCAAAGATTCCATAGTCAACCAAATAGCAAAAGCACTATCATGGAGTATACTTACAAGTTTCATGTAAACTTGCTGAAATGCCTTGCAAAACTTTTCTGCTTCCGCTGTGCCAACCTGTAAATTGCAAGGACAACTGCAGTTAAAGAGCCATTACATCTTCATCACATCATTTCAGTTCCATTTGCCAATCAATGGAGAGCTTGAATAGGTGTTTCTACAATAGACAATATGGATTGCAAAGCAAAAGCAAGAGGGAAGGAAATCAGGAAAATATTGCTTTTAGGTCAGGTGCCAGTGTTCTGTGTTCCTGCTACAATGAAGAGTGCATATGCACTATGTTCTGGTCTACTGCTAAGGAAGATGGAGTTGGGGTGAGTGTCTAATTTGATTCTTCCAGGGGTTTCTCTAGTTTTAAGTTTGAATGGTCATTTCTTGTATGGATCATGATGGGTTCTCTTCTTTGCAGGTAGACCTCCATCTATGATTGTAGATGGGTTTCACCTCAGTTTTGTGTTTTTAATGAAATCACATTACCATATCAGAATCTATGGAAGTATTCATTAAACATAATATAATAGAGAGACAATTCTGAGTTGACATAAGGAAATGACTACAAAGAATTAAGATATCATTTATAATTTTTTGCACCCACCCATTTCTCTTAGATGCCAAAAAGTAACACCCTGCTCATCAACGTTTATCTTTTCTCTGAATTAGAGGTGGTAGCATTGACTTATTCAAGTAGGAAAAAGAAACAAGGAATCTATCCCAGATTTACAACAAAGTATAACACAAATTGGAAAATCATAGAACGCAAAGTAGCAGATCATGATAACAAACAGAACTCATATCATCTGGTGGAAACCGTGGAATGCCTATAAATGAACAAGTGATTCATAACCATAAGAGTGGAATATGTTCTGTATATTGGACAGCAAAAAGTGATGCATTAAGAGCTAATGGTAGGTAATCAAAATAAGTTCCCCTATTTGCTAGTGAATGTTGGATTCACCTGTATTCCATAAAGACATAATTCCATTCATCAACCAAGGAATAAAAATAATGAGTAATAAGACAAACCTTTTGCTCTGCAACTGCCTTCAGTTTGTTCCAAAATGCATCTGTATCATGTCAATACATCTAGTTAACAAAAATTTCCAATTCATATGATTAAATGCTCATGTAGGCATTTTCAGTATGTATTCAAATACAAAGCAACAGTAAAAAACTAAAAATGCAAATACTTCAGGTTCACTCTAATTTAGAAAATAGAAAAAGAAATTGAACCCTTAATGGTTTACAAAAATACCATGGTAGTCAATTTCCCGAGTCTTAGAACTACCTCCATCAGCTCCATTCCCCTCATTGAGTAATTTCCTTCCCTAATGATGAAAATTTTGGAATCAGATGCTATAAAGCTATAATTTAACCAAGCTCCATACCGAAAGAATTCTATGTTTATCTACCTCCAAATTTCGCACCGACTGAGAAGCTGATGGCCTCGTCTCAGATTCAAGCTGAAAGTAAAAAAAAAAAACAAATGAATAAATAAATAAATAAAATTGTTTCAAGCAACTAAATATATCAATTACTTCAGCAACTAATTCTTTTCCTCTATAATCTAAACCTAAAATTTAACTTAAATTCCTGGAAAGTTAATATCAGCTAGCAGAGGAAAATCAAAGAATATGGAAAAGAGAACAGATAATAAAATATAGTGTAGTCTCGGAGAAATTTGTGTATATACGGTTGTATCTATCAGAGAGTTGGGAGGTTTACGTGAAAATCGCGAGATCTGACGACCGGGAAGAGCTCAAGAAAACGTCGGAATTCAAGCTCATCCATGGCCGAACTCCTGCCTTCTCCGAGTTGAACGCTCGAATTTCAACTCAATAGTCCTTGTCCTTTCAAATTGTTTTCTTCTTTAGAGTATTTTTTTTGTCTTCAATGGGTGATGAAAATTTTTAACTTTTAGGCCCTTAATAATTATAATAAGAATAAGAATATAATAAACTTCAACTTCTCAATTTATCAACAAATGATACATATATTTGAATGAAATTCCCGTGTCATAATGTTATTGATATAAATAAAATTAATGAATAAAAATTATGGTCAATAATTTTCTAAACGATACAAGCAAATCACATAAACAAATAATACAAAATATTATAATTTATAACACTTTTATTTGGTATTGATGAAGTGATTTTTTTTTTTTTTTTTTTGTATATTGATCGTTTTCTTTCAATACATCTAGAAAGAAATAATTTATCATACATTAATCAATTAACTTCGAGACTTAACACCAAACGAAATTAGACTCTCACCCTCTCATTGCAAGTAAATTTTAGAGTTAATAACTGAAATGGTCCCTTTACTATAGCGAAATTACCAATTTGATCATCGACTATTATTTTTACCCGATTAAGTCCTTAACTATGAAAACTTTATCCAATTTGATCCTCTGTTAGGTCAACTGTTAATTGACTGTCAAAATTGAGGGTATTTATGGAATTTCAATACATGCACCATTTCCACGGTCAAAACTCTTACTTCCAGTGCTGCTAGGAGCTGGATCACCATGGCCTCCACTTCACCGCCATCGCGCCCCGCCTTCCCCGGCGGCGTAGGAAGCACTAAGAAGCCTCTTGGCCTTTTTGCCAACGCAATGAAGAGAAAACACAACTTCATTCAATTCTTCGCGATGACCGGAATTCTTCTCTTGAGCGTGCGCTCTCTGGGCCAAAAGTACCGAATCAACGATCTCCAAGCATGGAAGCGCTGAAAGAAGAGCAAGAAGAACTTACTAAACGCATGAATCACATCAGGCAAAGCCTTCTAGCTGAAGCTGCCGTCGAGCCCACCGGCCGCTTCGCCTCCCGCCCCCGCCTCTTCTTCGCCCAAGACAAGATTAGGGTAGCGATTTCCCAAATTTCTAAATTTATTTATTATGAGTTTGTTTGAATGTTAGAAGAGAGCAAGAAAAGCAATTTGGGGTTGTTGTTTGTGCCACCATACAGAAGGTAGAGGGACCAGGGTGGGTGCAGACTGCAGAGAGATCCACTTGGGAAATTCTAGTGTATTTGTAGTTAGGCGAAGAGTGAGTTTTAATGGTTGGATGATGGAATATATTGGAATAAACATTTAAAAAGTATAACAAACCAACAACACTAACAACTGGTAATTGGTGAGCAATCTACTGTGGATTGGATACACAGTCGCCGAAGGTTTTACGATGCTAAATGGGGAAGGAGAAAAAGAGCCAGTAGAATTACAATTTTGTCCTCATTTTTGACGGTCAACAAACAAACAAATTAACAGAGGACTAAATTAGGTAAAAATTGTATAGTTAAGGACTTAATTAGGTAAGAATGATAGTCGATGACCAAATTGGTAATTACAGCATAGTCGAGGGACCATTTTGATTATTAACTCTAAATTTTAAGTAAAGTTTCTTATTCACTACTAATACCCTATGAACATCAATTTGTGTTCTTTATAGGAACGAACGAACTTCACAAGTCTTATTCAAGTTTTTTTGTGATAATGTGTATATGTGTCTAATTATAAGTATATGTAAAAATATAACTATATCCCCCAAAAATTAAGTAAGAAAAAATCAATTTATTATTGATAGAATCTAATATTAATTTAAATAATTTACAATCAATTGGTAAATGCAAAATAATTACAAATAATTGGAGTTGTGTTTCTCGGAAACTAGGTTAAGGGTAGGATTATCTCATTTTTGAAAGAGTTAATTTCATCAGAGGTCCATTGTCTTTGGTGGTAATTCAAAATTTAATTCAAAATTATTGTTTTTGTCATTTAACATTATAGACTTTTATTTTTTGGACATTTTTAGTCATTCTCATGACTTTTTCTTACCCCAAATACTTTTTCTCATGACTTTTTCTATTTTTAGTAAGGGCATTTTTGTCTCTTCATATTTTTCTTTTGTCATTTTTCTTGTTTCTGGTCAGCGCAGGGAGGTGACTTCACCGGCAGGAGTTTCGCGGCGAACGACGCCGATCAATGCCCACTAGGCTCTGATATCATGTTAAACAATGAACTCACCTTGTATTTCTATATATTTTGTTCATATGTACGCCTATCAATGCCCACTAGGCTCCGTTCGTTTGTGTGTTTGTCGATCGTTCCAAAACGTTACGGGCCTCTTCCGGTACATCTACGTAGTTGTCGCCTCTATTCTTCCTTGCCCCGTACCCTCTGCGTCCTTCCGCTGCTTTCTCTGTTACGAATAAGATTAACTTATACTGAAAGCTGGTTGCGAGCCGTTTCTTTAGGGCACCTATTCACAATTACAAATCAAATAAGTATGAGTTGAACATTGGTGATGATGCTTGTGACTTAAACTGCAGAAGTCTGGATGTGGTAAAATTAATTTAGTTGTATAGTCTATGAATGTGATGTATTAAGATTTAGGATTTAACAGGTTGGTGTTAATTTTTGTTTGTACAATAATATTGGATTTCTTTTGTACATTATTTTTAATATTATAATAAATATTTTTTATATTCTAAATAAAACAATTAAAATGTTTAATTATATCATTATACTTATTTTCCAGAAAATGGATCAAACACATTAAGACAGTTTTTCAGAATGCAACCAAACAATGAATATTAAACTATTTTTTGAAAAAATGACTCATTTTTCAGAAGTCATTTTCCTGATTTTTAAACACACCCTAAGAGGGCAATTTCTTCCCATTTTAAATAAACATCAGCTTGAGGACCAGTATATAATACATAACAGGTAAATGACTTTTTCTTTAATTGTTTTTCGAAGTGAAAATAATTGACCAGAGCATTTAAAATAGGAACTTTTCTGGGTTTGTTTATTTTTCTGTAGATAAATCCCAGATGTTGTCTATGAGGCATTTCTCATCTTTTTGTGGCCCGTTTGGTTCACGGAATAGGCCGAGAATTGCATAACATTCCCAGTAATAGGCCTATTCCTTTGTTTGGTAACCCTTTTTATTACCAGGAATAATATTCCTGGTAATAGCCTATTACCTCAAATGAGGTAATAGCTATTACTAGGGCCCCCCTGGTATTAGCCTATTACTGAACGCTCAGGAATAGATTTTAGAATCTATTTCTTTTTTTTTACCCATTTCTTTAACCTAATTTTTTTTATCCTATATATAAATTTATCCTATTTCACCATCGTCGTCACCACCACCACTATCGCCGCCACCACCACCACCACCGCCACAACCGTCGCCGCCCCCACCACCATTGCCACAACCGTCACCGTCACCACCACCACTGCCACCGCCACCACCACCATTACCACCCCAGCACCACCACCACCGCCACCACCACCATCACCACCACCACCGTCACCATCGCCGCCACCACCACCACCAACATCGCCACCATCACATATTCTTATAAGGGTATTTATGTCTTTTAAAACATATTTCATTTCTATTCCTTAAATCAACCAAACACTGTAATATAATTCCTAAAGTCTATTCCTTCCGCGAACCAAACAATAGAATACAATTCCTATTCTATTCCTTGCCTATTCTATTCCTTATGGAATAGCATTCCTATTACCTCAAAATTCATTCCGTGAACCAAACGTGCTGTTGGAGTTTGTCTCTTAAAGAGTTCTTAAATGAGATTTTTTTAGAGAAAGTCTTTAATTCGATCGAATTTGAAAATTTTCTCTATCTGAGAGTCTTAATTTCTTGCAAGACTCTATATGAATGAGTTATTCACCTAGTAGTTTTCTAGATAATAAATTAAAAATTTTATTTTCTTTTCCTTTAATATGTTCTTATTTGATTTTAAATCTTCTATTAAGAACAAAATATTTAAAAATTAACCGTCTATATTTTACATCAAAATATAAAATCATTACATTTGTCCTCAAAATATTACATTTTTCGTTATTAAAAAAATTTATTTCTAATTCGTATTACAATATAAATATTATTAAATTTTTGTATTGACTCTACGGACAAAATTTGCGACAATCTTTTTAAAGATTGGTTTCAAATTATTAAAAAAAAAAAAAGAAAGAAAGGAAAAAAACGAATGGTTTCAAAGAAAGAATAAAAGTTGAAGAGTGAAGAGAGATGACTTAACATTAGGAAACTAGGTAGTTAGCAGCATGGAACAAAATTTGCCCCCAATGGAATACTTTGACAACATGTCTAAGCTTCATTCTACTGCTACTAGGGGTGTGCATTCGGATAGATCGGATGGCGGGGAGGGTATTCCGATCGAATTTCAAATTTTAGTTTTGACAACCCAATTCGTTTTATTTTGTTGACTTATCCGTTCGGTTATAACATTTTTCGGATTGTATCGAATCGGTCGGATATCCGTTAGTTTTTCGGTTTTAAAACAATGTACAAATTAATTCAAAAATCAACATCATACGTTCATTGATAGAAAAAGTTAAACAGCTACCAATTTAGTATCTAACTGAGTAAATAACTTCTAGTGTAATAGACTAATACTATAATACTAACTTAGTAATTAATATTACTAAGTAGTCTATTAACTAACACTAACAGCATGTTTGGTTCATGGAATGAATTTTAAAGGAATAAGAATAGTATTCCATAAGGAATAGAATAGGCAAAGAATATAATAAGAATTGTATTCTTTTGTTTGGTTCGTTGAAGGAATAGAGTTTAGGAATGTTATTTCAGTGTTTGGTTGGTTTAAGGAATATAAATTGAATATGATTGTAAAAGACATAAATACCTCTATACAAATGTATTATTATTATTATTATTATTATTATTATTATTATTATTATTATTATTACATATGTTTTTTAAATAATGTTATTCTATAGCAACTACACTATTGTATAAAAATTAACATATATATATACACAAATATTACTGATAAGTGAAAGAACAACTGAATTTGAAAGCATCAGGGAGTTTTGTTCAAGATAAGAGATTATCCTTGATTCAAGGAGTCTTTCTACAACAACTTGTCAGATAATTAAGAGTCCTATCTTCCAAAAAAGGCTGAACCCCAACCCTAAGAGCCCCCCCACACCCCGGCCCGACAGAGCATTTGGGAGGATGTAAATCATGGTGACTCAACTGAACATGAACCACAGAGGCTAGACCGGTGCTCACTGCGCACAAGGAGCCCCCCTCACTTTGAGAGGTTGCTCCCCACTGTCGCTGGTGAGACTCGATCCCTGGTCATTCTTAAGACTCCTATCTTCACTATACAAGGAGATGTGATTAGTTCAAGCAGACGAGGAATTACAAGTGATTAATTTATCTATCTCCCTCATGCCATTTCACATAATTATCTCTAAAAGCAGAATTAATTTGTTTAATCATTCTATCATTGTTAGTGATCGAAATATATATATTAGAGAAGTCATGGCTATGTAAACCACTTGAAGCGGCACGGCGAAAGAGGACGACATGGTTCATCGGCAGCATTAATAACGGTGCTTCTGAGAATAGGTGAATTGTGGGTTGATGCAAATTCTTTGGAATTTAAGAATTTTAACAAGAAAAGAGAAAGACATTAAAGAGAGAGTTCATTGTTGGAAGAAGCTTCTGTTCAAGGACAAGAAAATTAGGCACTTGATGTGATCTTTGTTAACGATGATTTTGAACAATGCGGGTTAGCTTTCTGGCATTAAAAAAAAAAGTGGCTCACAGAGTTTTTTGTTCCCTTCTGATAATTATATATTTTTTGTATGCTTTCATGCAAAACAATATTGTTATCACCATCTTCTGGCCACGAGTAATGAAACGCATGGGATTATGAGTATTCTTTATTATTGTTGATCAATTTACTGTATAATAATCATTTGAAAATGATATTGTATGAATTGATTGTTACAAATTTCTTGATGCAGTGCTAATTTAATTTGCCCAGGAACATGGATTACTTACTATGAATATTCAGTATTAAATATCAATAATAATTAATTTGTAAAAAATAATTGATGAATTAATTTGTAAAAAATAAAATTGAGAAAATTACCTTTGTTTGAAGCTTTAATTTGATGTTGATGTAGATGATAGAAAGAATTGCAAAGATTGATGCAAAGAATCGAGGAAGGAATCGTAGATGGGGGAGAGAACGCAGAAAATGATAAAGGTTAAAATTGAAAAAAAAAATATTATATTCCTGAGGACTCAGGAATAAGTTAATACCAGGGGGGGCCCTGATAATAGCTATTACCAGGTAATAGGCTATTACTAAGAATATTAAGCCTGGTAATAGACATGGTTACCAAACAAAGGAATATGCCTATTACTGGGAATGCTATGCCATTCCTGGCCTATTCCGTGAACCAAACGGGCCGTAAGAGTCTTAAGTGTCTAAGACTCTAACAAAACTTACAAAAGTAAAGTTGATAGTGTTAACTGTTACAAAGTACAGACCAAAACTCCAAAATGATCAAAACTCTACACAAGTGTTAACTCTTAAGTGTAAATGATCAAATTTACAAAATACATAACTATTGAACACTTGAACAGTCTAAACTCTAAACTGAACTACTGAAGCACCAAAATCGGCAAAATCAGCAACAATCAGCAAGTGTCAACTCCTAGACTTTTAGACAATTTGAGGCTCTTCTTCCTGTGAATTGTAACACAACTGACAAGTTAGTGAAAATAATTATTACACAAGCAAGCATTAGAATTCTAAAAAAATGAAACACAGAGAAGGGATTATATCAATTTTGGCTCATTAAGCATTTTTTCCATATCATTTAGATTAAGGGCAAATTGCTTCGATATAACTTAAGTATAGAGCAACTCACCAACTTAATCCTTTTCTTTTCAGATTAAAGGTGGAAGCTTCATCCTTACCAAATGCCAACTTAAAGGAAACAAACATAATAAAATAGACAATAGTTCATACATTACCAGCCAAATGCCCAAGGGACTGGACTACTTGAGGCATCAACTTAGTAAAAGTTACCAGACCTTCATACTTACAGAGTTACAGTCTTACAAATGTTCAAGCATTCAAGCATTCAAGCTAGTAACTAATAACATCAGTCATTCAGTCACAGTGGGCTCAAAAAATACCAAGTGAGATTAGTTTGCAATTGAGTCAAATACTGTAAAAGATTGCAATAAAATCAAGTAATGTCAAGAATAACATTACAGGAATTGTAGCAAGTGTAGAACCAAAAGACTTCCCACTTCCACCATCACCACTTTAACTCTGCAAAATAAACATACAAGTATTAGTATAAAACAGTAAAAAAACTAATGACTAAACTACTAAAGAGTAAAGACCTAAAGTTATACCTTTTTCAAACCTCTCCAACTCTTCTAGATTCTCCTCAATACATAAAGGAGTATTTTGCATTCTAAGCCAATCTTGTGTACACACCAATGCTTCCAAAATTTGTGGAGTTAATGAACTCCTAAAAAGATCCAATACTCTCCCAGATGTACTGAAGGCAGATTCTGAGGTAACAGTTGAGATTGGAATGACTCGGACATCCCTAACAAGCTTAGACAGAACTGGAAACCTAGTAGAGTTGATCTTCCACCATCCAAGTATATCAAAAGATTCTTCCTCTTCAACTATTGCCTCACTCAAGTACATATCCAACTCAGTTTGTTTCTTACCCCGAGACTCCAATCTTTGTTTTTTTAATTTGGGACTTGAGTAAATGTTGTGGCTTCCCAACAGAAACAGAAGAGGCAGATATAGCATGAACAGAAATAGGCACAGAAGAGACAGGCACACAAGGGACAGAACTCACACTAGAAGAGGCAGATGTAGAATAATCATCAAATAATTTATCCAGAGCAGCAACTACTTTGTCATAGAATGGTTTACCCTTTACCTCACCATAGAGATGATTAAACTGAGTAGACATATACTCTAACTTGTCTCGAGGGTCTAGAATGTTTGCAAAAAAAAAAAATCATTAGATTCATCTGATCAACATCACCCCAATACTTCTCAAATTTTGCCTTCATATTTTTCCCCATATCACCCACTGCCCCACCAGCTTCCACCATGTCTTTCAATAGGCAGTACAAATCAGAAATCTCAGTAAAGAATGTGTTTGAGGTGACATATAAAGAACCAGAAATCCAAATGGTCATGTCATAAAAACACTTCAGTAACTGGACCAAACTGCCAACAGATTTCCAGTCCATAAAATCAGGAATTGAATTACCCAAATCAGACTTGAAAGAACAATCAGATTCCAAAGATTCAAACACTTTCTGGTAAGCTAATGCAGACTGCAACATCAAATAGGTAGAGTTCCATCTGGTTGGAACATCTAAACACAAAGAAGACCTTTTTTTAATACTCAACCAATGAGCCAAATCCCCGAACTTCTTAAGCATAGCAGGAGAGTTTCTAACATATCTGACCACCTCCCTAATCTTCTTAACAGAACTATCACAATCTTTCAGACCATCTTGAACTACCAAGTTCAAGATATGGGCAATGCATCTCATGTGAAGATACTTTTCCCTCGTAGTAGATGATCCCCAAGACACTAGTTTTTTCTTCAGAAACCCCATAGCAGTGTCATTTGATGAGGCATTATCAACAGTCACAGAAAACACATTTCTAATCCCCCACTATAGCAAACAATTTTCTAGGGCTTTGGCTAGATATTCACCTTTGTGAGAGGTAACAGGGACAAATGCAAGGATTTTCTTATGAAGCTTCCACTCAAAATCAATGAAATGGGCAGTTACTACCATGTAGTTAATTCTTTGGATGAATGTCCAAGAGTCAGTAGTGATACTAACCCTATGACTGCTTCCACTTAAAAATGACTTCAATTTTAGTCTCTCCTCTTCATAGACAACTAGGATGTCCCTACTTATAGTCCACCTAGATGGAACTATAAACCTAGGGAAAGCAATAGCTATGAACCTCCTGAAACCTATTCCATCCACAAATCTAAAGGGGAGTTCATCAATATTATCATTTCAACCAAGGCCCTCCTAATTGACTCTTGATTAAATACCAGGTCCCTATTTCCCCCACAGTATGTCGTGCAGAATCAGATGATGTAACAACTTGAAATGTTAAAAGAGATTGCCTAGTATCCTTAGAGTGAGGATTTTTTAGACAACTCATCATGTGGTTTCTACAGGAAGATGTAACATGTGTTTTTGACTCACCCAGATACACTTTTGCACAGTAAATACACTTGTCTTTTACAGCAACACCATTACTGTCAAGAATTTTCTCAAAAATGATCCCATACTAAGGATCTAGCCTCAACCTTCTTCCTCTTCTTTTCAGGAACTGCAGCAGGAGGTTGCACATTCTGCTGTTCATTATGCTCAACAGTTTGGGCTTCCACCCCTGAAGGTCCCTCTATTGAAGAGTTGGGAGGTTGACTACTAGGCATACTGATATTTTCCATCTAAGAAATGGTTAACTATCAATACACATAAGTATGGTTCATATTCAAGAGAATAAATGAATAATAGACAGTCTCAGTGTCTCACAGTCAGGTGAGTAAGCCATACAATTACACATTTTTACACAATTACACAGAAGCACAGAGCATGAAAGCAGAAACCATTCCAGAATCAGACACATTTTGTGTCATCATTTTCAAAGAATACATAATTATTTTTTTAAGTAATTTAGTTTGTGTAATTGTGTCACCATTTTCAAAACCATTAAGGGCATACATCCATAAACTTGACATTTTTTTTTTACTGAAATCCAAATTCAGGGTTTTAATTTCCCTTTCAAGAGAGGCAGAGACTGTTATATAGCTCATGGCCTCATCTTCATCACTCATCAGGCATCATTATCTGGATTTCAAAACTTGGGGACTTTCACCACATCAGTATATCACAATTTCTTATACATTAGGGGCAATTAAGTGAATGACATGCAATCTGCAAGATTGGAACTTCTCAGTTCTCAAGTCTCAATAGATGCACACTTCATAAAAGCTCAACATTTATATGGATTTCACACACATGGGCTATGGGCTTCCACAAAAAATACAGAAAAATCATACAATCACAACTAAGTGATTCTAAAAATTCATAAACAAGGGACAAGTGAGTAGTGACATGCAATATGGAACTTTTCAACAGATTCACATATTCACAGTCCACATAATTATAGATTCATAGAAACCCGAATCAAAATATCAGAAATTCACAAACAATGGACAAGTGACATGCAATCTGGACCTTCTCAATAGATTGACATTATCACAGTCCACAGAATTATAGAAACCCTAATCAAAGTATCATAAATTCACAAACAAGGGACAAGTGACATGCAATCTGGAACTTCTCAACAGATTGACATTATCACAGTCCACAGAATCATAGAATCACAACTAACAACAACGTATCACAATCTATAAGACTATAATATAATTATGTATAAGATTAGGGTTTAGAGATTACTTCGTTTTTCCAAATTAAACCCTGAGAACAAAGGGCTTCGATTCCGAGCCAGCAATCTACAATCCACCGCACCGGTCGATAACACACCGAATAACAGAATAGGGCTTCCACCGAACAATATTAGCTTCCATCGGAGACTCACACTCTCAGTCTGTAAGTCTAGAACTCTAGAAGAGACTCAGAGAGACCGAGAGAACTCAGAGAACTGGAGAAGAAAGAAGTAAGAACTAGGGTTTCAGAGTAGAGAGAAGAGAGAACGGGACTACGAAAGTCGAGAGAGTTCTTAGGAAGCTGGGCAAATGACAAGGGTTTCAGCTACAAGCTTTAAAACGCAACATATATACTAAGTTTACACGACGTCGAATACCTAAGGGTATACAAAGTCTTAACCCTAAATCGGTTTGTCGGATGGGTTCGGGTGGAATTTATAACCCCCAAACCTACTTCTTATAACCGGCTTCTGAGAACGAGATCGGATCGGGTAAGCTTCTTCGGTTTCAGATTCCGCACCATTGCTTCTCCTCTGGTTCGGGTCGGTCGGGTTAATCGGGTTTCTCGATTTCTGCACACCCCTAACAACCTTTGTTACTCCAAATAAAAATGTTGCTTCTAGGATTCAAACTTGAGATCACCATTCATGCTACTATCTTTTCTACCTTGTTTGACTTTACTTTGGGTATCCTTTGCTACCAACTTTGCTATTCCAAAAAAATCCCACACCATATTAAAAACAATTTAAGAAAATTATTTTCCTTTCTTTTTCTTGTCATGAATAATTTTTACTCTCCCCCTTTACAATTTAAAGGCTCTAAATGACTCTAGAAATCTTCTAAGATACTAAAAATAAAATTAGGGATTCTAAATATTTCTTAAGATACGTTTTTAGATAATCAAAATTTTACAATTATTCTTAACACGTGTTGAAATTCGAATAAAACAATAAAAGCTTCCTTGAATAAAAAACATATGGCTATAATAGACTAAAATTAGTAGATAAGAAATAATTATACATAAAATTATAAAAAACATTTTAAATAAAATATAAGTTAACTAATAACATATCAAATAAGTTTTGAAAAAAATAAACTAAAATGCTCAAATGAACTCACCATTTCTCACAGAAGATATTGATCGGTGGGTACAATTCTCGACCATTTTACTACAACTTGAGTTTTTTTATCGAGGATGTATCAAATGGGTAAAGAATGGTTGTTTGAACCAATTTCACATTTGAAGATATAAAAATTTGATCAACATATTGAAATTCAATTTTACAATTAAAATACACTATGATATACTAACCATTAGTCACCATGCTCACCGGAGTAGATAATGAACCTTGAAAGACACCATAAATACATCGTTGACTTGTTTTACAGGGTACAATATTGGATGAAGGATAACAATTTTTTACAAAAAAAATATTAAATAAGTTACAATTAAGAATCAGTAGATAAATAAATATAAATAAATAAATAAATAAATAAATAAATAAATAAATAAATAAATAAATATATATATATATATATATATATATATATATATATATATATATATATATATATATATATATATATATATATATATATATACACACACACAGAGACACACACGAGCCTTGTTTATAGGAATGAATAAAAAAAAAGACAACGCAATAACAAAGTATATGGCAAATTATACTGTGGGCCACGGTCCACAATGCATTATGGTACAGACATCAAAACAGTGTCGTTTCTTTTAATGAAAAAAAACGGCACCAGTTCCGCGCCGTCTACAAAAAGTAATTTTGATTGTATAATATATTCAGTTTCATTTTGTATACACTGCAGTTTCATTTCAACACAACTACAGTTTCATTTTGTATACACTGCAGTTTCATTTCAACACAACTACAGTTTCATTTTCGGTATAACTATAGTTTTATTCAATATTATACACTCAAATATGTGGAACTATTATTCAGTTTCATTTTATATATACCCTAAAGTTTCATTACAACACAACTACATTATCATTTCGATATAACTACAGTTTCATTGCACAATATACACTCAAATATGTGAAATATTATTCAGTTTCATTTTATATACACTGTAGTTTCATTTCAACACAACTACAGTATCATTTTGATATAACTACAGTTTCGCTGGAGAATATACACTCAAATATGTGAAATTGTTATTCAATTTCATTTTGTATATACTGCAGTTTCATTTCAATACAACTACAGTTTCATTTCAATTCAATTGTAGTTTCATTTGATAATATAAAAATAATATGTAAGGCAGTGTCAGTTTAGATACACTGTAGTTTCATTTGGTAATTAATACACAAAAATACGCGCTCCGTTAAGTTGTAACGACTGCTGTTTATTTTACTTAAAAAAATGGCGCCGTTTTCAGACCATGGTCCATAAAACTTTGTGAACCGCGGTCCAGAGTATAATTACTGCAAAATATATATAATAGTCTATTTAGTTTCTACTAGAAATAACTATTCGAATAGAAAAGTTGCACACAGAAAATTTATATAATTTAAACAGGTATAGAAATTCAAATACGAACTGAAAAGTTACATACAATAATTTTTTTTTTGTTTTTTTTTTTTACATGAACAAACTAATTGAAGGGAAAAAACCCAGACACTTTACAATAAGATATTAACACTATTCTGTTAATACAAATCTAGGCATACCTCTTGGTCATGAAACACACACTCCTTACATTTGATCTATTCACTACCTCTCCTTTCTGAAATTTCATAAGTCCGCACACACCAAACCTTGATAGCATTGCTAGTTTTCAAAGGAGTGATTTCACGTGCCAAAATGTATAGAGGTACCATGTTTATGGAAGTTTGAATTGGTATTGTAAAGTATATATACTTTTTTGGTAATTTTAAAAAAACTTGTGACTTTATCATAGTAAAGGAAAGGATAGGAAGTAAAAATTTATCTTGAATGAATATATTCTTTCTAATTTTACCGCTTTGGACGTAGAAAGTTGAAACCATTTCGGCGAGTCTTCTTCTTTTGTGCGGTCGGCAAGGCAAAATGCTAAGAGCTGCAACTTCTCATTCACCGGCGATTGCCATTCCGGCGGCTCTATTGGCTCTCTCTGCTGCCAGAATCTCGCCCTCTCCATCCTTTCCCAGGCTCTCCACTTTCGCCCTCGCTCTTGCCGGAAGAGCCTCCTTGCACTGTACACTCAGTCGCCGTTTTCCCGTCCCCGGGAGGGTCAATCTCTCAGTCATGTCAGACCGGCTTCCTGTTTCTAAAGGCATCAGAGGTGCTTATTTTCTCCGACATTTTTGTGTGATTCTATCTATACACTTGTGTTGCAGTGATGATTTGCTTACTCCATTTTATTTGTTGTGAACAATGTTTTCATGGAAGCCGGAGTTTTGTATGGGTCAGGGTTTAATAGGTGAAAACCTTCCTGTGTATTTCTACGAAGTTTTTGGCTATTAGAGCCGGTTATAGTGGAGTACTTTTTTTTAAAACCTTCCTCCTGTGTATTTCACTATTTCTTAACATTGTCTGTGAAAGAAAACTCAGAAGAGACACGCTGCCGACATTCTGGATATTGCAAGTTTATTATTCGGATCAATTTTGGCAATTGTTGAATTAGTCTATGAGAAAAGTATGATCAGTTGTTTTCCTTACTCTTTGTGCAATGCCTTTGTTAGTATTGTCTCCTGCAAAGAGATGAAAAATTACAGTTGCAATGCTTCTATTCCATTTCCCCTTCAAGGCTTATCTTTAAATTGAGTGAAAGAAAGCAGAGTCAGAGTTGTGGATCCTATTTTTGAGAATTACTTCTTGTGTATGAATAATTGAAGAGACTGAGCAGTGCTTAATTCCTATCATAGTCTTAACAACAGGCACATTTCAAGAAACAGGCCAGCAATAAAAATGCCTCTTACACCCATGTCTCTTTGCCAAAAATGATATCAGGAGGGCATTTTTGTCACATGACACTTTTTTTCTTCTTTCCTGAACCAATTGTATATAATCAAAATATCCCACCCTTTTCATTTTTTGTAAGGAGGCACGAGAGTAAGATCCATTGAAAATTTCCTTACACATGCACAGATTTGGGTATGGGTATTTTTGTCACTTGATTGTTTATTCATTTTTCATTCCTTAAACCAATCTAACACTTGAATATAATTCTCTTTGTATTATTTTCTATGAACCAAATAATGAAATAGTATTTCTATTTTAGTCCTCCTCTATTTCATTCTTTATTCAAACCTATTTCTATTCCCTCTGTTTTCGTTTCACAAACCAAGATTAAAGTTTCTTATCATTCACTTATTGCTTATACTATATGAAACCACATACTTGTCAGCTTCATTTAGTTCTGGAAGCAGTTCAGAACACAATAGGGAAATATTAGTTCAGCATTTGCTCGTGAAAGAAGATGACCAGAAGCTTTTGCTGGAACTTCAGAAAAGAATTGCACAAGGTTTGTTTCCATGCATTTTTTTATACTACTGAGTAAATAATTGGTAACAGTGTTCATGTGTTAGAGAAATTTGAGTTGTACTTCTAAACTTGGGTTATAAACCCTGGTTACTAGATCCAATCTTCTCTTTTTTCTGGTCCATGCAAGGTTTTTGCTGATGGAATAACTTGTTATATGAAGGTGAGGATCTTAGTGATTTGGCTGCTGAATATTCAATTTGCCCATCAAAAGAAGGAGGAGGAATGCTTGGTTGGGTGAGAAAGGGGCAAATGGTATGCCGCATTTATTACTTGTCTATTTTGATTTTTGACCTTTTGGAGCTATTTTCCCTCCTAGATGGTCCTTGTGATTATTGAAATCAAAATGTTTTCAAGGCTGTGCTTTAGTTTTAAGGCTTAATCATAAATTAAAATGTTTCATTTGGAACTTGCAGGCTCTAAAATTTTAGAAACCAAGACTGCAGATGCCTCACAATTTATAATTTACTCTAAAAGATGATGTAAGAATGCTATTATGAATTATACACATATTTGGGTTCAGGAGATGATTAATCAATTGTGGTTTTATTTTCCCCAGATAAATGGGATGCCAAACTTAAAATTCCAGTTAACTTTCAATAATTTTCTACGTATTTCCTTATCCTTTTCTATTTCTGAATATTGAACTTTTGCAATTGTCATTCCTTTAACATCTGTCATGGTTTTGTATCTGGTAAAACCTTTCTGTTATACCCATAGAACTACATTCTTCATATACAAGGATGGTTCAATGTGAAAATTTGACAGAGGTTGTAGAAATCTGTGTTGCTTTGTTTATGCTTTGTTTATAAACACCCAGAAAGAATGGCCTTCTCTTTCCTGTTGCCAGAAAAGGATGCCCAGGGATTAAAGGGGCAGTTGTTTGAAAGCTATTACCTTGCAGATAAGCTAGTTCTGTTTTAGTAGCACTAGTGGTTTTAAATGGTTTTTGGCTGGTAAAACCTTTGCTCCTGGGTTTTGAATGTTTTATCTTGTTTTAAAGGTCAATGGTTTTGTTCATTGTTAGTGCTAAACAATGTTTAGCCTGAGAGTGAAGGATTGGCCGATTTGGCCCTAGCTGTTCTTCTTTACCAGAACAAGGCTTTATTCTCTAATTGGGAGTTTGGGGCTTTTATTAGTGTTTCCATTTCTCTTGGATCACATGCTGCATTATGCAGTCCTACATGCCAAAATCAGTTGATAACCTTTTTTTTTTTTTTGATAAGTTTCTACTTGATTGATGTTTCTTAACTTGGTAACTTATATACAGGTGCCAGAATTTGAGGAAGCTGCATTTGGTGCACCCATTAACAAGGTTGTCAGATGCAAAACAAAGTTTGGATGGCATTTATTGCAAGTCCTATCTGAGAGGTAATCTGAGGACTCGTCATCAATTGAAACTCCTTTAGTATACACATCTTGTTTCTTACTTTTCTGTTTTATTATGTCCAGGGAAGAATCCATTCTTGAGCATATCCAACCCAATGAGCTTTACGTGAAATTGCACGATCCCACTTTCATGGAAGATGCTCAATTGGTTGATGTTCGGGAACCAGAAGAAGTGTATGAGCTGACTTTGTTAATTCAGAGTGATTTCCAATTAAAGCTATTTTGTTTCTGCATTTCAAATATCAGAAGTAACTGTTGAAAGTGGAAATATAATGAAGAAATAAATATTTCTTGGAAGAGGCCTTAATCATTGAAAAGTATAATGTTCATATGTTCACATGAAATTGATCAAAATTTTGCAGGACTAATTTCTAGTTTTCTTTTCCTAACTTCAGCAACCCCCTCTCTATTGCTTGTTGAAGTCTGGAAGAAAGTAGAGAAAATGTGAAGTACTATTCTTATTCACTCTTTTTACTCTTTCTGTTTTATTTTTTCTTGCACAGAGCCAAAGCACATCTGCCAGGCTTTCAGGTTCTTCCACTTCGCCAATTTGGAGAATGGGGACCCGAAATTACAACTAAGTTTGATCCTCAGAAGGATACATATGTCCTGGTTCGTACATATTTCTTAGTAAAGCATAACATTTGGACTTAGTTTGGTCTTTGCCTAGGTTGTTGCCAGGTGGCAAGCCCTTGTGGGAAGGGGATGTTAACAGCACTTTCACCCACTCCAATGTGTGAACTTTCACTCACTTGATTGTCACTCTTCAAAGACCAGTTGGTCTCTGAATTAAACTGATAATGTTATCTTGCATTAAACTTGTCATCTGACATGCAACACTTGCCATTCTTCCTCCTCTTATCTTTTACTACTCTATGTCTCTGTACAACAAGGATTCTTATCTGTATTCTTTCTGTACTTGCTTCATTCTTCATATGTAATTGATAATATGTGGTAATGGCTTCCAATTTCAAGCTTTCGAGATCTCACTGTAACCAAGTAGTTTCTTCCACGGTTCCACCGCTGGACTTGGGTATTTGATCATAACGATTCCGCCAACCTGACTGGTAAAAAGTGGGCCTAATCCTTGATAAAGTTGTAATACATCTAAGAAATTATTTCATCAAAGTTATTCCCCTTGGGGTACCTAGCAACATGTACTAAATTCCCTGTCCAAGCAAAGGAGCTTATGCCAAAGAGTCTTGACAAATGATGACTTAGCTGAAATTCAGCATGTTTGAACCATCAACCATGAAAAGCTTGCTTTCAACTTTGATTGCATGCTCATTTCTTTGTCTTCTAACTTTGTAATTAATGTTTGTTTCTGAATGTTGAATACCCCTCTTGTTAAAACCAATATCAATCTTTTCTGCAGTGTCACCATGGCATGCGGTCTTTGCAAGTTGCCAAGTGGTTGCAGACACAGGTAAATCAATTGGCATTTGCTTATAATTTAAAAGATAGCATAGTTTATCTTCCATGTAAAAACCTTTGCTCATTTGAAAAGCAAATAATTGTCACACACAGGAATACATAAAACATTAGTTTAAGGAAAACTGTTAAAGTTGCTCAAGACTTATAACATCAATTAAAATGACTAAAATCTGAAAGCTGCTCAAGTCCCAGGTACCGTCTGCCATGGGATAAAAGGGCCTAATATTTGAAAGAATGGAACTAAAAGAGATGGTATTTGAGCCTATAAAAAATGGCTGTAGGCTTAATAATAAGTGCAGTATCTTTTATTTACTGATATGATGAATTCAAATGGAAATAGCAGTTTTGTGAAGCATGTTGAACCTAACTTGCTTGAGCTCTGCAATCATTGGTTAACTTTCACTGTTCTCTTTAAATGCTTTTTCTAAGCATGAAATCCCCATGTTGGGATGTTTAACTAGTAAACGAAATAATCATTTATATTGTGTATGTGTCATGCACCTCTATCTGCATTTCCATTCTCTCAAGCCTAATTGTGTCGATGCAATTGCTCTATTGGTTCTTTTATGCGGATGCTTCAAGTATCTATCACGAATACTTTGATTTGCTTTTCCAAAACTTATTTTGTAACTGTCAACTAAAGGGAAAGAAACCTAGAGAAAATTGAGTAGATTATATGATGCATTGACATTGAAAATGGATTGCTTTTAGCCTTTTAGAGTAAGGTGGAGTGTTTGTTTTAATCAAAGCTTGGAACTTCCTAGATGTTCTAACTTGAGGGAGAGTGTTGAAAAACAAAGAGTTGTGTCTGTCCTATGTCTGTTTATGAATAGGTGCTTACTTAAGAGTTATGTGTCTCTATATATATGTATGATGTTTCTTCATTAGAAATATAGACTTGTAGAAATATATTGTAACCTTTTAGTATTATAATACATTGTCTCATTCTTTGATTCTTCATCTTTGCTTTTGTCTAACTGGCGGGTGGTTGTTATTTTCAACCCGCCAGATCTTTTGATCTTTCAAATTGTACACATTTTTTTTAGTCGTACTCTAACCTTAGATAACTTTTTTTTTTTTTTTTCAAAACCCCTTTGCTCTTATATCTTGTTACATTAAAGAATATAATTATTTTTCAATTCGAAAGTACATGTACAACATGGGAGTCCATTCACATAGGGTTATACTTGTATACTTAACAGTACCCATTTCCTTAATGTATCACATTGACAGATTTTTGTTTGAGCTTCTGAATATTGTGTTTTCAGGGTTTTAGGAAGGTGTTTAACATAGCGGGAGGAATTCATGAGTATGCTGTGAAGGCTGATCCATCAATCCCAACTTATTGATGCAGGGCTTTTCTCCCTACCTATCCGGTTTTCATTTTTTGGCGGAAATATATTAATCAGATCTAGAACAGTTTTTATTTTACCAAATATATATTTTTTTGGTATTATGATCCCAATCAATTTTCTGAGGGAGTGCAGTCACACAGTGGTATACATTGTAGTTTTACTGTTTTACATTTAATATGATTTTCCCATCTTTTAATAATTATATATTCTTGAAATGATTGTGTCTGTGATAGAATGAGATCATTTGGAGTTCAATGAAAGTCCTTTCATTTTGGCCATATTTGGTTATTAGCGGATCCCTTAAAATTTTAATGAATTTGCCAACTTTGACGTTTTGACTATAGTTAAAAGTTAAAACGCCAAAGTAGATGGTTGGTTAGCCAGCGGATTGCTCTCGTGTTTGAGCTTAGTGTTTTGGGGAAGATATAATTTTTTTCAAAACGCCGTCACTTTAATTTATTAAAAAAAAAAAAAAAAAACTAAACGGAGAAGCCTTTTTAAGGCTTTTTAAATGAGAGCCTTTCGGCTTCTCAATACACAATATATTCTTGTTTTGTATTATTATTATTATTATTATTATTATTATTATTATTGTTGTTGTTGTTGTTGTTGTTGTTGTTGTTGTTGTTGTTATTATTATTATTATTGGTAGGGAATATCCCGACCGACATAGCTCCACCACGACCGAGGAGTCTTTGTCTCTTTCTCCTTGTCTTTGCAGGTAAAAGGTCGGGCTCCTTGAGAAGAACCCGGTCGGGAACCGACCGGGAGTTGCCCGAGCGATGGTGTCAACCCCGAGCGGTAGTCCTTCGGCGAGAGAGCTGACTAAAGACACGTGGCGGCTCTTTACATCGACAGGCAGGGCACCCAGGAGGATGGCACGTGGTGGCTACGTGGAAGACATGCCGAGCGGCTGGGATCTTGTCTCCGGCACAGCGGCTATAAGTGCCCACAGTAGCTACAGCGTAGAGGACTTTTGGACGATCGATAGGTTGTAACTAGAGACTCCCGACCGCAGTCAGTCGGTACTCAGTGCAACCAAGTAGATTGTACTTAGGAACTCTACCTTGATCAATAAAGATTTACTTGCTTTACTTGGTCTTGTGTTATTTATATTGCTTACGTAGAATTAGCAGTATCATTTTGGCGCCGTCTGTGGGGACCCGTGCAAGAAAGCTACGTCTTGACGAGCACCCGATCACCATACCAACATGTATCCGTGGGCACACAACAACTTCGCCGACGACCAGGCGGATGCGGCAAGCTCCTCCGACCACTATGCTACCCAACAGCAGCGTCAGACGATGGATCTCAACCTCAACCTTTCACCACCGCATCCGTCAAATGCATACCCGGCCGCCCAGCAACCGGTAAATTACATACAACCGGGATACCCACCACCCGGTCTGCCATACCAGCAGCAGCCGATGATGTATCCCGCCCAGTACCCGTACCCGGTCCCACCTCCACCATACGGGTATTGGCCAGGTCAACCGATGTGCTACACCTCCCCGGTTGGTTATCCACCATATACGCCTGCCTATACAGCTCCAGCCGCCGCCCCTCCAGTACAACCGACCACACAAGTAGAGCCGCAGCGTCAGTCCACTTCCCGGGCTCGACGCTCGGCTCATTCGCGGTTGGAGTCGGGGGGTGCTGATGCGATGGAGGCACCAGCTCAGGCCGTTCAAGCGGAAGACCCTGAAGAGGTTGCCCGAGCGGTAGCTTTTGATCGTCTTCGACCGGAGATGCGCCAGCGTTTGGGACCCCAAGACCCGAACCGCGGGCAAGAGGACGTACAAATGCAGGAAGCTAGCCACGAGGCCTCATCCGGGTATAGCGGGTCGAGGTCTCACCGACGGCGACGCGCTCGGGATACTGCCCAAGCCGTTCAAGCCGCCGAGCTCAACGAAACCCGAGGATTGCTTTACAACCTCCAGGCGGAAGTTGCGCAGCTCAGGAGTGCATATCCTACAGCACCCCCGACCGACCGATCGACCCTCCACCAGACGCCTTTCACAGCAGCGGTAATGGCTCAGCCTTACCCGCTCGACTTAAAGGTCTCGGGAGAGAAGAGCTACGACGGTCGGACAGATCCTGAGGCTCACGTGAATGATTTTTTCAGCAATATGATGCTGAAGGGCGTTTCAGACGCCGTGATGTGCAGGGCCTTCTACTCAACCCTCACCGGTCGGGCGGCAGAATGGTTCCGAACCCTGCCCCCGGGATCGATCGACAAATTTGAGACCCTGGCGATCAAGTTTGTACGAAAGTTCATTACTTCCAAAGTGGTGAGGAAGTCTTATATGTACCTCGAAAAGGCCAAGCAGCTCGAAGGGGAAAGCTTAACCGACTTCCTCATCAAGTGGAAGGCAGCGGTCGGGGAGGTCGAGCCCATGGATGATGCGACCGCCACTCACATGCTTCACATCTCCCTCCGGGCGGGGTATCTGTACCAGGATTTTATCCTCCACCCCCCGACCACATATGAGGAGGCCCTCCGAAGGGTCACTGATTATGCTAACGCAGGTGAGGCGAATGTCGTCAAGCGCTCGCAGGAGGTCGGCTCTTCCTCCCGTAAACCGGCCGGCCGGGCGGAACATCGATCGGGAGATGACAATCCCCGACCCCGCACCAGGCATGGCGAGTTTACGGCCTTGAACCGATCCGCAGCGGAGGCCATGCAATATGCCCAGTCCTGCAACCTCATCAAACTCCCCCATCCCGATCGAGATGGCCCTGATAAGAGTAAGCACTGTGCCTACCATCGATGCGCCGGGCATGATACCGAGGAGTGTACCCACTTGCGCCAATTGTTGGAAGATTTGCTCAATTTGGGAAAATTGGACAAGTGCGTGGGAAAGAGAGAGGAAAGCAAGAGGAATACCGATCGGAGGGAACACAGGCGATCTCATCACCGCTCCGATCGGTCGGGTCAGGACCGAAGAGACGATCGAAGGGACGATCGTCATGAAGACCGACGGGACCCTGATCCCCCGACCAGCAGTCGCCCGGTCGGCAAGCCCACCATCCATGTCATATTTGGTGGCCTAGAAGACGCTTCCCAGCCGAGGACGAATTGCCCGGTTGCGATCGTGGACTCCCGAGAGACCGGGAAAAGACAAAAAATGGAGCCCATAACCTTCACCCTAGAGGACCAACCTAGCAGCAGTGACCACGGCATGGAAGCGCTCGTGGTCACGATCGACGTCAAGGGAACGGACGTCCAGAGGGTTATGGTGGACACGGGTAGCAGTGTGAACGTCCTATACTTGGACGTGTTCGAGAAGCTTGGCCTCGACAGGAAGGAGCTGACTCCGGTCGGTGTACCACTGTCGGGATTTACCGGGGCCCTCATTTACCCCGAGGGCAAAATCACTCTCCCGGTCGAGATCGGCACCCCCCCGAAGTCGATCAAGACAGAGCTTGAATTCGTTGTGGTCAACCTCCATTGCGTCCACAACATCATCCTAGGCCGACCCGCCATCATGAAGATCGGTGGGATAATTTCCATGCCCCATCTCTGCATGAAATTCCCCACCCCCAATGGGGTCGGCGTGGTCCGTGGCGATGTCCAGTCCGCCCGGAAGTGCTACACCCGAGCGGTCAACAGACGCGATTCCGGTCCGTCTTCCCGGGTGAATACTATAGCCAAGGAAGAGGCTAAAGAACGGAAGGAGCAACCCGAACCTTCCGAGGAGATAGAAGAAGTTTCCCTGTCCGAGGACCGCCCGGATAGGAAGATTAAAATTGGCCGGGCCCTCACCCCCGAGCTCCGAGCAGAGGTTCTGAGCATACTCAGGGAGTATGCTGATATTTTTGCGTGGGGACCCGAGGACATGCCCGGGATCGATCGATCGGTCATTTGCCATAAGCTAGCCGTCGATCCCGCAGCGAAGCCGGTCGTGCAGAAGACACGACACCTATCTTCCGATCGCCGCGAGTTTGTCAGAGAGGAGGTCAAGAAAATGGCGGCGATCGAGCACATCCGCCCGGTTATTTACCCCGAGTGGGTGGCAAACATTGTTCTAGTTCCAAAGCCCCCAGCTTGGAGGATGTGCATAGACTTCACGGACCTCAACAAGGCCTGTCCGCTCGACCCGTATCCACTACCAAGCATTCATCAAATGGTCGACGAGACGGCCGGGGCCGAGTTGATGAGCTTCATGGATGCCTTTAAGGGGTATCACCAGATTATGATGCACCATGAAGACGAAAGCAAGACAGCCTTCGTGACCCCGGACGGGCTGTATTGCTACCGAGTGATGCCGTTCGGCCTCCGGAATGCAGGAGCGACCTACCAAAGGATGGTCAATATGCTCTTCACCGATCTATTGGGCCGGACGATGGAGGCTTATATTGATGATATGCTGGTCAAGAGTCGGGACCGATCCGACCACCCTCGAGACCTCCGGGAGTGCTTCCAGATCATGAGGAAGTACCAGTTGCGGCTGAATCCGACCAAGTGCACATTCGCGGTTCAGACCGGCAAGTTCCTCGGCTACATGATGACCAAGAGAGGAATTGAGCCCAACCCGGCCAAAGTTAAAGCGATTCTGGACATGCAACCACCTTCTACCGTTCGGGAGGTCCAGCAATTGACCGGTCGGTTGGCAGCCCTTAGCCGGTTCCTCTCCAAGTTAGCCGAGCGCGCTCTACCTTTCTTCAAGGTATTGCGAAAAGTTAATGGGTTCGTCTGGGACGAAGAGTGCCGAGCAGCTTTTGACGAGTTGAAGGAGTACCTCATGTCACCTATTGTGCTCTCAAAGCCCGAGCTCGGAGAAGAGCTAGACGTGTACCTCGCCGTCTCCGATCGTGCAGTAAGCGCAGTATTGTGCCGAACCGATCCGGAAGGGGTCCAGCGACCGGTGTACTATGTAAGCCACGCGCTACATGGTCCCGAGCTCCGGTACTCCCGGTTAGAGAAGGTCGTCTACGCCCTCTACGTAGCCGCGAAGAAATTAGCTCCCTATTTCCAAGGTCGAGCGATCCGCGTTTTGACCGATCAGCCGATCGGACCAGTCCTCCGAACCGCTTCATCATCAGGCCGCCTAGTTAAGTGGGCGTTAATGTTGACCCAGTACGCGATCGAATACCGACCGAGACCAGCAATCAAAGGTCAGGCTCTGGCAGATTTCTTGGTCGAGTGTACCGCCCGGGATACCCGACCCCCCGAGGTTGAGGATCCCGAGGCCGAGTGGTGGTCGCTAGCTACTGACGGGTCAAGTAGCAAAAAAGGAGCAGGAGGAGGAGTGGTAGTCACGAGCCCAGAAGGATTCAAAGTCTATTTTGCTCTCATGTACCAGTTCCACCCGACCAACAACGAAGCCGAGTACGAAGCATTCGTGAATGGCTTGCAATGCGCTCGGGATTTGGGGGCTGAATACATCCGAGCCCAAACAGATTCTGCGCTCGTGGTCGGGCAAGTTCTCGGAGATTATGAGGTTAACGGAGAACGTCTACAACTATACCGAGACCTCGCCATGGAGAAGCTTGCACAGTTCCGGGGGTACACCGTCCGACATATACCCCGATTGGATAACGCCGATGCGGATATCTTGTCCAAATTGGCCCAAGATGCCCCGGAACACATGTCGAAGATAGCTCGGATCTTGGTGATCCCCAAACACAGTATCCATCGCCTGCCGGTCAATCCAATCCAACCGGTGGAAGATAGCTGGATCACCGATCTGAAGGAATACCTCGAGCACGGTCGACTCCCAGACGACCCGCAACGTGCTCGAAAAGCCAAGCTAAGAGCCCCGAGGTTCCAAGTCGTGAACGGTCGTCTCTATCGGCGATCGTATGGAGGCCCCCTTATGCGTTGCTTGACCGCATTCGAAGCCGAGTTAGTCATGAAGGAGCTGCACTCGGGAATCTGCTCCTCACACCAGGGAGGTCGATCCCTGGCCCGTCGTATCATGCTGATCGGGTACTATTGGCCGTCCCTCCAGCTAGACTGTGAAAAGTTAGCTCGGGAATGTGAGACGTGCCAACTGTACGCCCGGATGCCTGGGCGACCGGCAACCTTCTACCAGCCAGTCACGACCGCAATTCCTTTCGCTAGGTGGGGGGTAGATATCTTGGGCCCCTTTCCTCAGCTGTCCGGTCGGAGAAGGTTCGTGATCGTCGCCGTTGATTACTTCTCTAAGTGGATAGAAGCCGAGCCCTTAGCCACGATCACATCTCAGCAGTGTGCTCGGTTCCTTTGGCGCAATGTCGTTTCCCGTTTTGGCGTGCCCGTACATCTCATCAGCGATAACGGTCGCCAATTCGTAAGCCAGTACTTTCAGAATTTCTTGGCCACGATCGGGACGACTCACGTCCGGTCGTCGGTCGCTTACCCGCAGGGAAATGGACAAGTGGAGAATGCTAACCGGACGATATTGGAAGGTCTGAAAAAGAAGTTACACTCGGTCGGTCGTAGTTGGGCCGATGAGTTGCCATATGTCTTATGGACTTATCGGACGACCCCGAGGGAGGCTACTTTGGAGACCCCTTTCGCCCTGGTTTATGGAGCTGAAGCCCGACTCCCGATCGAGGCTTGGATCCCGACCGATCGAGAGAGAACCTACAACGCGGAGGACAATGAACACGCCATGGCTGTGGATCTCGATGCGGTCGAAGAAAAAAGAGAGCTAGCCGCTCGGCGTATGGCCGAGTACCAGAAGCGCGTCAAGAGTTCGAAGGACGTTCGGGTCAACCCTCATTATTTTCAAGTCGGAGATTATGTCTTACGACGAAGGGAGGCCAGTCAACCTTTAGAAGGGGGAAAGCTAGCTCAGAACTGGGAAGGGCCGTACATCATCAACGCTGTCATCCGGCCGGGAACGTACCGACTAGAGACAACGACGGGTCGGCTAGTAGGGGGGACTTGGAATTCCGAGCACCTCGTTCTTTTTAGGCATTAGCCTATTTTTTGTATTTTTAGACGAAGTGGGGGCTAGACCTGCGAGTTAGTCCCGGTCGTTATTTCTATGTAAATTTTATGGTTGTAAAATTAATTCAACCGCCTGCGAGCGGGAAAGTCAATGTATATACGATCGGTGATTGCTCGACCGCTTGTATGCGTCGGCCCGATCGGTTGAATCTCCTATCTTTAAGTGCATGCAGATCAATTCATCTTCAAGCTACACCGACCGGGCGAGTCTATCGACCGGTCAGATGCGGTCCACATCGGCGGACATTAGAGTCACGCCACCGATCGGGGAAGCTAGGAGCTCTCAGCATAAATCCCCGATCCGTCCAACTTCTTTCCACGACTGCACCCACTCGTGCCTCGAGCGCACAATCGTGTGGGGGCTGGGATGAAGGAAGTGTTTGCAGGCCCGTCGCTCGGTTACATCCCGACCGAAGAGGCTTGCGTATTTTTCAAAATTTCGTCAAGGCCTAAGAACCGGGTAATCCCGCTCAGGTTGGCCAATTTGACGGCGAGTACTTACGGGCCCGTCGCTCGGTTATAGTCCGACCGTAGGGGCTTATGCATCTTCACCATCCTCGGCAAAGGCCTCGAGATCGGGTAAACCCGGTCGTGTGGCCAAGTTGACGTCGAAATCTCAAAGCTCCGATCGGGCCGTTGGGCCATAGGATCGGGTCTCGAACAAGTCGAGCTATGCAAGACCGGGCCATAAGGCCGCAAGGTCGAGCATTAAGGATCGACATTTCTACGTTGTTTAAAAGGAAAAGTACGAAAGGGAAGGCGAGCGGCGTAGCTTAAGCAAAGTAACTTTGCATTCATAAAAAAGATGCCCGGTACAACTCGGGACCGGGCTCCCGACTAAGGTCTCTTACAAAAAGAAGAAAAGAAGCCTAAATCTACTTCTTCGCCTCCTGAGCACTGGCGGTCGCCTCTTTCCCGCTCGAGGCAGCCGCTGACGAAGCCCCAGGCTCGGTTGCCTTGGCTTTCGGGGTAAAGGGTGAGGGACCGGGATCTGCCACGTCCGGGGGTAAGGCCGACAAGACCAGTTGGAGATCATCGGCGTCGAGGGCCTCCTCCAACCGCTTGCGGGTGCGTTCAAGCATTTTCTGCTTCCCGGCCGTAAAGGCCCACTTCCCGAACGAGACGATCAACTCGTTCCCGACCTCGTCTCCTCGGGCTGCTGTTAGGAAGGCCGTGCCCAGCTCCTTGTCCTTGAAGGCTGCCCGCACCAGCTCGCTCGGGTTCTCGAGCTGAGCCTTCAGCTCCCTGGCCTCCCCAATCGCCCGGCTGGCGACCTTCTCGGCCAGCACCCGCTCCTCGTCACCCTTCTTCAGGGCCTTCTGCGTTTTCTCCAGCTCGGCCTGGAGTTCCTTGATCTCCTTTAGACGACGAGCAGCCGTCTTCTTGTGGTGATCAGCCTCCTCGGCCAGCATAGCTTGACCCTGAAGAAGTTGGGTCGCCCGGGAGATCTGCAATACAAAGAAGGGTATTCAAAATTAGCCCGATCAAAGATACTAGGGCAATAAAAAATTAAAAGTTGGGACTTACCTCAGCAAGATCGTAGCCGATCCGCTCAGCAACCTGGGTCGGGGTCATCTTCCCCAGGTCCGCTCGGGCTGGCGCGGCATTGCCGATCCGTGCCAGCACGGATGTAGGCTCCCTCTCCCGCCCGACCGAAGGGGTCGGGCTGTGCTGTTCGCGGCGGCGCTTCAGGCTGCCCACCTCGGTCGCTCCCTGGTCGGCGACCTTCTCCTTTCCCCGGGCGACCTCCACCCGAGTGACCAGGACGTCCGGCTGCTCCACGATGAAGCCCTCGCCCGACGTCACGGTCGAGGCGCTCAGCGGTCGGGCAGATGGAATCTCCTTCTCCCCGGCCACTTTGGTCTTGGCCTTCTTCTTCCCGCCGAGGGAGATCTTGACCGGCGGGGGGAGGGCGGTGTCTTCATCGCCGAACTCGGCCATAGCTGCAAAGCAAAAAAATTAGTTAGATCGAGGTAATAAGCCAGGTCGAGAGAAGTAGCTCGTGCCAAACCTTTCTTCTTTCGTTTTGACGGCTTGGCGACCGTCACGCCCATCGGAACGGGCAGGTACTTCTCCGGCAGCTCGTACGTGGGGGGCGGGAGCATGGCAGCTGCCAGACTGTCAGCCGTCCGGAAGATGGTGTACTCATGAATCTCGCTCGAGATCCGAGCAACCGTTTCCTTGAGCGCCTGAGTCTCGTCCGGCACCACTTGTTTCCGAAAATGTGTGCTCCAGACGCGATCGACCGGGAAGATCCAGGGCTCGTACTTAAGGGAGAAAATCCTGTTTTTCCACCCCTTGTTGTTCCCGGGCAGCCCCTTGATTGCACACATGTCGGCCCGGGATTGCAGCATCAGGAACCCACCCCCGTAGCGGCCCGGGAGAACCTTGATCTGGTAGATGAAGTTAAACAACTCCATCGTGCACTCAGCCTCGTGCCGAGCGCATATCTGTGGGAAGCAGGCCAGGATCCGATGTGCGTTCGGGCAGATCTGGGCCGGGACGACCCGGTAATAGGCCAAGAAGGCGTTCAGGAGGGGGGTGAAGGGAATGGCGATCGGGGCCATCAGGGAGTCGTAGTGCATCCCGATCCACTTGCCCCGATGCCTCTCAATCACGTTTCCCAGTTGCCGGCTCGTGTCGAATTCTGCCCGACCCCGGAGTATTTCAGCAATCCGAGCCGCCTCGCCTTTGGACAGCAGGCTCATTTCTTGCTCGACGCTCTCGCTGTTCAAGAACTCGAGCTCGACGGCTGGTGTGGCTGGCCCGGCCGGGTCTCCTTCGGTCTGCTCGGGGGTATTTTCTCGATCACCCCCTCGAGGAGCAGCCTCCGGGTGGTCCCCAACCACCCGGGTAGGCGTTTCCCTAACGCCCTCGGTTGGAGAACCCCGCCCGCTTGACGTGGTCCTCTCTTCCTCTTCTTCGCTGGAGCTCCCCGATCCGCTCGAACTCGAGCTTGACGATCCAGAGGAGCTTGATGCATTGTCTCGCTCGGCGGCTTGCTCGGGGGCTGGCGTCGCTCGGGGACTGGCGTCCGGGGTGTAGGACATAATGTCCACCTCCTCGTCGCTGATGTGCTCGACCCCCTCGTCGTAATCAGCAATCGAGGCGTTTTGACTGTCTGAGTCCGTCATATCGATCTACCTAAAGGTCGGTCGGAGTTAGTAGGGACTTGAGACGTCCGGGACAGTTAGTTGACCTAACAGTTCTACCTATAAATGAGAGCCTAAAGTAAAGAGGAGGGTTAAGAGCTTACCGATTGGAGGAAGATTGAAGTTTGAAGCTTGAAAGATGAAGTTTGCTTGTTCGGCTGCCTTGCTAAGCTGCTCTGCTCGGGACTCTCTGAGGGTACCGACTGATGCGAAAGAGTGAGGAAAGTTCAAATGAGGGCCTCAATGGCCTATTTATAGGAGGGCATTTAGGCGGGAAATGGGCCAACTTGCCTGACACGACCCGCGCTGAATCCGAGGCGACGGATGGGATCGCCGAGGCCGGCATGGGCCGACACGTGGTATAGAAGGGAATGACAGCTGGCAGGTCGGCTTGGTGGCTGACGGTTGGGCTTCTTCATCCCGTCCCGTTTTTTCCCGACTGATCAAAAAGGCCCGGGCTGGGGGGCTCTTGGTAGGGAATATCCCGACCGACATAGCTCCACCACGACCGAGGAGTCTTTGTCTCTTTCTCCTTGTCTTTGCAGGTAACAGGTCGGGAACCGACCGGGAGTTGCCCGAGCGATGGTGTCAACCCCGAGCGGTAGTCCTTCGGCGAGAGAGCTGACTAAAGACACGTGGCGGCTCTTTACATCGACAGGCAGGGCACCCAGGAGGATGGCACGTGGTGGCTACGTGGAAGACATGCCGAGCGGCTGGGATCTTGTCTCCGGCACAGCGGCTATAAGTGCCCACAGTAGCTACAGTGTAGAGGACTTTTGGACGATCGATAGGTTGTAACTAGAGACTCCCGACCGCAGTCAGTCGGTACTCAGTGCAACCAAGTAGATTGTACTTAGGAACTCTACCTTGATCAATAAAGACTTACTTGCTTTACTTGGTCTTGTGTTATTTATATTGCTTACGTAGAATTAGCAGTATCAATTATTATTATTATTATTGTTATGTTATTGTTGTTTTTGTAATTGTTATTCTTGATGGATAATATACTAGGCTTGGGCCACATGGACCGACCCATAAAAATGACTAGATCAAGGAAGCCCAAAAAAGATATATGATACAGAGCAATCCAAGAGTTTGTCAACAATTGTTATGCTGTGCATTCGTATGCACCGTGCATGGTGCATACGGATGCAAAAACGACGTCGTTTTGACGTCTAACTTAAAAAATAATAATTCAGAATTGCATAACTACACATCTATAATTTCATAACTATACATCTAAAATTACATAATTACACATTCATAATTTCATAACTATAAATCCAGAATTCCATAACTACACATCCATAACTTCATAACTATACATCCAGAATTGCATAACTATACATCCAGAATTGCATAACTATACATCCATAACTTCATAACTATAAAATCCAGAATTGCATAACTACACCATGCATAATTACACATCTATAATTTCATAACTATAAATCCAGAATTGCATACCTACACATCCATAATTTCATAACTAAAAATTCAGAATGAATGAACTTAAAAATGAACAACATAATGTTGTTGCTGGGAAGCGAAACTGTTTTTTTTTTAAGAAGGACGCGCGTTTTGATGCAAAACGACGTCGTTTTTGCATTCGTATGCACCAGGGATGCACAACATAATTTGCCGTTTGTCAAGGATTGGGCCCGTTCTTCCCAATATATATAATTAGAATTGAACTCATTATTTATAGTATAATAGAATTATGTCTTATGATGTAACTAAGATTCCCAATATGGGCAAATTATTGTATGGACCATGGTCCACACAATGTTATGTGGACCATAACAAAAAGTACATTTTTAATATACTAAATGTACATTATTTTTGTACAGAATGTATATTATACAATATAATGTACACTCAGAACAAGAATAATGTATATCCCCTGTATACAATATACATTATCTTTGTACTGAATGTACATTATTTTTGTACTGAATATACATTATTTTATAGTAGACAAAATATGGTCCACATAACTTGTATGGACCATGGTCCACACAATAATGATTGCCCAATATGAGGCAGTCTAGAATTCTTATTCCTTGTAAGCCTCTAGGCCCAAAATATGTATAAATAGACCCCTTACATAGACGATAAATGGGACAACTTTCTCTATCCACGAACAATATTCATTATTAATACAAAGCTCCTATAATTTCTCCATATATTTTTTCTATATTCTCGTTATTCTAACGGTAGTGTTGGCTTGCCGTAGACTGTCCAAAGTCATAAAACCAACATTTCTAAATTTTATTTTATTGTTACATAATAATAATAATAATAATAATAATAATAATAATAATAATAATAATAATAATAATAATAATAATAATAATAATAATAATATGAATGTCCTTTAGGTCATTTTATCTATTAACCGCTAATCTAAACAACTAATTTTACTAAACATTTTTTTTTTTTTATAAACCGCTGAGACAATTCGTTGATTAAATTCGCTATCTATATGATATCTGTTAACGGCTAAATGCTAATATCTTCAATTATAGAAAAAAAATAATATATTTTTAAAAAAATTTCAGTACAACAGGAGTATGATTAGATTAAGACCTCTTGCAGGAGGCCTAAAATCTGTCACTAAATCACGATTTCTTTAGCAAATTTGAAAGAATTATGACAATTGGCCATTTGGTAACGTAGCTTATTAGTCATTTCTTATTTCTATAACTACTATTAACTGTTTAACTTTGTTAAACAATTAATATGAGTATTTGATTGGTTAATTAACTTTTAATAACAACTTATTATTTTAAAACGTTAAAATTTAAAAAGCTACTCAAAACAGTTTTTTTTTTCAATCAACTTTTTGATAAAGTAAATTATACCCTTAAAGGTCATTATACATGTAATCAGTTATCAGCTAACATCTAATTTACTAAACATCTTTTTACAACCAGTTAATGTTATCATAAATCTGCTAACGGAATTGCTAACAACTAACAATCTAACATCTATTTGCTAAACACCTGACTGTTGGCTTTTCTTTATAGAGTTATAATTTTTAAAAAACTCTTTAAAAAAAATCTTAATTTATCCGTCGGGAGATATATATATATATATATATATATATATATATATATATATATATATATATATATTCTCTTGTTACAAATCTTTGGTTGAATAATCATCAAACTTGCATAGTAGATTAATCTTTTCAAGCTGTTCTTCCCAATCATGTGGTCACTCCTTTTTAATTAAGGCTTGATATGCCTCTAGTATTAAGCTGATTTCGGAACCTCTTATATGGGTCGATACGTAATAATAGTGCCTCAATTTGAGCATTTCAGGTTGAGAGAGATCGGAAATAACACTATTAGATCAGAGTTGGTTTAGACCTATGTGGCTATTTATTGCAATTTGGATCACTCTCATAGGTACTCATTTTCATTAGGTTTGTGTGGATTGTGTCAATGTTTGAAAATTTTCACTTATCATTACTATAGTGTGTTGGATTCGTGTTTTGTTGTGTTTGTCTCATATAAGGATTAGGAATATGAGTTTGTCTCATATAAGGAATATGAGTGAAAGGGAGATTATATGCCTATAAATATAATCAATGTATCTCATTACCTGTATCACCATCACAAATAATAAGAGAATACTTTCACTCCCGTGGATGTAGGCACATTGCCAAACCACGTAAATCTTGTCTTCTTTATCCTTTACTGCCATTATTATTTTTCTTGTCCTTGTTAATCTCAACAAATTGGTATCAGAGCACCGTTGAGATGACCAGTTCAAGCACAAAATTTGAGGTATCAAAATTTGATGGTACAGGGAATTTTGGGTTATGGCAATCTAGGGTAAAGGATTTGTTGGCACAACAGGGTCTTCTGAAAACTTTGAAGGCGGATAAGCCAGCTAATCTGGAAGAGGATGATTGGGAAGATTTGAAGGAGCGTGCGGTAGGAACCATTCGGTTATGCCTAGACGATGGAATTGTGTATCACGTTATGGCCCTGGAAGCCCCAAAAGAAATTTGGGATAAATTGGAAACTCAGTTCATTGAAAAATCTCTAACGAACAAACTGTATCTAAAGCAAAGGCTTTATGTGCTTAAGATGCAGGAGGGTTCAGACTTGGTGCATCATATTAATGTCTTCAACCAGATAATCTCAGATCTGGCCAGGCTTGATGTCAAGATTGAAGATGAAGACAAGGCGATGATCTTGCTATGTTCATTACCTTTTTCCTTTGAACATCTGGTGACTACTCTAACATACGGGAAAAACACGATTAAATACAGCGAGATCTCTGCGGCCCTGTAGGCTCATAATAAGCGCTTGCAGAGTGTACGAGATGGATCGTCTGTTGGTGAAAGTTTGTATGCTAAAGAGGGTCAGGATCGTGGAAGGAAACAAGAGAAGGGTAATTCTGGGAGGAGAAACTCTAGGTCTAAGTCCAGAAATAGCAGGAAAATCCAGTGCTACAAGTGTTATGAGATTGGGCACATAAAGAGAGATTGTCCAAAGTTGAAAAAACAACAAGAGGCGGCGAACGTGGTGCATGCTGATGACTCAGATTATAGTGAAGGTGATGTTCTAGCAGTTTCATCGAGTAAGTTGTCAGATGCTTGGATTCTAGACTCAGGATGCTCTTATCATATTACACCTAACAGCGAGTGATTCACAACCTATAAGTCAGGTACTTTCGGTTCTGTTTTTCTGGGTGATGATAGATGTCATAATATCATAGGTATTGGTGATGTTAACATCCAGATGTATGATGGTATTGTCAGAACTTTGCATGATGTCAGACATATACCGGGATTAACTAAGAACCTGATTTCTCTTGGCAGTTTGCATGCTAATGGTTTTATTCATAAGTCTGAGAGTGATAAGGAAACCATTAAAATTAGTAAGGGTGCTTTAACTGTGATGAAAGGGAAAAGGACCACATGGAACATTTATAGGTTGTTGGGTAGTACTGTTGTAGGTGGAGCACATTCTGTTGAGTCTAGTGATGATACTACTAGATTGTGGCATTTACGTTTGGGTCACCTTGGTGAACGTGGTCTGTCTGATTTGCACAAAAGGAATTTGTTAAAAGGAGTTAAATGTTGTAAGCTAGATTTCTGTGAGTTCTGTGTCCTTGGGAAACAGACTAGAGTCAGTTTTTCTACTGGGCAACATAAAACTAAAGGGATTCTGGATTATGTGCATTCTGATGTTTGGGGACCTACCAGGGAACCTTCAATGGGTGGCTCTCGATATTATGTTACATTTACTGACGATTTTTCTAGGAAAGTCTGGGTGTATTTCTTGAAACATAAATCTGAAGTGTTTGAGAAATTTAAGTTGTGGAAAGCTGAGGTTGAGAATCAGACTGGAAGAAAAATCAAGTACCTGAGGTCTGACAACGGGACAGAATATACTGAGAAAGAATTTCAGAAATTCTGTGCAGAACATGGAATTCAAAGGCACTATACAGTGCGTAAGACACCACAACAGAATGGTGTTGCTGAGCGGCTGAATAGAACCATTGCTGAGAGAGCAAGGTGTCTCAGATTGAATGCTGGGCTCTCTAAGTGTTTTTGGGCAGAAGCAGTGAACATGGCATGTTACTTGATCAATAGATCACCACGGACATCACTTGGTGGCAAGGTTCCTGAGGAGGTTTGGTTAGGTAATCCTGTAAGTTTTGATCACTTACGAGTTTTTGGTTGTCCTAGCTATGTTTTTATTCCAGGTGATGAGAGATCAAAGTTAGATCCCAAGTCGAAAAAGTGCATCTTTTTGGGTTACAAGAAAGGTCTAAAAGGATATAAGTTTTGGGATCCTGCAACCAAAAAGGTGGTGATTAGCAGAGATGCAGTGTTTGATGAGAATTTCATGTTCCAGCCAAAGAAAGAAGATACACTAGTTGATGGTTCTAGCACAGTAGAAGTGGATATGGATCGTATACCTTTGAGTGAGAAAGTAGTTAATCCACCTACGATTGAGACTCAAGAAGTTGCAGATCCTACATCTGCAGCAGGTTCGAGTTCAGAAAATTTACAAGATTACAGTTTGGCTAGAGATAGACCGAGACGCACCAATGTCAAACCACCTAGTAGGTATGGGTTTGAGGATATGGTTTCTTTTGCACTTCTTGTTTCTAATAATGATCCAGTTACCTTTCAAGAGGCTATTTCTAGCCAGGAGAAAGATAAATGGATGGCAGGTATGATTGAGGAGATGGAGTCTTTACATCACAATCATACTTGGGAGTTAGCTCAACTTCCTCAAGGAAAGAAGGCTATAGGGTGCAAGTGGGTCTATAGAAAGAAGCCACCAGTATCAGAAAAAGAAGGGGAAAGGTTTAAGGCTAGGTTAGTTGCGAAAGGGTTTTCTCAACAGAAGGGGATAGATTATGATGATGTTTTTTCTCCTGTTGTTAGACATACTTCTATCAGATTAGTACTTGCTTTGGTAGCCATTTGGGATTTGCATTTGGAACAAATGGATGTGAAAACTGCTTTTTTACATGGTGATCTAGATGAGCAAATTTACATGCATGAAGCAACCTGAAGGGTTTGTTAAACCCGGAGGTGAGCATCTGGTTTGTCGACTCAAGAGGTCTTTGTATGGGCTGAACCAGGCTCCACAACAGTGGTACAAGCGGTTCGATGCTTACATGATTCAAATTGGCTATACACGTTGTGAGTATGATTGTTGTGTCTATGTTAAAAGCCTCGGTGATGGTTCTTTTATTTTTCTGTTACTGTATGTGGATGATATGTTGATCGCTGCTAAGAGTATGAATGATATTACTGCATTGAAAGTTTTGTTGGGCCAGGAATTTGATATGAAAGACTTAGGAGTTGCACAGAAAATTCTTGGCATGGAAATTCACAGGGATAGAGGTGCAAGAAAGTTGTGGCTAACTCAACAAAGTTATATAGAGAAAATTCTTGACAGGTTTGGGATGAGTAAGTCTAAACCGGTTAGTACCCCTTTGGCTAATCATTTTAAACTCTCATCCAGTCAGTGTCCTCAAACAGTTAGTGAGATTGAAAATATGACAAAGGTTCCTTATGCTAGTGTAGTTGGCTGTTTAATGTATGCAATGGTTTGTACTCGACCTGATTTGGCTCATGCTGTTAGCCAAGTTAGTAAGTACATGTCTAAACCTGGGAAGCAACATTGGGAAGCAGTTAAATGGATTCTCCGGTACTTAAGGGGCACTATGGAACATGGTATTGTATTTGGGAGTCAACAGAATGAGCATGTACTCATGGGATATGTGGATTCTGATTATGCTGGTGACATAGATAATAGACGTTCTACAACAGGGTATGTTTTTACTCTTGGGGGTGGTCCTATTTGCTGGTGATCATCAGTTCAGTCTATTGTAGCTTTGTCTACAACTGAAGCAGAATACATGGTTGTGACTGAGGCAGCTAAAGAGGCTTTGTGGCTTTCAGGTTTGATTAAGGAGTTGGGTATTGAGAAAGATGGAGTTCAATTACACTGTGACAATCAAAGTGCCATTTTCTTAGCTAAAAATCAAGTATACCATGCCAGAACCAAACATATTGATGTAAGGTTTCATAAGGTCAGAGAGTTGGTTGTTTCTGGTGAGATTTTGTTGCAGAAAATTCATACAAGTGAGAATGCAGCAGACATGTTGACAAAGGCAGTTACTAGTAACAAGTTCAAATATTGTTTGGACTTGTTGGGTGTTTTCAGATGTTAAATGAACATGGTGGTCCTAAGCCAGGGAGACTATGAGATGAGTTTTTTCTCCTAAAGGGCTTATTTGCGAAGGTGGAGATGGTTAGATAAGTATTTTCTCCTAAAGGGCTTATTCGCCAAGGTGGAGATTTGTTCAGTTATCTTTTCTCCTAGAGAGCATATTCGCCAAGGTGGAGATTTGTTGTGTTTGTCTCATATAAGGATTAGGAATATGAGACAAACACAACATGTTTTAAAATTACGCTTACTATTTAATATTTATATATTAAAAAAATATGCTGTAATATTTATAATATAATATATTATTGATAGAAAATTCTTGTATACAATTGGAATGACTTATAAAGACTTTTTATGTGATAGCGAATGATATTTTTCCTTAAACTAATTAAAACTTATTGATAAATTATATTTTAATTATTATTATTATTATTATTATTATTATTATTTATAATATAATAATTATTATTTTTAACTTATATAATCCCAACTTTGTCGGACTAATCTTAACCCACATGACCCTAACTTTAGAATCATTAGGGAAGTAAATCGCGAGTCGCGCAATTAGCCCACCAGTCATATCTTAGTTTTTATGTGCACACAAAGGATTGAATTCAGACATTTCAGCATCTTTGGTCTTTTTTCCATATATGTTTTTAATGAGATACTACATGTTAAAGATATATGTGGTTGATATCTTCTCTTATTATATTTAGTCCTATTCTAGCTCTAGTTATTAGGCTAGTTGTTGTAACTAATAGCTATCTTCTCTCTTTTGTAAAGCTATTTATAGCTGCCTATAGTTTCATCAATAAATCACTTGTTCATAATTTTTACATGGTATCCAGAGCCTAAAATCTCCTACGAAAGAAACTTTTGTTTTTTTGTTTTGTTTTTTTTTTTTTCTCTCTCCCTTGCTTCCTTCCTACTCAATGGCGTCCACCACCCAAACTACTGCTCCGGCCACCACTGAAGTCATTCAGCTTCACGCTACTACACACTTCCCTATCAAACTCACACTTACGAATTTCCCAGTATGGCGCCGGCAAGTCCACGCTACTCTTGTTGGACTTGATCTCCTGGGATATGTTGACGGTTCCATCATGGAACCAGCCAAGTTCACCGATTCTGCGAACACCGTCGCTAACCCGAGCCATTCTGTTTGGTATCGCCAAGACCAAACTATTGTCAGTGCACTTCTGGGCAGCTGTACTGACACAATCCAGCCGGTCATCTCCTCGGCCACAACAGCCCGCAATGCATGGCAACGTCTCGAGGACCAATAATTATTTCTATTTATACTAACATGTTTTGAAAACAATAATGACAATAGCGCGATCCCATGTCTTCTTAATTCAACATGCAAATTATATTATAAATTGTTGTTTGCCTCCATCATACTATATAGAAAACATTGTTTTCGTATTTGTGAGATTTTTTTTTTCCTTCGATTGGTTGTTGAGATTTGCATATAATACTGGTTGCTGCATGGTGGAAGAAGTAGAGCTTTGGGAATCCATGTGAATTTGCAATTGGATTACGAGAAAGGTTTTTTGCTGAATTGTGATGTTATAAGACAATAGTGGGAAGTGTGTTTGTGGTGTATTTACAAGGATTAGAATAGAGTGGTTGATTTGCTCGTTAATTCTTTTGTCATGCATGTTCGGAGCAGACTAAGAGTTATTGTAGATCAACCTCTGTGCTTGGTATATTTGATCATTCGATTGTTACTACCCACGATAAGTATATCATCCACATATAAATAAAGAATGACATAACCATCTATAGTTTCCTTAACGTAGACACACTTGTCACTTTCGTTTATATTAAACCCATTGGTTAACATCACATGGTCAAACTTCTTGTGCCATTGCTTAGGCGCTTGTTTTAAACCATATAACGATTTAACCAATTTACAGACTTTCTTCTTTTGGCCAGGAACCACAAAACCCTCAGGTTGTTCCATATAGATTTTTTCATCTAACTCACCATTCAAGAAAGCTATTTTCACATCCATTTGATTAACTTCCAAATTCCGCAGTGCGGCTATGGCAAGTATCATCCTTATGGAATTTATTCTCGTTACGGGAGAATACGTGTCGAAGTAATCAAGGCCCTCGCGTTGCCTGTAACCCTTAATTACAAACCTAGCCTTATACTTCTCAATGGAACCATAAGGTTTCAACTTCTGTCTAGAGACCCATTTGGATCCCAAGGGGCAAGGGCTTACTACCCGGAGGAAGATCAACCAGTTCCCAAGTGTGATTCTGTAGGATAGAACCCACTTCACTCTTTATAGCCTCTTTCCACATTGGTCCTTCCGTAGAGGTCACAACTTCTACATACGTTCGAGACTCATTTTCTAACAAACATGTCAGAAACTCCGGTTTCTTTTCTAGTAGACAAGTTAGAATATGCGTATCACATTCTAACATGTACATAAGAAAATCTGGACCAAAGAATTTTTTCATCCTCGCTCGCTTGCTACGTCTAGCTTCGAGCTCGGGTTCTATTTTAGACCCTCCACTGCCGTTATCCACAGCCTCATCGAATGTTTGTTTCGACGTACTAGGTCCCTCACTGGACCTACACGGAAATACATCGTCAAAGAACGATACATTCCTTGATTCAATTATCATGTTCTTATGTACGTTCGGATTATGAGACTCTTGTACTAAGAACCGATACGCACTACTGTTATGTGCATAGCCAATAAAGATACAGTTCACCGTTTTAGGACCTATCTTTATTTTCTTAGGTGTTGACACCAATACTTTGGCAAGACACCCCCACACTTTCAAGTACTGGTAGGAAGGTTTCCTACCTTCCATAACTCATAAAGATTCTTATGGAGCTTCTTGCGGGTATTCCCGAACTTATCAACATCGCATTCATCACCTCTTTCAATGTGCGATTTTTCCGTTCGGCAACACCGTTCGATTGAGGAGCGTAAGGTGTCGTACGCTCGTGTATAATACCTACACTTGTACAGAAGTTACCACTAGGTGCTTCGTACTCACCACCTCGGTCGCTTCTAACCTTCTTAATCCTCCGATTAAGTTTATTTTCCACTTCATTCTTATAAAGAATGAATTTATCGACGGCTTAAGCAAATACACATAGCAATATCGTGTGTTATCGTCGATAAACGTGATAAAGTATTTATTACCACCGCGCGATTGTATTGATCTAAAATCACATACATCGCTATGAACCAACTCAAGTGGTTCCATTTTCCTTTCAATTGATTTAAAAAGAATTTTCGTTTGTTTTGCCTCAACACAAATCTCACATTTGTGCTTATTAACTTGAAATGCAGGAATATGGTCCAAGTTAATTTATCTACATATAGAATTGAAATTAACATTATCCAGTCTACCGTGCCACAAACACGAAGACTCAAGTAAGTAGGTTGAATTAATAACGCTTTTATTAATCACGGTTATTGCATCTAGCTTAAAAATCCCATATAGCAGATAACCCTTGCCTACGTACATTCCTGATTTTGATAAAACAACTCTATCTGACTCAAACACTAACCGGAAGCCATTCTTGTTCAACAATGAACCAGAAACTAAGTTCTTCCGTAGCTCCGATACGTACAAAACGTTGTTCAGAGTCAGCTCTTTCCCAGAGGTCATTCTGAGAACCACTTTGCCCATGTCTTCCACATTAGACTGAGCAGAGTTTTCCAGCCATACATTCCCAATATTAGTCGTCTCAAAGGTAGTAAACAACTCACGATTGGAACACATATGTCGGGTCGCATCCGTATCAATGAACCATTTCGTTTGGTTCGAACCAACCAGGTTTACCTCGGTCACCATTGCCGAGAGGATGATTTCAGACTCTTTCTAATTGACCTGCACCACGTTAATTAGATTTAGAATTGTTATTCTTCCCCATAAGTGCTTTACAATCAGTCCACTTTCTGTAGAATTGCTTCTCATAATTCTTGAAGTCCTTTTAGCCCAAAGACAACAAATGGATACCAGGTTCCACTTGAAAGACTTCACTTTCGATCATTCCTTCGTCTACTTGACTCAAGACGATCCTGGAATCCACCATCTTGTATTCAAGTAATTAGCTAACGACAATCATTTTTGCCTTAGCGTCATCATTGTACTTTAATACTTCAGGTCCAATGATTCCCACAACTAGTCACACAAACCATTCAAGACATAGTTTAGGCATAGGAAAACCAAATATTCCCAAATCCTTACTATGCTAACGGTTTGAGCGTTAGACTCATGTTCCTTTCCACTAGGAACCATCTCGGTCAAGAACCATGACATGCCGAGAATCATTAGGTTGTACAACATTTTAAGTTGCAACCCTTCAAAATTCAATACTTTGAATTTCCATGGTCTTTCGACCAATCCACAAAGTACTGTCCCACGTACCTTCATCGTAGGGACATACCCTTTGATGCCACCACCGGTCTCCGAACCAAAGTCCACTGGAGTTTCAGAATGTGCAACGACGTTGCCGTTCCGACCATACAAATGTGCACCACGAGCAACATTCATGCTACCACTTTCAACAATAGTGGGAGCCATCGACCTTAATTCACCAAAATAATCGGTTTAAGATTGTTAGATATTGGTGAATAAATCGATACACAAAAAATATATATAATATATATTTATACCGAAAAATGGAAATTAATTTGTAGAAAATTAATTCCACAACCAATTTTGGTACAAAACCAAAATTACATATATATATATGAAGTATATATATTAACAAAATAGGTATTTATTTTAACAAAAATAATCTCACCACAACTAATACGAAACTAGTACAAGGGATTTAATCTTTACGAGATTAATCCCACCTCTTTGTACGAAACCAAGAAAAAAAAAACAAGAAAGGGTTTCTAACCTGAGGTTTTAACCCAACGAGAAGAAATAGAATAAACAGAAATCCGAGTCGTGTGTACACACACTCTCCTTAAAACCGAGTCGCCACCTCCCGAGGGTGCTAGGAGCGTTGTGGCGTCAATCTCCCAGGATAAAACGAACTACGACTTTGGCGTTCGAGCACTCAAACCCAAAGCCCAGCGAACTAGAACACAAGTTGAGCACTCTTATATTTTACGGAATTATGTTGGCTGACAATTTTCTCTTTGAAATCAAAGGATGAGAGTTTGAGAGTTTCAAAAACGGAGTTGAAACAATCTGCCAACACACAAGCTTTTTGTAGGAGAAATAGGAATAAATAGCCTATTCATGGCACATTAACCAACCTTAATCCAATTTAATAATTGGATAATAACGTTTGAAACGATCGTACTTATTATTGTAATAATATCAACGGTCACGAACTTAATATTCGATTAATTCGTACCGACCATAACGACCCGTTTCAAAATATCTGAGTGACCGAGAAGTCCGTACTTACAAAAGGTTAACGAATTGGGACCAAAAACCACACCCGAGTGGTGCAAAAGTGCAGCACGAATCAATACATACAACATTGATTCATGCCCACCGATTCGTGTTCATAAGCACGATTTGTACTTCTTTCACTCAATCCACATGCACCGAATTGTGCATTAGTTCCAATGCTCAAATTAAGCTTCCAAAGCTTAATTACACAACAACTTTCGTATAGCACTGAAAGGAGCTCAAATCTCAATTCACTAATTAAGCTTCCAAAGCTTAATTACAGTTAAGCTTTTAAAACAACTATCGTGCAGTGCAACGAAAGTTATTAATATGCTAATTTTAATTAGCATCTAAACTTAAGTTTTTGACTCTTCTCAAATAGGTTCACTTTGAAAATCAATTTTTCATTCACCTATTACCCATTTTGAGCGTACATTATATCAAATTTTTCGTCTTACTACGAAGAACCCGAATCCACTTTGACTTGATCCAAATTGGGAGTAGACGTACACACATATATTTGTACCACAAAATAGTCACCCAAAATATCAGTTTATGCTAAAAATTCCAACATTATGTGCTTATAACCTACATTCAGGCCCGGATTTTGGGCTGTGCAAGCTGGGCTACCGCACAGGGCCCCAAATTTTAGAAGCTCAATATTTTATTTTTACCTAGTCAGTTTAGAAATAAAAATTAAAAGTTTTTAATTAAACTTAAAAGGCTTTATAAAGAAATGGTAGGAATATGCTTTTATTGTATTTTAACTTTGAGGTCTAAGGCTCAAAACTTGTGCACACTATTATTATTATTCCATAATATGTCTATTTTTACCTGTGCGTTGCACGGAAAATATTTGTTATAATCTTTAAATTATAACAACGAATATTATATAGTGCAATTGATGAAATGAGTTGTATCGATTATTATTATTATTATTATTTTTTATGTTATCCTTGTTTGAATTCGAGCAAATAATTGCCCAATTATCTGTGCAGTGCGCGTGCAATGTACGTGCGATGCACGGATAATTTTTTTTGTTATATATTTAGATAATAAAATTTCAGTATTAGTTTTAAAGATTTTAATTTTGGTAGGACCTTATTTATTTACCTGAACATGGCCACAAAAATCAAAAAACCGACCCTGCCAAAACATAACATTGTCATTCATACACCTCAGCTCAGAAATCACAACTTTTCAATTAATATTCATTCATTCATAATAAAAATATTCTTACAAATTCGTTTATCCTAATCTATCTTACAACAAGCCAAGAGAATACGGCATATACTAATGCCAGAATACTAAAACATAAAAATATCCATTCATTCAATTTACATACTAGGCTAGGAATTATGGGAATCAACATCATAAGAACAAATTGACTACAAATGTACTCCATACTACGTCCTACTCTCGCCACCTCCAAAGGATATGATATGCGCGAGCACTCCAACCATGAGGACCTCCTACTATAGCAAGAGAGACATAGCTGAGTATTATAAGAACAAAAACTATTATTTTGTATGTATGCTTTCATATGTCGGTCTCAGCATTACCGGCAAGTCTCAAAACTATAGTCAACTCCAGCTGCAATACAAGAAATTATATATATATATATATATATATATATATATATATATATATATATATATATATATATTAATTAATTAATTAATTATAGTTTTACACGTTCTGAAATTAATTAAATATAATAAGTAATATAGAATAATATTTAAAATAATAAAATACCTGACAAATTGACAAAGTCAGGCAAGATAGAGCGACCATCATCCTTCTCCCAAAACGTGGGATGAGATAAAAAGTACAAATAATAGTAGTAACAAGTACAACTATGCCCCCTACTAGAAAAGAAAGAAATGACAAGGAGAATGGCAGGGAGCCTGCCCCTATAGATTCAAAGGAAAAAGGGACCAAGACTAGTGGCCCTAACCCTAGAAACTAGGGAAACATAGAGGAACCAATCCTATGTAGGAAGACAGACTGATGTGAGTGCATCAACACCATGAAAGGTCAGTACGGCTCAATAGTGTGTCTAGCAGGCCCGGATTTTGGGCTGTGCAAGCTGGGCTACCGCACAAGGCCCCAAATTTTAAAAGCTCAATATTTTATTTTTACCTAGTTAATTTAGAAATAAAAATTAAAAGTTTTTAATTAAACTTAAAAGGCTTTATAAAGAAATGGTAGGAACATGTAGGGTTGTATCGATTATGTTTTTTTTATGTTATCCTTGCTTGAATTCGAGCAAATAATTGTCCAATTATTCGTGCAGTGCGCGTGCAATGTGCGTGCGATGCACATATATATTTTTTATTATATATATTTAGATAATAAAATTACGGTATTAGTTTTAAAGATTTAATTTTAGTAGGGTCTTATTTATTTACTCGAATAGGGCCACAAAAATCTAAAAACCGACCCTGCCTACATTAGTCTTTGAGAAGCATTAGAACTTTGCTTTACTAGCAGCTCAAAATAAGTTGATAGTTTTGTTTTGTCGCAATATAATGAGAGGTTCCAAAGTTTGATTTTTACCAAATTTTTTCAAAATTGTACCTTTTTAATTAGCTACCGTAGAGTGTAGGGTTCGGTCGTTATTACCAAAAACCAAGAAAGGATGGTATAGAAATTGAATGGTAAAAAAAAAGTGAGATATGAGATGATTTTAGCTTTGTTATGTAGAAGCATGTGGATACCTTGTTCCAATACAGTCGAGACACATAGAAGTCGATGGATTGTTTGAGAAGCATTGGCCGGAACAGTAGAAGAAATACATAATATTATGGAGAGATGGAAAATAAGAATAAAATTGCACGGGCATGGCAAGAACACGTAAGATGCATATAATATATATAGTGATAATAGTGGTAGCTAAAATCTCTCGCCATCGATCGATCGTCTCCTCCGACCTAATTCGCATGCGTCGTTAGTTCCATCTCATTGATCTACCTCAACGTAACTGCACCATTTCTCTCGCTATGAAACCATTTGGTTGTGAGTCCCAGCAGCCTCCAATAATTTCTCTCTCTCATCCCATCCTCGATTATTTCTCTCTTGTTCATCATCACCGTCCTCGATCACGTACCCATTGCATTCTTCTTCTTCTTCCTTCGTTCCCCGCCCATCTCCCCTATTCCAATGGGGAACTGTTGCGCTCAGGGTGATTCCTCCGGCGATCCTCAGAGCGCAACAAACGGGGACTCACTATCATTATCATCGTCATCGTCATCGTCATCGCATAACAAGAATAATAACGGGTGCGATAATGCCACGACACCCCCGACGGCCGCCGCGGCCCCGTCCGCCGGGAAGGTGGGGAAGGTGCTGGGGCGGGCGATGGAGGACGTCCGCGCGACGTATAGTATTGGGAAGGAGCTGGGGAGGGGGCAGTTCGGGGTGACGCACCTGTGCATTCACAAGAAAACGGGCGAGCAGTTCGCGTGCAAGACGATCGCGAAGCGGAAGCTGGTGAACAAGGAGGATATCGAGGACGTGCGGCGGGAGGTTCAGATTATGCACCATTTGTCCGGGCAGCAGAACATTGTGGAGCTGAAGGGGGCGTATGAGGATAAGCACTCGGTGCATTTGGTTCTGGAGCTCTGCGCCGGCGGGGAGCTCTTTGACCGGATTATCTCCAAGGGGCATTACACGGAACGCGCCGCCGCGTCGCTGCTGAGAACCATTGTGCAGACTGTTCATAGCTGCCATTCCATGGGCGTCATCCATAGAGATCTCAAGCCCGAGAACTTCCTCCTCTTGAATAAGGATGAAAATTCTCCTCTTAAGGTTACGGATTTCGGCCTCTCTGTCTTCTACAAGGAAGGCATGTTCATTCATTCCCAACAATTTCAATTCGTTCTACATTTAATTTAATTTAATTTGAGAAATTATAGAATTTCCGACCACCTGGAGGTGATCTTATATCAAGTCGAAAGTAAAAAGTGGTCGGAAATTGCAACAAAAGTTTTTCCGGATACCAAAAGTGGTCGGAAATTGCAACAAAAGTTTTTCCGGATACCAAAAGTGGTCGGAACAAGACTTTCAACTTGATTGAAGATCATTTTGAGGTGGTCGAAAATTCAATAATTTCCAGTAGTGTGCACTCATCCAATCTTCTTATATTAATATGTCTTTGTATTTATTTATTTCAGGAGAAGTATTTAAAGACATAGTAGGCAGTGCATATTACATAGCACCAGAAGTGTTGAAAAGAGGTTATGGACCTGAGGTTGATATATGGAGTATTGGAATAATGTTATATATTCTTCTTTGTGGAGTTCCCCCTTTTTGGGCAGGTACGTATATATATTGTTTCCCATGCATTATATAAACCACACTAAATATATATATATGAAGCTAAAGACATGGAATGGAATGGAATGATTGATGTGTTTCAGAATCAGAGAATGGAATCTTCAATGCAATATTGCGTGGTCATATTGATTTTACAAGTGATCCATGGCCTTCAATTTCACCTGGTGCAAAGGACATTGTTAGGAAGATGTTGAAGTCAGACCCAAAGCAAAGGTTGACAGCTTTTGAAGTCTTGAGTAAGTTTTCTTAGCTAGCTTTATATATATATATATATATATATACACAAGAATATTATATATATATATATATATATATATAGAGAGAGAGAGTTAGGTTCAGGTGCGGCGGGTCCTCCCATACGAGGTCACCAACAGTTGAGCGATTATCATCAACGTTATGAAATGCACCACAAAAGCACACACAAATTAAGTATGTATTACCAAAAAATACACCATTAGATGTAAGTAAATGCACCATACAGTGTTTGGAAATACACCATTAGAGATGTGAGTTATATGGTGTATTGTTTTGGGTGTATCCTGTATTTTTTGGTGTTTTTTTTTTTTTTTTTGCATTTCATTGTGGTGTGTTTTCTTACACTGTTGGTATATTTTTGGAACCCCGCACCGCAAGCCCCGCCGCAAATGAGCACTAATATATATATATATATATATATATATATATATATATATTATTTTTCTTAAAAAAAATATATATGGTGCGTGTACAGATCATCCGTGGATCAAGGAGGATGGAGAAGCACCAGATACACCACTAGACAATGTTGTCTTCGATAGAATCAAACAGTTCAGAGCCATGAACAAGTTCAAGCAAGTTGCTCTTCGGGTAATAATATTAATTTTATTTAATTAACACGCACATGGCACATACATACTCATCATGCATGCCTTCCCTAGCTACCTTATTCTTTTAATTTGGATCTCTCAATTGTTATAGAATACAAGCATATATATTTTCCAACAGGATATGATATGATATGATATGATGTTGGGTTTGTTGGATGATATACATATATACAGGTGATAGCAGGGTGCCTGTCAGAAGAAGAAATAATGGGATTGAAGGAAATGTTCAAATCCATGGATTCAGATGGGAATGGCACTATTACCCTTGAGGAGCTAAAGCGAGGATTAGCTAAGCAAGGGACAAAGCTCTCAGAATATGAAGTTAAACAGTTAATGGAAGCTGTAAGTTAATTAATTATTCATGATCCAATATATACATATATATTGCTAAGAGTAGATCGATAGAGTTGAACTACTGACACATATATATGGGGTGCAGGCTGATGCTGATGGAAATGGACTGATAGACTATGAAGAGTTTATTACAGCAACAATGCACTTGAACAAACTGGACAGAGAAGAGCATCTCTACAAGGCATTCCAATACTTTGACAAAGACCATAGTGGGTAAGTCATCCAAACTCACTATACTCTTGCTTATTACTTATTCCTTCTTTTTAATTTAAACTTCTCCATCTGAGTTTCTCTGAGTATAGTGATTTTGTCACGTTTAATTTAGTACTAAAATTTAAATTGATAATTTGTGATCCTTCGACTTTCAAATTTAATCATTTGTGGTCCGTCCGCAACTTAGGCACCATTGTGCCGCATTCGTCCGCAAGTTAGGCACTATCGTGCCGCATCCGTCCTCAACTTAGACACCTGCTAGGCACCTCCTTCCGCAACATAGGCACATCGTACCCACCTCCGTCCACAACTTAGGCACCTCGTACCCACCTCCGTCCGCAACATAGGCACATCGTACCCACCTCCGTCCGCAACTTAGGCACCTCGTACCCACCTCCATCCGCAACTAATTAGGCACCTCGTACCCACCTCCTTCTGCAACATAGGCACCTCCCTCCGCAACTTAAGGCACCTCCTTCCGCAACATAGGCATGCACCTCGTACCCACCTCCGTCCGCAACCTAGGCACATGCTGGGCACCTCCTGCCGCAACATAGGCACCTCGTACCCACCTCCTTCCGCAACTTAGGACCATGGCTAGTTAACTTGGATCGTCAAATTTAAATTCGAAGGATCACATATGATCAATTTGAAAGTTTAGGATTAAACCTGACAAAAATCACTATATTCGGAGGATTTCATGTGATATTAACTCTTTTAATTTAATAATAATAATTGTCCATTATATATATATATATATATAATCAGATTCATTACAAGAGACGAACTGGAGCAGGCGTTACGAGATTTTGGTATGAGTGACGATAATGATATAAAAGAAATCATTTCCGATGTTGATGCAGATAATGTAAGTAATTAATTGTAATAGTTAATTTATAATGAAGGTAAGGTATATATAGTATATTGAATATAATGAAATGGGGGTTGATTGGTTTGTGCAGGATGGGCATATAAACTACGATGAGTTTGCAGCGATGATGAGGAAAAGCGATCCGGATGTTGCCGGCAATCCTAAGAAACGGAGAGATGTGTTTGTTTCGGCATGAAATGAAATTAATTAAAAGATGGAGATCAGAGGGAATAGATTAACTTCCCGCCCAGTTTTGTGCATATTATATATAGTAGTGGAGGGAGAAATCAAATTAAATTAAATGTATTAGCCCTTTTTGAAGTATAGGGTATATATGTATATTTTACAATAACGCCTCCACTAAGGCTTGAACTCACAACCTTCCAAATGAAAGTCCAACCCGAATACCATTAGACCACATAATCTTGGTATGATTCACCATTTTATTGTATTGAAAACTTAAAAATTATATAAGAACCAATAATACTAAAGTTCTAACAAGGTGTAAGGGTCTACCCTTCGAAGTGTTGCAAGAACGAATAGTAAAGTCAACCATTCGTAACCGAAAAGTCACAAGGGTCAAAGAGTAGGAAGAACCTACCTTTCGAGCGGTATGTAAAAGAAACGAGTGGTAAGGTCAACCATTCATATTCGAGATGATCTAAGGTTCGAGGCGTTAACCTAGTTAACCACTCGAAAAGTCTGCTCAAGACATTCTTTGAGCTGTACAGTCTGACACCTTACAAAGATGAGCAAATGTGTACAAGGTAAAGTGAATCCTAGGAACACATCCCAAGGTAGATATTTTCCTTTAAATGCCCGACATTTTGTGCAGAACAAAAACCAATGTTCAGCGCAAATTAAGTCTAAAGAAGATGCCCTGACACGCTCTCCTACCCTTCGAATTGCTCGTTGGTCTCTACGCGTTGATCCATAGGTGTTTGAAATTTGTTCTTTCCTCCAACATAATCATTTCAACATGCCTATAAATACCATCTTCCAAGTCTGAAGAAGCTAATGGTCATTTCAAAATTCTTAAGTGCTAAAAGCTTTCAAGTGTTCATTTAGCAACCAGTGTTCAAGTGAAAGAGAGACAAAAGCGAAAAAGATTTATATCCGGATTAATTACAGAGACTTGTGCTGCTCAAAACATCAAGATCAAGATTCAAGAGCCAAGTCTCTACTAGGAGAAGAAGAAAAACATTTTCTTCAACTTTGTAATCTCTACTCGGTAGTAGTAGAAACAGGCCGAGTAAACTCGGTCAAGAGTTGAAAAACTTGGTTGTGGAGTTCACGGCTAGCTTGGTGTTCAAAGCGTGAACGTCTGGGGATTTTGTATCGGAGACAATGCAAACCTCCGTAGGGTTTAAGGAGAAGAGTGGAGTAGGATGGTTATAGCCAAACCACGATAAAAATCTCTCTCACTCTTTAAATTATTTATTGCATTATCAACTAACTTTCACCAAACATAAAATTTGACAAGATTAAAAGTTAAAACGACGTGCAAAGAATCTCAAAAGGGTTAACAAATTTCTGTTGTGCCTGAACGAGAAGTTAAAGTCATCTCTCAATTGCTTTAACCTTTTGAAATGATTTCAAAACTCAACAAGTCTACTCCCCCTCCCCTCCCCTCCCCTTCTAGACTTGTACCCTAAATCTCACCGGGACAGCGGGACCAACAAAGTCCAGATATGGGCAACATTTTATTCAATCATTATTCCATGGACCATGGTTCACACATTTGTGTGAACCATAAATAAAAAGCACATTTTTAATATACTAAAAGTACATTATTTGTATACATAAACTACATTATTTGAAAGTACATGATTTTTTTATATATTATCAAATAATGTACATTCAGTACAAATAATGTATTTTTAATATATTAAAAAAATATATTGCATTCATGGTCCACACAGCTATGTGAACCATGGTCCACACAATAATTTGTCTATTTTATTTGATCCAATCATTATTCTATGAACAACTGTGTGGACCACAAATAAAAAGAAAATACATTATTTATCCAGATACGGACACTATTTGATCCAATCATTATTCCATGGACAACTGAGAAAATACATTATTTGTGTACATAAAGTACATTATTTGAAACTATCTTATTTAAATACTGAAAATACATTATTTTGTATACTATTAAATAATATATATTTAGTACACAAATAATATATTTTTAGTATATTAAAAATGTATCTTATATTTATGAAAAATATATTATTTGAGTACTAAAAGTACATTATTTTATATAATGTATATTCAATATTTGTAAAATGTCCTTTTGATATATTAAAAATGTACTTTTTTATGATCTACATAGAGTTGTGTGAACCAGGTCCACATAAAAATTTGCCTATATAAGTTAATTAAGCAATTATTGTGAACCCAAAACAAATATGAAAATATTTAAAACACAATTTATGATGAGACCCTGACATGGATCTAATTTTATAAAGTTTGAATTTTGAAGCGCTGTTAATTTGTTATATATTCTTATCAAAGCATCTTATCTTATAATATCATTTAAAACAGAAGCATATATCTAGCCAAGTTAGTTAGGATGTTAAGTTGATAACTATAAAGTTACAAGTTTAACTCAACAAGAATATCATATTGGCATTCTGATTTGAATCAGGTCAATTAGCTATGAATAACCTAAGTTGATTCAATCCTTTGTCAGATAGCGACACAAGACGGAGTTTACCCCGTGCACACTTTTGGATAGTGATTGTGCAAAAAACAAAAAAAAAAAAAAAAAAACAAAAAAAAAAAAAAAAAAAAACAAAAAACAAAAACAAAAAACAAAAAAAACAAAAACAAAAACAAAAAAAACAAAAACAAAAAACTACAAATAGACCACTGAACTATTTGGAAGATAGCAACTAAGCCACCGAACTCAAATAAGCTCCACATTCATCCCTGAACCCAGAAAAAAAAGAGCAACAAGTATTTTTAACAACAAATTTGCACTGATTGTGACATTATGTATATATTTTATATTTTATTGTTATTATTATTATCCTACTAAGCATTTGACCCTATTCTTGAATGTCATGTTCTCCTAATTTTATTTCCAGACGTGTCAATTACTATATTTAAAAATAATTTTTAAAATTTTATTTTAATAATTCTAAATAAAATATAAAATAATTATTTTAAAATTAAAAAAAAAAAGTCTGGGCAAAGACGAAGGGGATCCCTTCATCTCCATGGCCGGCCCATCGTGGGATCATTCGTCTCCATGGCTGGCTGCCCGGAGACGATGCGAGGACCGCCTCGTCTCTGGCCAACCATGGAGACAATCCCCTTCATCTCCATGACTGGCTGGCCAGAGACAAAAGGTCCCCTTCGTCTCCAGCCAGTCATGGAAGTTTTTTTTTTTTTTTTTTTTTTCAAAATAATTATTTTATTTAAAATTATTATTATTAAAATAAAATTTAAAAATTATTTTTAAATACAGTAAACAACACGTCAAGAAATAAAATCAAGAAAACATTGCATCTAGGAAGAGTGTCAAATGCTTAGTAGAATAATAATAATAATAAAATATAAAATAAAATATACACGACACCCTAATCAATGCAAACATGTAGTAACTTGCTACAAATGCTAATTACTCTTTTTTTCTAGATTCATAGACAAATTCGGAGCTTATTCAAGTTCGATAACTTACTTGATATACTCAAATAGTTCAATGATCTATTTGTACATTTTTCCAAAAAAATAAAATAAAATAAAATAAAAAATACACACACTCTCATATTCATTAAAAAATATTGGGACAACCCCAACCAAGTTGATGAGACTGTTTAACTGGTAACTATAAAAATTACAAGTTCAACCCCAGCCGAGAACATCCTTTTGACTTTCCTGATTTGAGCCAAGCGAGTTAACTATAGATATCCTAAGTTGGTTTACCTTTTTTTGGTCACTTACCAACTAGGGACACAATGCCTGATTTATTCAATACACACCCTCGAATAATGACCGTATGTTTCCCTAGTCACTCGAAAAAAACAAAAGCATATATTGATTAACTACCTCTTTTAATCCTTACAAAGCATGAATATAAAATCACTGGAGTGTCACTGTCTAGATCAAACGTTTTACCTAGTGCATGTGCAGCTACATATAAGATCTCATGGCACAATATCGGCATTTCAGATATTTTTAATGGAAATTTTACCAATTAGTGATCTGTGTAGCTGAATGGGCATCAAACTTTCAAAGCTTTCAACCGGATATCCTACCATTTTCTTCCAGAGTTTTTAGGATATCAATACATTTCTTCAACGTAGACTTTGCCTGCTCATTTTTTTCCATTTCAGCCACTTGCAAAAGCTCAGACCTAAATCCAACTTCTCTCAGCTGCACCGCTGGAGCTCCCGCTAGCAGATCTATGATTTCAAAAAGACACTCCGATGCAGATATATGGACCTGTGTTTATACAACGGTAAAAGTGATGAGTCGATTAATGGAAGAACATATCATATACATGCATACAAACGACATAGCAAGTATGTAGTTATAGACCAGAATATTTGTGTGATTGGCTAAATTCACAGCTTTGAAAATTAGAGTTTTCTATGTTTGGTTCATGGAAAACATTTTTCATTGGAAAATGTTGAATGAAAAATGTTTTCCTCAAGAATGAGGAAAAATGTCTTCTCCTTCTTCTTCTTCTTCTTCTTTTTTTTTTTTTTTTTTTTTTTTTTTTTTTCCTTATGGAATAACGGTCAAATAGGCCATCTAATTGAACACGAGAATGCAATTAGGTCAGTGTACCTAAAAAAATTACAATTGCATTATCGTGTGTGAACTTCGATGGCATACCACCTATATCACCCTTATTCATTTTCTTCTTCTTCTTCTTCTTCTTCTTCTTATTATTATTATTATTATTATTATTATTATTATTGTTGTTGTTATTATTATTATTATTATTTCCCAATAATTTCTTTTTCACCAACCAAACAATGTAATTAATTTTCCTGGTAATTTCTTTTCTATGAAATTTCAATTCCATTCCTCCTCAAATATTTTCCTCAAATAAATAAAAGTATCCAACAACTGTGTAGTGCCATCCTGAATCATACTGTCAAAAATATAGTGAATGTTTGGCGACAAACTTAATTGAGCAAGGCATTGACGATACTAGGTTGACAAAATGCAAATTGTAATTTGGTAAGATAAAGAATGGATGAAGAAGACTAGATATACCTGGGCTATTTTAATTGTTCGTATACACTCTAGCACTTTGGAAGATGTCTCGAAGAACAACTGTTATTTAGCAGAAGAGTAACTTAGAACTCCAAGATCACAAATAATTTTTAGGATAATAAACAAAACCATGAACTCTAAATCACCTCATGAACAAAAGAGATAATGCTTTCTTGAAGAGAAGAATCTTGGGCGTTGTTAATTGCATCCCGAAGCCTTGAACATAGCTCTTTAATTGATGTGAAAACTGAGATTTTAACTGTCCAAAACACAGTGCATTATTGCAAGAAAAAGAATGACTCACGTGAGAAGAAGAGATGAGCATCATTTGATTTGACAGTTACCTATCCATGGAACACTAGCTGAAAGTGAAATTGAGAAAACATTTAACAACTTCTTCTGCTGTTCAAGGATATCATTCAACCTTGCTACATGTATGGCAGCAGTAATGCAATTCACAATTTTATCATGTCCTGTGGACCAATTTTCTTCCTCATCTGCAAAAATGTAGCGATTAAACCAACTACAAGAAAGTAAACTTCTTACATACTCCTAGGAATGGGGACCTGTGTTACTTCAACAACGCCAATCATTTAGGCCTAAAACCTCTTGGGAGTCTTGGGGCATTCAAACCAGATCACACTATAGCCAAATTGAACATCAGCAAAGCCTTACTGAGACTAATAGGCCAAAAGGAATTAGATTGATCCCAGGAACCAAGTCTAAGTGTCTAACACACATGATGCTATTGCTGATAAATAACAGCATAGGATGCAAATGCAATAACAAAAAGCCAGAACACAAAACTCACATGTTTGCAGTTTGGGGAAAGAAGCTACGTGCAACCTACCTCTATTATCAGAGAGGATGTCAAATATTGTCAATTCATCTATGCATTAATAAAGTGTAAAAGTGCTTCCATGTATTAATAGAGAGGATGTCAAATATTGTCAATTCATCTATGCATCAATAAAGTGTAAAAGTGCTTCCATGTATTGCAAAAGTATGCACTACTGATAATTAATGAAATGATTTTATATTTAAAAACTTGACTATAGAAGCACAACTAAGGAATAGAGCTAACTATAGAACTTCTATTGAAAAGGAAACCAGATGTGCCACAAGTCCACAAGCAGAAAATAGCTTCTAGCATATGAACAAGAAAAAGTAAAAAAACGGAAAAGTTTAGAGGACAATGGAAAAACAACTTCTAACAGCTTGTTTAGTGCAGAATGCTTTTAATTCCAGTATTCTGTATATGGATTTGTTAATCAAATCAAGCACAACATATAAAATTTCAAGCAAGGGAAGGTCAACTGAATTTTTGAGTGCAATATAAACTTAGTCAATATCCCTGTTTCAGCCAATACATCCAAAAGAAGTGAATTACATATAACATATGTAAATCCATTGTCTGATTTGTCACAAACAGTTGCTCAATTTTCACATCTGTCTACATACATATGTTAATGGAAAGTTTTGAAAATTAAGTTGTGTGTGCATCCATATTCCTAAGATGCCGTAATGTCACTAGATCTAAACCACAAATTTAAAAAGCAATCTAAGTCATGAGCTCTGAATTATAGTCATTTTCAGCGTCATTTAATGTACATGCATCATGCCAACATGCAACAATAAGACTTCCTGATGGTAAAATAGGAAAGGAGCCTATAGTGCAGGTCATAAGTAAATTGTCCTTCATCAATGACCAGATTAAACACCTAAGTTAGAGAAAGCATAAAATTATATACTTGTATGTGTGATTTGATATAATTAGACATTTAAAGGTTAGAACTTCAGATCAGTAAGAATTACTTTTAGGTCAAAATAGAGGTAGAAAATCTGTGATACAAACTCCATATGCAGTAAAGCAAATCTTCATCTATCATGGATCAAGCTCAGGGCACATATTATTATACCTACTCCCCTAGGGTCAGATTAAGGTGTTATTTTTTAATTCTCAACAAGTTTTGTCATTGTTTGGAAAGTGTTAATTAGATTTCATAGTTTTCCTATTAGACCCCTACTTGTATTAGAAGTTAACATAGTAGCTAAAGTAAATACCTGGTTTAACATCACCAGTTGAAGTTGTGGAGCAGCACATTTCATGTAATAAGGGGAAAACCTTGCTGAAGAAGTCTAGAATACCAAATGCTTTAATAACCTAACAATAATATCAGATGGTGAAATTGCATCAATAACTAACACAGAATGACGAAAGTTCCAAAGGTAAATAACAAAACAGAAAGTCAGAATCCTATGCTAAGTAATTATACTAAAACAGAAAAGAATGTACTCCAGCCACTTCATTTATTGCCTATTTAAAATCATGCTACAGTTAATGTACTCAAACCACTTTACTAATCACCTATTAAAAGCACAGTTAATCTAATCCAGAAGTAATATTAGTGTTACGAAAGTAAAGAGAGAGAATTTCTAATGTGCTATCATATATTATATCAAACTCTCATAGGAATAGAAAATACAAAGCCCTATAAATAGGTACTAGAAAACTACGAATAGGAAACAAGTTTCCATATGTCCTACCTACCTAAAACCCTAAACTGCCTAATATATAGAGATTCTATATATCAAATATATATTCCTTAACACTCCCCCTCAAGTTGGAGCATATATTTTAATAATGCCCAACTTGTTACACAAATGAGTAATAACCCAAAATAACTAAATAACTAATAACTCAAGTCCATTTAGGACACTCCTTTGACCGAAGACCGAACAAGCTTGAGATTGGATACTCATACTCCCCCTCCAACGAAAGCTTCGAACGCCACGAATCCCACGAACAATGGGTGAACACAAAGTGACCGAACAAGCTTGAAATTGGATACTCCCCCTGAAACGAAAGCTGTGAACGCCACCAATACCTACGGACAGTTGGGTGAACTCAACGTGGTAGACCGAACAAGCTTGGGATTGGACCATCCCCTGAACAGGAAGCTTGGACTCCACCAATACCGCAACTCCGGGTGAACCAAAAGTGGACCGAACAAGCTTGGACACACAAAGTAAAGAAGACAAACTCCAAACCGGAGGACACAAATTCTTTACTAGCAAAAGGGAAGTATCTTGACTAACAAAAGGGAAGCATGCTCCAATCAACGAGCATAAAAAAAGAGACAACACCAAAACACAAAACGAGACAGTACTAAAACACAAAACAAGACAGCACCAAAACGAGACAAACTGACCGTAGAACAAAAGGCAATGGTCCAAACTAAGTCCAGAACCAAGACAAACAGACTTAGGCGACCCAGAAACAAGTTGACCAAAACGTTTTTCAATCGTTGGAGGAGCCTCACGTGCCGGGCAGCACGTGAGGCTCACGCGCTAGTCAAAACGTGACGACAACGGAGCGGAAAAAAAAAAAAAATTATCGTAAAGGCTCAGATACCATGTTACGAAAGTAAAGAGAGAGAATTTCTAATGTGCTGTCATATATTATATCAAACTCTCATAGGAATAGAAAATACAAAGCCCTATAAATAGGTACTAGAAAACTACGAATAGGAAACAAGTTTCCATATGTCCTACCTACCTAAAACCCTAAACTGCCTAATATATAGAGATTCTATATATCAAATATATATTCCTTAACAATTAGCAAACAAGAACTACAACCACTTATTTCCTGGTAGATGAAATGAGGCAGTAGTTTGCTTTAATCTGATGGAAGTGTATCATCATTATTAGCATAAGACCAAATAACAGAACAACAATCCAGAATACATTTATTCACATAGGACCAAATGGCAGGAGATGATCCATATTGATAAGCCCTAAAGAATATAAATTACTATTGAAGGCCTATAACCGATAAGGTAGGTATTGATAAAGATACCAATTACTATCAATAGAAATATCAATTTACTTTGTATGTTCTTTCAGTTTGAGAAAGTAGTAATTTATCTCCTCAATTTAATGTTCCTTCAACTAGAAAAGGTTGTAATTCATATTTCCTCTTTGCTCAAGTAATGTTTCCCCTTATAATTCCTTGGTGAAAAACTGAAAATTATCTACAACTTATTTAATACATTTCCACTCCAAAATGAGTGCTCATCACTAACTTGTGTGATTCTTATATCATTTGACCTTTGTGGAACACAATGCCAACAACGTGCTCAGCACAAATATGAATATGGGAATGTGTAACTTAGGTAGAAGACGTTCTTCCCAGTTTTACTAGTTGCAACATGCAAAACACAAGGAAACATTGAATCAAAGCATGTTCTGATTCTGTACCCAAAATAATCCAAGGAAAGCAATTTTTGCAATCAGGGTTATTGGGGAGAAAGACAAATGGGAGGGGGCTATTTCAAAATCCTTGGGTAAAACAAGAACAGCCCCCACATCTAAACCCCCTTTTTAACATTAGTGTCTATATAAGAGCTCATTCAGTACAAGGGGTAAGATTGACAATCACTCTAAACCTTATGCTTGGTTTAATTTTTGTTGAAATTGAGGGATTGAAATTTGAAAGGCCTGGCAGGTGGAGAATAAGCACCACCCGCCAGTTAGGCGGAAGCAAAATATGTGAGAAACCAAAGAACAAGGGAATATATTGTAATGAAAGATTACAATAGATTGTATCTCCTATGTGTATCCTCTATATATACCTCTTAAGAGTGTCCCACATTCGTAAAATAAGTGAGAGCATATGGGTTTATAAGTCCATGGGTTAGACTAGCTAATTGGTTGAATTCAATCTTTTAGTGTGGTTTGGCCCATGTGCATTATAGCCCAGTTGAGTGAGCCTAGCCCAATCTTAATTTATAAGAATACTAAACTATATACTAAAAATTAGTCCTAATAGGAATAGGAAACTAAGACAGCAAAGGTTTCCTAAATCCTAATCTTCAAACAAAGGTTTCCTTATATTTAACCGTTTTGATACTTTGGATAAAATCAGGGATCACTCCTAAACATTTAAAACCAAAAAGTATTATTAGCCATTAGCCATCTTAACATATAGAAGTTCATTCAACAAAATTCTTGCCTTGGGAGTCTATGAGTAACTCCATATCTGCTCTTTTTTTTGGCAAGTAATTCCTACACCTGCTATTATCTTCTTTCTTTACTCCATATTACTTTTCACTGTTCTATTCTTTTAAGTATGTAATTTAAGCAGTATTTGAATTTGATCAAAGCTGGTGACAGTTTACCTGCTCAAGACAGTCAAAGGCAGCTTCACGATACTTGCTTGCTTTTCTAGTACATGCAGAAGATAAAAGATTCAAAATGGCAGTTGGTGTGTCAGGATCAGCAGCAGAAATTGCTTCATGGCATGATTTACAAAGAGAAGATAATGCATACAGTAAGGCCTCTTTACCCTGCCAAAAAAATGCAAGAATTTTATCAGGTTAAACAGAAGAAATGGAATATCCTAAGAACAAGCATAGACCAATCTATTGTTCATCTGAAGCATCAAAACTACGAAACTAGAAAATTACAAGGTGATATCATTTATTAAGAAGTACCACAAAATTCGCTATGCAATAATTCCACACATGCTGCTAGTATGCTTTTTGATTGGTTCCCTTTGGTTGTCAAATGGGAAATGACTATTCTATCTTTCCTTCTCTATAAAGCCCCCCTATCCACAAGAACAAAAACAAGTACTACCACAACAAAGGTTTCAGCACTGGCATTACCCCCGCTCAAACATTAGTTCCAAAAAAAGCTGATATTGCATCAACAGATCAACACGATGGTGGCCAAAGCCACTTGTTTTTTACTTATATTTTATGATTTTATCTGAAACTTTTCTTTTACTAGTAGCTTTATCAGAAATATATATATATATATATATATATATATATATATATATATATATATATATATATAAAACCCAAACAGGGAAACGTTAAATAGCTTAGACAGCGAGATAGAAGTTTACTAAGAACTTTCCATGAAAACAGATATTTTACCCATTGTTGAATATTAGGAAACTTTTATTGAATATTAGTGTTGAGACTCATTATTATGCTTTTATTATTTCCAAAGACTGTTCAGTTTCTATGTCTATTAGTATCCCTAGGGCTATGTCTGTTAGTGTCCCTAGGGCTCTATTAGTATTCCATCTTCTACCTATATATATGGTACTGTGTATTTGCTTGTAGACAGAGTGTAAATAACAAGACAATACTTTATTCTCCAAACTCCTTCAACATGGTATCAGAGCCACCATTGGCCTGAATCCCTTTTTATTTCCGAGCATGAACAGTATTTTCGAGGATGAACAGTAGCAGTGCAGGGTCTGTCTACGCTTCCTCTTCGAAAACCCCTCATCGCAAGTTTTCATAAAGTTCCGAAGAACCACCGCCGGTCTGGAAGTGCAGGCGACCCCCGCCGTGGAAGTCCCGTCGCAAACCGCCGTTGCACGCGCCCTCACGCGCCACCTTACGCGCTGCCTCCCGCCGTCACGCGCCTCCACGCGCCGGCGCGTGAGACCTCCTCCGGCAATTTTTTTTCCGGCGAAATTTTCCAGTTCCATTTTCGACCCTCCTCTGGCTTTCCTGGTAATATTCTTCCTTTTTATCAACCATGTCTTCAACTGGAACCGAGGAAACTTCTACCAATGTTGAAAATGCTATTTCTCGCTCAGTGTTTGTGCCTAATTTATCTGGAAATCCAGTTATTACCTCTGAAAAATTATGTGGGTCACAAAACTACCACTCTTGGTCGGATGCCGTTGAAATGTGGTTTATGGGCCAGGGTGTTATTGACCACTTGGAACATGGGGTAGAAACTGAGGTACCAGAAAATGAGAAGGCAATTTGGAAAAGGGTGGATGCACAACTTTGTAGTCTTCTATGGCAATCCCTTTCACCTGAGTTAATTCAACTATTTAGAGTTTTTAAAACATGTGTTGAGGTATGGAATCAAGCCAAATCCTTGTACACTAATGATATTTCACAATGTTACACAGTTGTTGATAATTTGGTTAATTTAAAGAAGGATGGTATGAGTATGGAAGCCTTTCTTGGGAAAACTCAAAGTTTATTAACTGAGTTTAATAAGCTTTTACCCGTTGGAGGGACACCTGATGAACAGATTGCCCAACGTGAAAAGTTTTTTGTTGTTCTGGTTTTGACTAAATTAGGCCCCAAGTTTGAGAATACTCGAAACCAGATTCTTGGGGATAAAGGTGTGCCAGGGGTCCAAGAGTTGTTCAAACGCCTTCTTCAAGTGGCCTCTTTTCCTGGTGAAACTTCTGCATCCACTACAGAACAATCTGCTCTTGTGATCCAAGGAAGTCGTGGTAATAATCTGGGCAACCGGAATAAAGACCGTAGTGGGCAGAAAAATGCTAGATACTGTGATTACTGCAATAGATCTGGACACACACGGGACCGATGTTGGAAACTGCACGGGAAACCGTTGCCTGCTCCTACAAATGTGGCTCAACTCAAACAAGAAGAATCAGGTTCTAAAAATGTCTCTCTTGCAGAATATGAAGAGTTTGCACGGTTTAAGGCTAATGCCCAAGCTACTGTTTTCACTCCTTTGGCTCATACGGGAGAGACTCATGCTGCCCTTGTTTCTCAATCTGGACCTCTCGGACCATGGGTCCTTGATTCAGGTGCCTCCGAACATATATGTGGTAATTCTTCCTTATTGACACATCTCACAAACTCTAAGTCTCTTCCGTCCATTGTGTTTGGTAATGGATCCATATGTTCTGCTAAAGGAGTTGGTAAAGCAAGACCTCTTCCTGATTTACCCTTGTCATCAGTCTTGCATATACCTACTTGTCCTTTTAATTTGATTTCCATTCGTCAACTTACTCATTCTCTTGATTGTCTTGTCACCTTTTCTCCTGATTCGGTTATTATACAGGACCGTCGTTCGGGGAAGACGATTGGCTCGGGGTATGAATCAAAAGGGTTATACCGTCTATCCACTCCTGCTTCCGTTGTCTGTAGTGCTACTATTTCTCCTTCCCTTACTCATTGTCGTCTAGGTCATCCAAGTTTGAAGAAACTACAACAACTTGAACCGAGTCTCTCAAAGCTGTCTTCACTAGAGTGTGAATCTTGTCAATTTGGGAAACATTCAAGAACCTCCTTTCCTGAACGGGTTAATAAAGTGTCCTCATCCCCTTTTTCCTTAGTTCACAGTGATATTTGGGGTCCTTGTCGTGTCACTTCTGTGTTAGGTTTTAAATATTTTGTTACTTTTATTGATGACTTTTCGCGTTGTACTTGGGTTTTCCTAATGCAACGACGTTCTGATCTATTCAACATCTTTCAGAAATTTCATAATGAAATCAAGAATCAATTTGGAGTCTCTATTAAAATTCTTCGAAGTGATAATGCCAGGGAATATTTCAATACCCCTTTGTCTACCCTTCTTGACTCTGAAGGTATTCTCCATGAGTCTTCTTGTCCAGATACTCCACAACAGAATGGTGTGTCTGAACGAAAGAATAGGCATCTAGTGGAAACTGCTCGGACTATGCTCCTTCACTATAAGGTTCCCTCTTATTTCTGGGGAGATGCTATCCTCCATTCATGTTACCTTATTAACCGTATGCCATCGTCTGTTCTACATGGCAAAATACCTTATAACATATTGTTTCCTCAAGAGCCATTACACAAGCTTCCGCTGAGGGTTTTTGGTTGCACTTGCTTTGTTCGGGATATTACTCCTGGTCGTGATAAACTGTCACCCAAGTCTTTGAAATGTATTTTTGTGGGGTACTCTAGGGTTCAAAAAGGGTTCAGGTGTTATTGTCCTGAGACACAGCGATTCTATGTATCACCAAATGTTACCTTCTTTGAGTACACTCCGTTCTTTTCATCTGACTCTATAAGGGTGGCGGATCCTTTTCCTGATGTCCTACCAGTTCCCTCATTTGAAGGAGGGACAGAAATACCAATATCTCCTGTTGTCCTACCTCCCAATCCATCACAAACCCACACTGTTTCTCCTTTCCAGTTCACCTATCATCTTCGGTCAAAATTACCACCAACCACTACTGCTGCAGACATTGAACCTGCTGATTCATCTCCTGAGCGGTCTCTTCCCTCGGATTCGGGTCCTGCTCCAATCTCCAGTCCGCCCATTGCTAGTCGGGTAGGTAACCGGTCTACTCGCAATCCCTACCCTATATATAATTTTGTCTCTTATCACCGGTTTTCCCCTGTTTACAATGCTTTCATCTCCAGTTTATCATCTGTTTCTGTTCCTAATTCGGTTAGGGAAGCTCTTTCCCATCCTGGTTGGCAGCAAGCTATGGTAGATGAAATGGTTGCTTTGCAATCCTCGGGAACTTGGGACTTGGTTCCATTACCTCCTGGCAAAACAGTTGTTGGTTGTCGTTGGGTTTATAATGTCAAAGTTGGGCCTGATGGACAGATAGATAGACTCAAAGCTCGACTTGTAGCCAAGGGGTATACTCAAGTGTTTGGCGTTGATTACACTGATACGTTCTCACCCGTTGCCAAGATCTCTTCTATCAGAATCTTTCTGTCTATTGCTGCCATCCATCATTGGCCTCTATACCAGCTAGACATCAAGAATGCCTTTTTACATGGGGATCTAAAAGAAGAGGTGTATATGGAGCAACCTCCGGGTTTTGTTGCTCAAGGGGGGGAGACTGATTTGGTTTGCAAATTAAAACGTTCTCTTTATGGATTGAAACAGTCTCCACGTGCCTGGTTCGGACGTTTTAGTACAGTTCTGCAAGAGTTTGGGTTAGTCCAAAGCAAAGTGGATCATTCTGTATTCTACCGGCATCGACATGGTAAGAGCGTTTATCTTGTTGTTTATGTCGATGATATTGTTATCACAGGAGATGATGCAGAAGGAATACTCCAGCTAAAGCAACATCTTTTCCAACATTTTGAGACAAAAGACCTTGGAAAATTAAAATACTTCTTAGGGATAGAAGTTGCCCAGTCAAAGCAAGGGATTTGTATATCTCAACGAAAATATGCTTTAGACATATTAGAGGAAACAGGTATGAGTGATTGCAGACCTATTGATACTCCCATGGATCCTAACATTAAGCTTGTACCGGAACAAGGGAAGCCCTTTTCAAATCCAGGAAGATATCGAAGATTGGTTGGAAAATTGTTGTACTTAACCGTCACTCGCCCTGACATCTCTTTTGCAGTTAGCGTTGTGAGTCAATTCTTGGCTTCTCCGTGTGATAGCCATTGGGAAGCTGTCATTAGGATCCTACGATACATCAAGAAGTCTCCCGGGAACGGTGTTTTATACAAGGATCGTGGAAATACAGAGATTGTTGGTTATACTGATGCAGATTGGGCTGGGTGCTCTTGGGATAGAAAGTCAACATCAGGATACTGTGTTTTTCTCGGTGGCAATCTAGTATCTTGGAAAAGTAAGAAGCAAAATGTGGTGGCTCGATCAAGTGCAGAGGCAGAATATCGGTCAATAGCCTTGGGAACATGTGAACTAATCTGGTTAAAGCATCTCTTGACTGAATTAAATCTTTGCATGAAAGGGCCTATTAAACTGATGTGCGACAATCAAGCAGCCTTGCATATTGCATCTAATCCTGTCTTTCATGAGAGAACAAAACACATCGAAGTCGATTGTCATTTTATTCGCAAAAAGATTACATCCGGGGAAATCGTTACCTCATTCGTGGGTACAAATGATCAGTTGGCTGATATCTTCACCAAAGCTTTAAGAGGTCCCAGAGTTGAATATTTGTGTACCAAGCTTGGAGCTTTTGATATTCATGCTCCAGCTTGAGGGGGGATGTTGAGACTCATTATTATGCTTTTATTATTTCCAAAGACTGTTCAGTTTCTATGTCTGTTAGTATCCCTAGGGCTATGTCTGTTAGTGTCCCTAGGGCTTTATTAGTATTCCATCTTCTACCTATATATATGGTACTGTGTATTTGCTTGTAGACAGAGTGTAAATAACAAGACAATACTTTATTCTCCAAACTCCTTCAACAATTAGGAAACTCCTAGTAGGGTGGACTAAGTTTCCTATTCCTATTAGGGTTAATTTAGTATGTAGTTTAGTATATATAGAGGTACGTAGACACGGGAGATATAATCTATTGTAATCTTTCATTATAATATATTCTCTCTTTCTTCTTCTTTGGTTCTCATATATTTTGCTTCCGCCTAACTGGCGGGTGGTGGTTGTTATTGTTGAAAATAAAGAGTTAGTTTTATCTATAGGGTTGTGTCTGTTTATGAATAAGTGTAAGTTATGGGTAGTTATTTACGGTTATGTCTTTGTGTATATATATGTACTGTGTTTCTGTATTAGAAACAAGGAAGACTAATATAATTTCAGTCTTATATTCATTTCCTAGTCTTGATTCTTCATATTGCTTCCGCCTAACTGGCGGGTGGTATTATTCTCCACCCGCCAGGCCATTCCATCTTCCAAATTCAACATGGTATCAGGGCCACTTTCCTAGGGCATTTTCCTTACATTTTCCGGCATAAATAGTAGCCCTGAGACTGCCTCTTGAATTCCGACGTATCTATGGTGGTTTGCTTCAAAATCTACAACCACAATCACTCTCGGAATCGCGCGGGCGCGGGAGCCCACCTCCGACGTGATTTTCCGGCGAAATTCTCCAGAAACCTCCTGCCCGTACCCCGCAACCCCATCTGCGTGGATTTTGCTGTGGTGTATTTTTCCTTGTGATGTATTCTCCGGTGAAAATTCCAAATTGTTGTTTTGCCCTTGGACCTTTTGGTGAAAGTTTGAAGGCTTTTTGGGTTTGTTGCCAAACCTCTTTCCGGGGTGTTTTTGGTATTACCGTATTTGTTTCTTTATATTCGGTATACCATACTTAGTCCCTAGGGTTTTCATGTTTAGCACCTTGTTTATTTCCGAAAGCTTCTTTTGTTATTCACTTATCCTATAATAAGAGGTATAAACAACAATCATGAGGTTTTCTCGGTATTCATACAACAATCATGTGGGCTCTACTACCTCCCATTTGCTGCTCAGATTGGTTTGCTCTGTCGTTCGTGATGAAGATTGTTGTTGGCAAATCCTAGAGTGCTTATGTTGCTGTGAGGGTGTTCGTGTCAGTTTGTGACAAGCTTCGTCCCTGGTGCCTTCATTCCCAAGGGTTGTTTATAGCATTGTTCCTCCGAAGCCATCCAGCACTGTTATTCTCTAGCTGCTTTTAATCTTCATTTGTAATTTAAAGTAAGGTAGAGTGTATGTTTTAATCCAAGCTTGAAACTTCCAGATGTTCAAGCTTGAGGGGGAGTGTTGAAAATAAAGAGTTAGTTTTATCTATAGGGTTGTGTCTGTTTATGAATAGGTGTAAGTTATGGGTAGTTATTTACGGTTATGTGTTTGTGTATATATATGTACTGTGTTTCTGTATTAGAAACAAGGAAGACTAATATAATTTCAGTCTTATATTCATTTCCTAGTCTTGATTCTTCATATTGCTTCCGCCTAACTGACGGATGGTGTTATTCTCCACCCGCCAGACCATTCCATCTTCCAAATTCAACAGCTATTCTCCACCCGCCAGACCTTTCAATCCCTCAATTTCAACATGTTATCAAAGCCTACTTTCCTAGGCTATTTTTCTTCCAATATTTCCGACAGCACTTATTTTCCGGCGAACCAACGACTGTTTTCTCCTATTCCGACCTGTCTGGTGGTTGTTCTCCAAATCTTTCACCACAGGACCCCTTGGAACCCCGTCGCGAACCTTCGCCTGAAAACCCATCACCATCCTCCGCCGCACGCGCCCTGACGCGCCGCCACCGTCGCCGGAGACCCCATTTGTTTCCGGCTAGATCTCTTCTCCGGTGATTTAGTTATCTCACCTCTTACACCGATGGAATCCACTGCCGCCGGCGCCATGCGATGGCGCGTGAGGCTACCTCCGGCGAGATTTTCAAGATTGTTGTTTTGCACTTCTTTCGACTTTTTGGTGAAATTTGAAGGCTTCTTCGGGTTTGTTGCCGAACTTCTCCCCATGGTGTTTGTGTTTTGGTATAACCGTTTTTGTTTCTTTATCTCCGGTATGCCTTATCCCATGGGTTTTCAGTTTCAGCACTACTATAAAGACCTTTGATTATTTCCCATGTTTCAAGTAAGGGGGAGTGTGACTATCGACAATCAAACGCTGTTCTATTTTACTTATTTTAGTTTGTTTTCCTGGTTATCTTCATCTTGTTGCTTTGGGTTTATCTTCATTACTATGGGCTCTACTGCATCCTTTACTATTCGCTGCTCCCTTTCGCCTCTACTGCTCTCAATGAAGACTTTGATGGTAAATCCTAGAGTGCTTATGTTTCTGTGGTGGTGTTCGTGTTAATCTTCATCCTTGGTGCCTTCATTCCCAAGCTTGTTCGTGACAAGCTTCGCCCCTGGTGCTTTCATTCCCAATGGTTGTGTATAGCATTGTCCCTCCGAAGCCATCCAACACTGGTATTCCCTATCCTTGGTGCGTTCATCTTCATTCCCGAGGATCATGTTCAACTTCGTACTTGGCGTGTTCATTCCCAAGTTCTTGTTCAACTCCATCCTTGGTGTGTTCATTCCCAAGATCGTGTTCAGCTTCGTCCTTGGTGTGTTCATCTTTATTCCCAAAGATTGTGTTCAGCTCCGTTCTTGGTGCATTCATCTTCATTCCCAAGGAAGGGGCACACATAGCGCATCTCTTTTGAAGCCATCCATCATCTAGCTGCATTTAATCTTCATTTGTAATTTTGAGTGGGGTAGAGTGCTTGTTTTTTGTCCAAGCTGAGAACTTCCAGATGTTCCAGCTTGAGGGGGAGTGTTGAATATTAGGAAACCTTTATTGAATATTAGGAAACTCATAGTTGGGTGGACTTAGTTTCCTATTCCTATTAGGGTTAATTTAGTATGTAGTTTAGTATATATAGAGGTACGTAGACACATAGGGAGATACAATCTATTGTAATCTTTCATTACAATATATTCTCTATTCTTCTTCTTTGGTTCTCATATATTTTGCTTCCGCCTAACTGGCGGGTAGTGGTTGTTATTCTCTACCTGCCAGGCCTTTCAATCCCTCAATTTCAACACCTATCAAATACATCATTGGCTCAAACATGTTATGCAATATACTTGACTAGAACCTTAAATTCTTATTATACCACTGATTCATACTAGTAAGTTAATTTCATTCATGCAGCACTTCAATGGATGAAAATACTGACTTCATCAATTGGAAAGAATATATATCACGTGATGAAGTTCACCCAAAAAAAATAAAAAGGAAAAAAATCTAATGCAAAGGCAAGTCAACTTGTTTTCTAGCAAGGTAACACCCAGAATCATACTAACAAAGTAACACCCAGAATCATACCTCCCATAAACGGCCAGGAATTTCCTTCATAAGAGACGTGAGCAACACATGATGATGTGAAGACACTGAGTCACCAAGGACCTCACAGAGTTTACTAATTGCCTGGGCTGCCTGCAGGAGAGCCAGTATTCGACATCAGTTAAAAAAACAAAAAACAAAAAAACAAAAAACAAAAAACAAAAAACAAAAACAAAAAACAAAAACAAAATAGCAAAATAGCAAATTCAGGAAAAAATAGCAAATACCTTCCTTTTACTTGACCATGAGGATGACATAATCCCTTCACTTGCGAAATTCACAATTTCACCCAAATAGAGTTGAAGAGTTATTCGCTCACTATTCATATTCTCTTCCCACATTTCTTCATATAGACCAGAAACTGTCTTATCATCCTCAAATCTGCAGAAAATTCCACAGCTCCATTTACAAATATTGGTAAGCATGACATGCAAGTTGGAACCTCAGAGTACAAGAGAGGATAAAGTTAGAAATCATTCTGGTTTTCTAATCAATAACAAAAACATGGTAAATAATTACAAACAGAAAGAGAAGGTATTAGCAATTACAAACAGAAAAAGGTATTGGCAAATTATGTTTTAGTTTTACTGCAAAGGTATTTGAGAAAGCTAGTTACTTTTGACAAGATTCATTCTTGCTGTGCATATTCTTAACTATCATTTTGTACAATGAGAGAAATCTTGTGTCACCAATCTGAACCACATCAGAATATATTCCTCTATTACCTATTTACCTAGATTATGACACGTTATAGATTTCTCAAAAAAAAAGAATTGTTCAGCTTTGAATTTAGTAGGTTATCATGGAGTGTAAACAGTCAAGAATTAAACATTTTAGCTTCAGTTTACTATGCTTCTATCGCTCATAAGGTTTGCTTCCTAGATTAATCTGAATATGACCTTCCAAACCAAGAACTGGATATCTGAGTTAGACACTCTAGGGTGATGAAACCTAAACTAAGACAAATCAATGCATCAAGTTTACAACTGGAATTTTTTCAAATGCAACAGTGAAAGTGGTGCTTCTGTAGCAAAGTAATGTATCAAGTGGCTTTAAATGTGTAGCATTCAGAAGTCAAAATTATAAGAACAATGTATCTAGTTTGGAAAAATACATAACAGCTATTGCATATTACAACACTGCAAGAAAGACATAGATAGGTTCACTTACAATCATATGGGGGGTGGGGGGTGGATGGTGGGGGACGGGGTAACGTCTATACTTTGAGTTACAGTGATTAAAAGTAAAAATTATGCAATAGCAGTAGAAAGTTCAAAGCAAGAAATGGTAGACTTAAAGCAAGAAATAGGTGCTTGAATTTGACCTTGAAATAAAAATAACAGGCACAGTTACGGCACTATATCCACTCAAAATATCTGTAGCATTGGATGAGTAGCTTTTCAAAAGAATTGCACATGAAATCTGAGCACTTCTATCACCACTTTGCAAAGCAGCAGTATCCTCAATTAATTTCTGGGCCAGAGTAGGAGTAGCATATTTCAGTACTGTTGCACAAGCACTTGCAAACCCACGTTTTGCAGTAGCACTTTTTTCGTCCTTAACTGCATGAAATAGGAGCTTCAGTAGCGTGGGTATAAATGGCTTGATATCAGAACCAACTTTCTGAACCAATAAGCTTAAGAAACTCGCTACACCAACCCTGCAGATTGGAAGTGACCATCTTTATTAGGGTTATAGCTTGAATGGAATCACAGAGTAGTTGTGAACCTATCATTCATTTTATATGGTGATAATCTTTATTCAGGTTTTAGTTTGAATAGGATCAGTTTAGACAAACTGCTCTAAAAATATCATGCTAGTGGTGCTAGTGTGCTACATGTGCAAGCAGAAATCAGATAAAATGGTAGTCAGAATATATAGGTAATAAGCCTAAAAGTAAATAATCCAATCTTTCAATGAGGATGAGAGATATCTCATACTGGAGCTTAGAACAAAATACATGTGACTGTTGATTGAATAGATAAATGCACTGATTTCTGATAACACTCGGGCAAATGTCATTGATTATCAGTGATATACTGAACTAGGCCATAACCCCACCCAACCTAAACAGGATATGCTACAAAGATTATATTTCTCCATTCAATATTATTAAATGAAAAATCTGTTATAAACCATTTCTTTCTAATAACTTTAAATCAAGTATGTTTCGATCAACCTCTTATCATGTTACCACACTTTCTAACTGGTACAATTTAACTGACTAACAATTTATGCAAAACTGTGTAATAAATAAGATTTAAAAGGCCATGCCTAGCACATAAAGCTCCAGCATCTCACAAGACCAGAGGAAAAAAGATGTAAGATACCTTAATCCAGTTTTGAGAGAGGGGTTATTCTAGGGTTTGAAACTATTCCCCAACAGTCACTTAACAACAAAACTACAAACACACAATTGTTATGACATATACAGATATACTCTATATAACATACATAAAATTCATAAACTGATAATATTTAAAATATACCTTGTGTTTAAGCCAACACCAATGCGAACCAGCTGAGCAACACGAGGAATCAATAATTCCAATGAATGAGCATCAATAATATCTATACAACGCTCAAGTGTTTCCCACATTGGAGAACTTTTGGCTATTGATATGCGTATGTTTTCAAGTTTCTGTGTTTGTATTCCAACATTTGCAGCATGTAACTGAAAACGCATACAGAAAGAAATTAATTGATACAGACAATTCTGAAACATAAAGTCATAGTGAATTAGTGATTCAACATGAACTATTTTACATCCTCACGCCAACTAAATTTGAAATAAGAACAAAAAATGATAGCAACACACAGATTGCGGAAAAATCACCAAACCTCAACATAGTTCAGTCCTTGGTCTTCCAGGCTTGATAAGCTTTCCAGCATGCAATAAACCAGGTCAGGCAAATGTGGGCGAAGTGAGATACCAGCACTCTGCAAATATTATACAATCTATCAGAACAATGTGGTAAACTCGTAATGTTTGAGCACCTACTGAAGGAGAATATATGGAAATATTTTAATAGAACATGAAAAAATATGGAATACAGAACATGAAATTCATATTACCCAGCCTGCCCCTCACCAAAGGCACCTAAGTCGATGTGCACCTAAGTAAATGCAGAATATAGGTAAATTGCATGTAAATCCTGAACAACGTTCATCAATATTAAACTGGAATATCTGGTACAATATTCTGTGTTACACAAGAACTTTCATGACACTTTTTCAAACAAATCAATCACCAAATTTGACAACGAAACCAACAATCACCATGACAGTGAAACCTTCAATCTCTTATATGAGCCAAACCATTGCCAGTGCTCTATTTAATAGATTACTTTAAAAGTAAGAGCTGGTCAGGCTATGCATGTGTAGGTAGTTATTCAGTTGTACTTCGAATCTTGTATCTGTGGCACACATAGGAAATGAATGTAGCAAAATGCATGAAAATGAAAACAACTTTGGATCCTTACTTGAGTGGCATCTTAAAGACTGTTGGAGTCAAATTAAATGAATTAATTCAAATGGACAAAACATCACATTGCTCTTTCTCCCATCAGTAATTTCTCAAGAAAAAGTAGATGTAAATAGCATAAAAATTATTCATTTTGTTCTGCTGTCAACTTCCATGTGAAGGATTCACATATGCAATGAATAAATTAATTCAGAAATAAAAGGGACCCCAAAAACAATTTTAAGGAATAAGAAATATGATGTTTACTCAGTAGCCATTTTTTAACAGTTACTTAACCTTTGCTAGCTTTGTAATCACTCCAATGGAGGCCTTGCGAATGTTTTCAACTTTGCTCATTATACCTTCTGTAATCAACAAGGGCAATACAATATCCATTGCTAGTTTTGCATCCACGATCTCAGTGAGAGAGACATCGCATAATCTCTGTGTTAATGAAGTGACAGCACGGCATAATCTATCACCAGCATTCCGTACCGATTCCTTGATGTCATCCATGGCACGAAAAGCAGCACTCCATATTCTTCTCAAATACTTCTTAACCTTCAAAAAAAATAATGAATAAATAATAAATAAAGGAAAGTTTTAACCTTAAAAATGCAACCCAAAAAAAAAGTATAATAGAAAAAATCACAAGTATACCTTGAGATTCTCTAGATAAGATAACAACCAACATTAGAGCTCAAAAACCAATATTAAAATGTCATAAGTTCGTGAGTTATTATACACTGCAGTATTTTTTTTAAATGGAGGGTGCTTATAGAAGTGTAACTAAAGATTTACAATGAAGCTCATGACCTCATCAATTTCTTTATGGATCCTATACCCCACCAAAATTGAAGTTTCTTAACCAATTGTGTTTCAACACATAAGCATTTGATGTTATCTCCTCAAAACAACCTCATGTGTCTCCCTCCAAAGTAGTCAGATTCAGTACTACAGCATTACAAAAGATGAAATCTGAATGACAAATTGTTGCTCATGGATGCAAATTATGAAAGCGGATGGTCACAACAGATTCAAAATGACTAAAATGGGCAAAATTCTATATGGGCAACAAAGAATTTGAACTAAAAACTGTTAGAAATAAGCAGTTATAGAAGATGAAAGGCATAGAAATAAATAGGCTAGGAGGTGAAAAGTCTGTGAAACTGTCCATTGTTGTAGTATATATATCTGGGTTGTAAGCAGTCAAGGGACACACACAATAAACAGAGAAACAAGGAACGAGGTTAGTGTCCATAGCTTCTTCCTTTTTAGTTTTCTACATGGTATCAGAGCGGGTGAGAGTGAAGTAGTGGGCTTTGCTCGGAACGGGAGGACGACGCCGGAGCTCGAGTCGCGACGTCACCGGAGCAGCCACGCGCCACCGTCACAGACTGCTCGCCGACTAACGCGCCGGCGCGTGAAGGGTTTTCCGGCGACCATCTTTGACGGCGGATACACCGGTGGGCTCGCCGTGAAGTGTAGAGTCCGTATGAGTGGAGAGAAAGAGGTTTCGAGCAACTTCATATCCTTCGCGAGAGAGAAGACAAACCTGCTGTGCGGTAATATTGTTTGCTTTTGCCTTTTGGAGTAGTGTGTGCCTTTTTTGTGCCTTCTGGAGTGTTGTTGAATATTGGATACTGGAAATTCAGTACTGTGGTTCAGTACTGCGGTAATTTCATATCCAGCTTGAACTTGGAGTATTGCTGTGTTTTTTTTTTTTTTTTCTGGGCACGTATATTATATGGCAGAAAACAAAAATATTACTGTTGTGTCAACTCCATCTAAATTAATTGATGTAGTTCTGGCTGCTGATGGGTCTAATTTTGCTGAATGGAAATTTTTGGTCAAAATTAATTTGGATGGAATGGGTAAAGGTGACCATTTAGATACAGATTGCCCTCCAGATAATAAGGAGTGGGAGGCAGATGATAAAGCTTTGTTATCGCGGGTAATTAATTGTATTGATAGGAAAGTGATCTTATCAATGCAACATTGTACCACGGTTAAAGCAGTGTGGGATCTAGTGTCTGAATGGTTTAGTGGGTCAAGTAATTTGAGGAAACTGTATCAGTTGTCCCAGGATGTCTATCGTCCTAATCAAAAGGGTCGAGATCTACGAGATTACTATTATGATTTCAAAAGTTTAAGTGAAGCTTTATGTACTGCGATGCCTATTACAACTGATGTAAAAACAATGAAAGCACAACGTGATCAATTAATTGCCTTTAGCTGGATTTCTGGACTTGACAAAGAGTATGAGGTTCTTAGGTCACAATTGCTGGGAAACAAGGAGTTAGGATCATTGGATCAAGTATTCTCCCAGATACAGAATGCATCAGTAAGTACTGATGAACCCCCCGAGAAAAACGTTTTTATATCACAAGGCAGCAATAACGAAGGAAGTACGTTTGTGTCGCATGGGAGGTACACTAATGAAGGGTACAATAGTCACGGTGGAGGTGGTCGCCATCGAGGACGTGGAGGAAGGGGCCGTGGAGGACCAAGGGTATGTTTCAATTGTGGAGAACCAGGACATTTCAAGAATCAATGTCCTAAACCACCAAGACAGCAAAGATTTGCTAACACAACCACTGGGCCTGAAGGACATATGGTGGTTATGACAAATGAGGAGTTAGCAGCATTCAATCAACTGAAGGGGTCTTCTCTTATGCAGTCTCCACCCCAGTTTCCATCCAATCAACCGACTTCTTTTGCCACCTTTGTCCAAACAGGTAATCCTGTTGCATGTGTGTCTTCTTCATCTACACAATGGGTCATTGACTCCGGAGCTAGTGACCATATGACAGGTAATTCTAAAATTTTTTCCCCATATTCTCCATCAAACCCTGGGGCCATGGTTACTCTGGCGGATGGGTCATCTGTTCCAGTTTTAGGTCGAGGCAGTGTTGTTGCAACCTCCTCATTACCTCTGTCATCTATATTATATCTTCCAAAGTTTCCCTTTAATTTGCTTTCCATTAGCCAAATCACACGGACTTTGAATTGTTTTATCTCCTTTTTCCCGGGTTATTGTTTATTTCAGGATCTTTTGACGAAGAAGATTATTGGTAAGGGGAAGGAAATCGGAGGACTATATGTTTTGGAACAGTCTGTATCTCCGCCCAAGGCCATGTTGAGTGATACCTCTCCTCTTCAACTACACTGTCGGTATGGTCATCCATCACTGTCGATCCTAAAGAAGTTGTTTCCTGGTTTAGAGTCATTGTCTACTTTGCAGTGTGAGTCGTGTGAGTTTGCTAAGCATTGTCGGGTTTCATATCCTCCTCGTGTCAATAAAAGAGTACAATCTATATTTGATCTTGTTCATTCTGATGTCTGGGGTCCTTGTCATGTCACAGGGAAGAACGGGTTTAGATATTTCGTAACATTTGTAGACGACTTCTCTAGGTGTACGTGGTTATATCTTATGAAATCTAAAGATGAGTTGTTTACAATTTTTTGTAATTTTTGTGCTGAGATCAAAACCCAGTTTAATAAAAGTATTAAGTGTGTGCGAAGTGACAATGCACAAGAGTATTTCTCTAAACCTTTTTCCACTTATATGAGCCAAAATGGGATGGTTCATCAGTCCTCGTGTGCGTATACCCCTCAGCAAAATGGAGTGGCAGAAAGAAAGAACCGTCATGTGTTAGAAGTAGCTCGGGCACTTTTGTTTCAAATGAAGGTGCCTAAGGTTTTTTGGTCTGATGCTGTTCATATTGCGTGTTTTTTGATCAACAGGATGCCTTCATCTGTCCTTAAAGGTCAAATTCCTTATTCTTTGGTGTATCTAACAGAACCTCTCTTTCATCTCCCACCAAAAATATTTGGATGCACTTGTTTTGTCCAGGATGTTCGTCCTCAACGCAGGAAACTTGATCCTAAATCACATAAGTGTATATTCCTGGGGTACTCGCGTACTCAAAAGGGTTATAGGTGCTATTCACCTAACTTGGGACGGTATTTAGTGTCAGCTGATGTTACTTTCTTTGAAAACATGGTGTTCTCTGGGGATGTGGGATCGTCTGGGTATGGGTCTACTCCAGATAATGATTTCCTTACATATACTATTACCATACCAGTCGAGTCTGTTTCCAGGCCCCCCATTACACAGGTTTATACTCGACGGCCAAGAGATGCAGTGGCACTGCTTGAACCGCAAGTGGATACTCCCCCCTTACCAGAATCTTCGTCAAATGACCTGGATCTTCCCATTGCCCTTCGTAAAGGTAAACGTCGTTGTCAAAACCCTATTTCCTCTCTTGTTTCTTATGATCATTTGCCACTATCATCTCGCACCTTCGTATCACGTTTAGATTCTGTGTCAGTTCCAAACACTTTGAGTCAAGCAATAGCTCATGATGGGTGGAGACACGCAATGGAGGAAGAGATGGTTGCTCTTGAAGACAATCATACTTGGGATTTGGTACCTCTCCCGGCCAGTAAGACGGCAGTTGGTTGCAAATGGGTTTATGTTGTGAAAATGAATCCTGATGGGTCTGTGGCTACACTTAAAGCTCGTTTAGTGGCAAAGGGATATACACAGACTTATGGTGTTGATTATACAGAAACATTCTCCCTTGTCGCTAAGATAGCTTCAGTACGTATCTTTATTTCCTTAGCTGCGTCTAAACATTGGCCTTTGTATCAGCTAGATGTCAAAAATGCCTTTTTGCATGGTAATTTGGATGAGGAAGTCTACATGGAGCAACCTCCTGGGTTTGTTGCTCAGGGGGAGTCTGAGAGAGTGTGTAAATTGAAGAAGTCTCTATATGGCTTGAAGCAATCACCACGAGCTTGGTTTGGGAGGTTTAGTAGTGTGATTATTGAGTTTGGTATGCAAAGGAGTATGTGTGATCATACTGTCTTTTTCAAGCACACTAATGTTGGGTGCATTCTCTTGATTGTTTATGTTGATGATATAGTAACCACAGGTAGTGATGCAGTGGGAATTGAAGCTCTTAAATCTTTTCTCAAAGAAAAGTTTCACACGAAAGATTTGGGAGTATTGAAGTATTTTCTAGGGATTGAAGTTGCTCGCTCTCGGAGAGGGATATTTCTTTCCCAAAGGAAATATGTGTTAGATTTGCTTGATGATACTGGGTTGTTGGGATCAAAACCATGCGAGACCCCTATGGAGCAGGGTGTTAGACTTGTGGCTGGTGAGGGGGAGGCTTTTGACTCTCTAGAAAGATATAGGAAGTTGGTGGGAAAGTTGAACTATCTCACCATTACGCGTCCGGACATTTCTTTTCCAGTCAGTGTGGTAAGTCAATTCATGCAAGTACCTACACGAGCTCATTGGGAAGCAGCAGTTCGAATTGTAAAGTATCTCAAGAATGCGCCCGATAAAGGCATTCTATATGCTGATCATGGACATATGAGAGTTGAGGCTTTTTCAGATGCTGATTGGGCAGGTTCGTTGAGCGACAGGAAGTCTACAACAGGATATTGTGTGTTCGTAGGAGGTAATTTGGTTTCTTGGAAAAGCAAGAAACAAACTGTTGTGGCTCGGTCCAGTGCGGAATCTGAGTATAGGGCAATGACTCATGTCACATGTGAGATAACTTGGGTGCACAATATGTTGAAGGAGATTGGTGTGGAAGTGGTAAAGCCTATACGTTTATGGTGTGATAATCAAGCGGCTATACACATTTTAAATAATCCAGTGTTCCATGAGCGTACCAAGCATATTGAGGTAGATTGTCATTTTGTGCGTAAAAAGATTCAACAAGGCTTAATTTCTATGGCTCATGTTCGTAGTGGCGATCAACTAGCTGATTTGTTCACTAAAGGGCTCAGTAGGGACAGAGTTGAATATATTTCTAACAAGCTGGGCATGCTTAATATCTATGCTCCAGCTTGAGGGGGAGTGTTAGAAATAAGCAGTTATAGAAGATGAAAGGCATAGAAATAAATAGGCTAGGAGGTGAAAAGTCTGTGAAACTGTCCATTGTTGTAGTATATATATCTGGGTTGTAAGCAGTCAAGGGACACACACAATAAACAGAGAAACAAGGAACGAGGTTAGTGTCCATAGCTTCTTCCTTTTTAGTTTTCTACACAAAATTCTAAAGTTATCTTTGTAATGTTAAAACTGTTGTCTATATGGGCAACACAAGAATTTGAATAGGGATAAAGGAAAACAATGAGGCAGGAATTATCTCGCTACATTAGCAACGGTATTGAGAAAATCAGAGGCATTACTAGGACAACTTCCAGTGTTAAAGTAAAGATGCACCCCACACTGTCATGACACGAGCATATTCAAAGCATTTATTAAGTCCTATTAACAAATCCCTAAGAATTCCTTACTCCCAAGCACAATTTGCAAGTACCCTCAACATGTACCCCAATCTGTTTTCTTTCTTTATGATATGTGGGTTTTTTATAGATGTTTGTGCATTAGTAGATCACTAGCAATCCTAATTATCACCTTTCTAAAGAATGACCAAAAAGATAATTGCCACTTAATTCCCTGTCAACATAGCAAAACAAGATGAGAACCTGATCAAATTTTCTCCCTTGTATTATATCTGAAAGTGCAAGACAAGAAGCCTCCCTTGAACGCCAAAGTCTAGATCCACACTGGACCAAAAGATCTTCAATAATAAGGTCAAGATGTTCGTCAATAGTCTTCTTTGAATCTGCAACCAGCGATCTCCAGATGTGCATCATTGCATCCTAAAGTAAAACAAAAAGTGAGCCTTATGAGATAAAGTAACTTAGTAACCCCATCAATACTTGTCACACCCTTCCCCCAAAAACATAAATAAACAAACAAATAAATAGAAAGAAAGCAGCACTTAGGGTATAGACTATAGAGACAGAGGTGCAAATAAAGTAGAGCCAAAGGTTCCTAGCAAGTAATAACCTGATCAGATGACATATAAATTATTGATTTGAGAATAAGTAATCAACTATGACATTTGGCAGTCTTAGAATGCATGTGAGCTCCCAAAAGGTTTGAATAACCATATACCTGCACATTTTTATCAGGATCATATTGGTAGCGAAAAAGTCTTGGAATCAGAGAACGTAAGTATGGTTGTAGAGCATCCCCTGCATATTTGGCTATCTTAGAAAACCCAAAAGCAGCACCTCTTTTAGAATGCATAGAGGATTGGTAATTAGCTAAATCCATGAATTTGTAGATCAAGTCTGGCTGCCCCATCTCATTAGCCAAATTACAAAGTTCCTTGTAAGTACTCAGCTTCCCGCCAGTAGGACTTTCACCAATCAAACCTTCTTGAAACACTTCAGAATCTTCAACAAGCTAAAAAGGGAAAAAGAAGAAAGTGGTCAAAACTCAAAAGTAAGTCTATCGATTAGAGTTAACGTTAAAGAATGAAGCTCGGAGTCCATTAAGTACAACAAGCATATGCCAAGGACCTTGTAGTCAAGTGGCTTAGACATGAGACTCTATCAGCAAGTTTGGTTCACAAATTGGATTTTGGGGGAAAAGAAATTCTATTCCATAGCGCATAGGGAATAGAATAGGCCAAGAACAAAATAGGAATTCTATTCCATTGTTTAGTTAGCTAAAGGAATAAACTTTAGGAATTGTATTTTAGCGTTTGATTGATTTAAGAAATAAAAATGAAATAAACATAAAAAAGACAAAAATACCCAGATGCTAAATATTATATTATTTAAATATATAAACAAATACATGCATACGCGCACATGTATGTATGTATACACACATGCATACATACATACATACATATAGCGCGCGCACACACAAATATATTTGGATATTAATTAAATGAGGGCAATTAATGCACTACAAGAAAAAAGGTATTCTTGTGATTTGTGAACTCAGAAATAGCTAATGTCATGGCCCCGCTAGGAATGGCTATTCTCCTTGCAAGGGAATAGCTCGATCCAAGATATCCTATTTCATTACAGGCTTATTCTGTGAATCAATCATGTATATGAAGGTCTCAAGTTCACTCTACATTCTCCTCAGTTACACTGGGGAAAAACAAATGAAAAAAATAAGTACAAACAGAATACGATACCAACCTTAACTGCTCTTTTCCTCTTCCCCGAGCCAGTTAAGGTACCAACAAGAGCATCAACTAAGTTTTTCTTCATAGAAGCATCACCAATCTCATATACAATGCTAAGACCTTGAGATGCCAGCTCCTGTATGAGCTCATTCTGCTCTGCTAGAAGGTGTGAAAACGCCTCCTGAATTCAGTATAAGCAGTGTCTCAGACAATTCTTAGCAATGCATGATTGAGAAACTACAGATAGTGCATATACAAGTAGCTTAAGTCCTAGTTCCATCTTTTTAAGAATGTTATTTAAATAAATAAATAAAAAGAAGAAGAAGAAACCAACACATAAATATGGTGGCACAGTGTGGGAAGTCAGAGTGCAGGGTATTAAAGTTCAGATTACAAAAAACAATAAACCTGGATGTTTGGAAGCAGTTTCTGGATAGTTGGATGGTGGCCACAATATATTGTCAGTGATAGTAGCCATACAGTTCCAGCACAACGCTCCTCCTTTCGGCTACTGTATAATAGAACATCAAAGAGCTTTCTGGTAATTGCATCTCTAACAATATCACGAACATCATCACTTTTGTCATAGTCCATATTGATAGAACTTGGCAACGAGGAAAAGACATTTCCCATCAAAAAATTTGAACTCGTAGAAAGAGAAGTATAGTTCGTTTTAAGAATCATATCAACAGTCACAGGGACACCACCCCATAAAAATGCAAGAGCTTCCCCAGCAGCAAACAAGATATCTTCTACCTGATCAACTCAAAAATTAGGAAAAGACGAGGCTAAAAAAATAAAGCATTTAATATTTTATATTTATGCAGCAGTCTCCATGAAGTATGGTGCTTATCATCTGCACTTATAGTTGAAGAAACAAGGTTCTCTCCACATTTGAGAGAGAAAAGGGAGTTTAAGAAAGCAAATAAAAATAAAAATGCAAAGGAAAATCTTCAGGATAGATACTTGAAAGATTTCCACCAATCCTTTCTTTTCCAGAAAAATCTCATTAATGCTGAAGAGAAGTAATAGAAAACTAAAAAGGAAAAGGCATCTTCTAAAAAATGCTGAAAACACAAAGAAAAGAAAACTATCTACTGAGAGAACATGTATAATTTCACCTACCTTTGAGTGGCAAAGGCTAAAAATCAGATCAAGGGCATTATTTAAATGTGCAGAGGAACTCTCCTTAAAAGATAGATGCCCCAAGGATATAACAATCCGTTGAACAGCTTTAATATCATCACCGGCAAGAAGCTTGATCAATTTTGTATTCAAAACGGTCAATATGGCAACTGCAATTTAGAGTTTACTATTAAAACCTGAGGTTAACAAAGGGGGTGTTTGGTTCAAACATGGGAATCAGAAATAATAATAAAAAAAATAAAAATAAAAAAAATGAATACTTAGTAATTGGAATCGGTTTTAGTAAAAGTATGTTGTATATTCGGTAGTAAGCTAGAATCGGAATCATTACTGCAATTAATCTTTAAAAACAAAACAAACCCAAAAAATAAAAAAGAATAAAAAAGAAAAAGAAAAAAAGAAACACAAAACAAAAGCAACAAATCTTTACGCATATAGTCTTATTTCCATAACTCTAATGTAAAAGATAAACATCATTATTCGGCGTAACATGAATACATGATGTAAAAAAATCAAATCAACTGGTCAACATTTGATAACTGATAAGGAATGAATCCCAAAACGAAATAGCTAATGGATTTTTTTTTTTTTTAAATTTCAAGGGAAATTGAATCCCATTCAAAAGTGGTCAACCAAACATATTTATGACTTCCGTTCCGATTCCTTGCCTCTAAACTAATGAACCAAATAATCCCAAAATAGGGATCCCAAATCTATTATCTTTATGCATTCTCAAGATACATTATACATAGCAGCACACCTGGATTGGATCCATGAAGCAATGGAGGCAGTGGAACAGAAAGTCCAACATGACCTAGTGCTTGCATTGCTATAGAAGCCAATGAAGGAGTCTCCAAGTTGACAACATCAGTTAGACACTTAAGTACACTTTGAAGCAATGACTCAGGAATCTGCAAGAAAGAAGGGTGGAAACAGAGTAACCTGAATATGAGAATATCATAGTTTGCATAATCATTGTTACATTTTGGAAATGTCTTCCTACAAAAGATATGTATAGCCGTATAGGACTCAAAAGTAGGGACTAACTCTATAAAAAGCACTTGTCAACAAATGAAATTCTAGATCAAAAGCATTAAATCTCTCAAATGGTAACAACAGGAGAAAAGTTTCCTAAACCCAAAGTAAGCCTCAAATTACCAAAAGAGGCAGCAAGTAGATTCATAACTATATAAAAGGTCAGTTGTACATGGAGCTTAGAATATCAACATCTTCTGATCTACCACTAGGCTCTATTTTTACACAAAAAGATTAAGCTGCCAAAGAAGTATGTTTCTATCCATGAAAAGGGTTCATTAACATGATTATCTTCTGTTTCTTTCTTCTTAAATAGCTCAACATGAGACCAGGAAATAATATAGCATAAAGGTATAACTTGATTTCCAACCATTCAAGCATAGCAAAAAAGAAAGGGGAAAAAAAAATAAAAAAAAAGACTCCATGCTATCTGGTATTACCAAAGCATTCAAAAGTGAATACGATAATTTATAAATAACTCCTAAACCAACAATCAATTTTATCTGCTTCCATCTCATCCTCTGAACACATCTTGTAATCACCCAAAACAGATTGCATTAACCACTTAATGGATGAGACAAGTACTCTAGTTACCTAGAACACAAGTTAATAGAAATTGGGATTTGTAGAAACTTTATCTAGACTGATTGTTTCATGTCAAGCATCAAGGAATAAAGGCATGATATTATCTACCAGACACCATGTCCTACAGCTGTTTTCTTTCCTTCTTTTTCCCACAAGAAAAACAATAAGTCATGCTGCCTTTAACTATATCATATTTTTTAATATCAAGAATATGATTACATGTAACAGAGACGTGCATTCATTTGGTAGAACTGAAAATAAAATGGTTGCAGAACTTACAGAAGGTTTTCTTGACATGCAATTTGCAGTAATATATCCCAGAGCACATAGAAGTCCATGTTCCATCTCAAACCTAGAAAGGGATGACATTTAACTTTGTAATAAGTTTAAACTGTTGCCCCGACTATACAGAAATATTGTTAAAACTTAAAAGTCCATATGCTTTTAATTGCTACAACCTTAACTTAGGTGCTGCACTAACAGAGGATATCAAATCTTGAACAAGGTTAGATAAAGTGTCAAGAGGAAGTGCACAAGAAGCAATTCCAAGTAAGCGTGATATAGATTCACGTGTATCAAAGTCAATATGGCCCAGATATTTCTTCAACCAAGACACTTTGTCTGCATAGCGAGTTGCTATCACCTGTCAATTTAAAGCATACTTAAAGTTGAGCATGAAATATATTTCAGAATGAAAACAGGATGGGAATCTGTAACATCATTTTACAATTGTAAAGTTTATGCACCCATTAACCTACTTGGGGAATAGAGGAAGCAATTGTTATTAATGCCTTAGAGGCATTAGTGTGCAGCTCAACAGAGCCTTCATATGCCATTGCATGCTCTAGCAGCAGACAGAACCGGTCCACTGAACATGAGTATTCAAAATCTTCTGGCAAATGCAAATTATATTCTTCCTCTTCTGCCACAAAGCACTTCAACAAAAACTTGATCATAGCAATGTAAGATTTAGAAGGAAAGAGAAGCGCTGTCTCCCCAACACTAGTGGAATGCAGAACTGCTGGGTGCTGTGCAATTATATAGTTTAGCATATCAGAAAGTTTGGGGTAATGCAAATTGCTATTTTGGCTAACAGCCTTCCTTTGATCTTCATCAAGACCTAATCCTTCCAAAGCAATTTCCCTTTAGAAAAAATATACACATTTTGTCAGAAAAGTTGAATTATGTATAGCAATTGAACCCCAGAATCAAATAAAATACTGCCAACATACTGCATACAACAATTGGATTCAAAGTGATGACAGATACAGTGGCATGTTGTTTTATTATGAAAGGAAATATGCATTTTCCCTACAGTCAACCACACATCTGATCTTCCAGCTAAAACATAATATTCTGCATATGTCTATCTTCAAGTTTACTAGGAGTCCAAATTTCTAGAGTTAGGTAATGATCCCTTCATAAGTTTTCTTTTTCTGAAGGGGAAATAACACTTTTAGTCACTCAAGTGTAGTTGAGTAGATTTAGTAAGTGGCGGATTTGGTCCCTAAGTTTTAACAAAACCCTAATTAAAGTAACCAAATCTGCCACTTCACTAAGAATTTAAGGACTAAATCGACACCACAAATAACTAACAAACTAAATCTATACTATGGCCACAACTAAGGGACTAAAAGTGTCATTTTCCCTTTCTTGAAATTGAAAGGTTAGGCATTATGCCAATTTTTCCTTGCAGTCGCTTTAATCAAGGTTACAAAAATCGCTAGGCATTCCTCGGGCATCCAGGGGGCGCCTAGCGCCTAGGCACCCTTTTTTTTAATAATTTTTTTTTAATTTTTTTAAGATTTGATAATTATTGTTGGAATATGAGCAGCCTATCTTGGAATATGAGCAGCCTATTCTGCAGGGTTATTTATTATGCTTTTAAGTCTTTGGGAGTGGAATAGTTTTTCCTTGGGAAGACCCTTTATGTCCCTTCCCAATACTTGTTATCTTCCTATATAATGTCCTGTAATGTGTTGTTCTTTGTAAGATGGAATAACAAGAAGATGTTCAGGTTCCTTTTAGTTTCCTTTTCAACATGGTATCAAAGCCACCCTCTTGTGGCCTGAAAATCTTCTCTCCTTCACAGCAACCACTCACTGCCTACTTCTTCTAAAATATTCCCTTTTTTCCTGAGAGCTCCTTTGGCATAACTGGTGCTGCAACCGCTCACTGCCTACACTGTTTTTCTCACATTTTTCTGATCAATATGGCAGAAGAGGTAATCATAAACAGTACCCAAAATACTATCCTTCCTGTTCAGCCTAGAGTTTATGTTCCAAATCTTTCAGGGAGCATAACTATCACCAGTGAGAAACTCATTGGTTCCCAAAATTATCAAGATTGGGCATCAACAGTTGAACTATGGTTTATGGGTCAAGGAGTTGTTGACCATCTCACTACTATAGCAGAACAAATTCAGCATGAAAGAGATATTTGGGAGAGAGTTGATGCCCAACTCTGCAGTCTATTATGGCAGTCTCTTGCCCCTGACCTGATTCCTATGTTTAGACCATTTAAAACCTGTTTTTCAGTATGGAAACAAGCTCAATCCCTTTATACAAATGATATCTCTCGTTTTTATTTCATTGTTAGTGAGATACTAAATATCAAAAAATCAGAGATGTCAATGGAGAAATTTCTGGGAAAAATCCAAGGACTTATGGCTGAATTTAACAAGCTCATGCCTATTGGTGATCACCAGAAGAGCAACTTACTCAACGTGACAAGTTCTTTGTTGTCCTTACCCTTGCCAAGCTTGAACCAGAATTTGAGCAAGTCCGTAATGGTATACTTGGTGATGGAAATGTTCCAAACACCAAAGAAATGTTCAAAAGACTTCTTCAAGTCTCTTCTATTTATAAAGAAAATACACCATCCTCAACCATTGTTGATCATTCTGCTCTTACTACTCAAAGCTATCATAGAGGAAGAGGTCGTGGAAGTAACCGAGGGGGCCGAGGTGGAGGACGTAATTCCTCTCGTTTTTGTGACTTTTGCAACAAACCAGGGCACACCCGTGAGGTTTGCTGGAAACTCCATGGGAAACCAACTATGGTTAATATAGCTCAATCTGGGAATCCAAATACTGCGGACTCAAGCACACAAGTTATCTCAAAAGCTGAGTATGCAAAATTCTTGCAATTAAAGGGTGCCAAAACAACCATTTCTCCCGATATCTCTCACACTGCCCTTGCTTCACAATCAAACTTAGTTTGGGTCCTCGACTCTGGAGCCACCGATCACATATCTGGTAACCCTTCTCTTTTCTCCCAAATTGAGTTCTCGGATTCTCTCCCATATGTTACTTTTGGTGATGGATCAAAAGGAAAAGCTAAGGGGATTGGGAAAGCTTCCATCCATTCTTTCTCTTTATTGAATGTTCTTTACATTCGCGGATGTCCTTTCAATTTAATTTCAGTCCATCGTCTCACTCACTCTCTAAATTGCTTGGTTACTTTTTCTTCTAATTCTGTGGTTATTCAGGACCGACAGACAAGGGAGACGATTGGTACGGGACATGAATCACGAGGGCCCAATCTAAACAAGGTACTATCTTCTAGGTCTACCAATAACAACACAGCTTGCACCGCTACTGTTTCACCTTTTCTTAGCCATTGTTGCCTTGGGCATCCTAACATCAATAAATTAAGACAACTTGTTCCTGGCTTGTCCAATTTAAAGGAAATAGAATGTGAGTCTTGTCAACTTGGAAAACACTCAAGAGCCTCATACCCTAGTAAAATGAATAGGAGGGCTGATAAACCTTTTTGTTTAGTTCATTCTGATGTTTGGGGACCTTGTCGTGTTTCAACTACCTTGGGGTTCCTATATTTCGTTGTTTTCATTGATGATTTCTCTCGATGCAGTTGGGTCTTCTTAATGAAAAATCGTTTTGAACTATTTGATGTGTTTAAAAAATTCTACAATGAAATTGTGAATCAGTTTGGGGTATCTCTAAAGGTCTTACGAAGTGATAATGCTAAAGAGTATTTTTCTGACTCATTCACTTCTTTCTTCTCCTCACATGGGATATTGCATGAGTCTTCTTGTGCTAGGACTCCTCAACAAAATGGTGTTGCTGAACGAAATATTCGACATCTTGTTGACACAGCTCGCACCTTGCTCATTCACCACAAGGTTCCTAAGAAATTTTGGGGGATGCTATACTTCACTCTTGCTACCTAATAAATCGAATGCCTTCTTCTGTGTTGCAAGGGAAAATTCCTCTTAATCTTTTACTTCCACAGGAACCTCTCTATAAACTCCCGTTACGGATCTTTGGAAGTACTTGCTTTGTCCATGATAGCTCTCCAGGACGTGACAAACTTGATGCCAAGGCAATAAATTGTGTGTTCATTGGGTATTCCCGTCTCCAAAAAGGCTTTAAGTGTTATTGCCCTAAAACACACCGTTTCTACACCTCCTTTGATGTCACCTTTTTTGAAACTACACCCTTCTTCTCTTCCACCTCAGTTGACGAATCTGACTTCTTGGGGGAACCACTTGAAGTCACAGAAGTTCTCCCTGTTCCTACCTTTACAAAGCCCGTGTCCGCTACTGTTCCTGAAAGAACTATACCAATGCCAACCATTCAAGGACACAGTTCACCTTTCTTGTACACCTATCAGCGGCGCAATCGTCAAGGTTCCCAAGAGGATGGACCTTTAGTTGATTCATGTCCCACATCAACGTTGCCCACTGACACGGTCCAAAGCACCACAACAAGCTCTCCCATTGCCAGTCGAGTAGGTAAAAGATCCACTCGGAATCCTTATCCTATTTATAATTTTCTTACACAAAAGAGATTGTCTCCATCATATTGTGCTTTCATTACTAGTTTATCTACTGTTTCTATGCCAAAAAGTGTCAAAGAAGCATTAATTCATCATGGATGGAAGCAAGCAATGATTGATGAAATGGAAGCACTTCATTCTTCTAGGACCTGGGAGTTAGTTCCTTTACCCCTTGGAAAAACTGTGGTTGGTTGTAGATGGGTGTATAATGTGAAAGTTGGTCCAAATGGACAAGTTGATAGACTCAAACCCAGACTTGTTGCTAAAGGACATACACAGATTTTTGGCATTGACTACACAGATACCTTCTCACCAGTTGCTAAGATCACATCTATTCGTCTCTTCCTCTCAATGGCAGCTAATCGTAACTGGTCCCTGTATCAGTTGGATATCAAAAATGCTTTCTTGCATGGGGATTTGAAGGAAGAAGTGTATATGGAGCAGCCCCCTGGCTTTGTAGCTAAGACTGGAACTAACCTTGTTTGTCGTCTCAAACGGTCCCTCTATGGTTTAAAGCAATCTCCTCGTGCTTGGTTTGGGAGATTTAGTGACGTGATCCAACAATTTGGCATGAATCAAAGCAAAGCTAATCACTCTGTCTTCTATAGAAACCTATTTGGAAAAAAACATATATCTGGTAGTATATGTCGATGACATTGTTATCACAAGGGATGATATGGAGGGAATAAACGAACTTAAAAGACATTTGTTTCAGCATTTTGAGACAAAGGATCTTGGAAAGTTGAAGTATTTCCTTGGTATTGAAGTGGCCCAATCTAAACAAGGTATTTATATGTCACAATGGAAATATGCTTTGGACATCCTTGAAGAAACAGGTATGACAGATAGCAAGCCAGTTGACACACCCATGGATCCGAATGTTAAACTTCTTCCAGGTCAGGGGGAGCCTCTATCCGACCCAAAGCAGTTACCGAAGATTAGTCAGCAAGCTATTATACTTGACTATCACTCGTCCAGATATCTCATTTGCGGTAAGTGTTATTAGTCAGTTTCTACAAGAGCCATGCCAAAGCCATTGGGATGCAGCTATCAGAATTTTAAGATATGTGAAGAGATCCCCAAGTACAGGATTACTTTATAAAGATCATGGAAATACAGAAATTGTTGGTTACACAGATGCAGATTGGGCTGGGTGTCCTTGGGATAGGAGATCGACATCAGGATATTGCGTCCTATTTGGAGGGAATTTGGTTTCTTGGAAAAGCAAGAAATAAGATGTGGTTGCACGGTCAAGCGCAGAGGCAGAATACCGAGTAATGGCACTAGGGATTTGTGAACTAATTTGGGTTAAGCAACTTCTCACAGAACTCAATTTCTGCAAGCTTGGACCTATGAAACTTGTTTGTGACAATCAGGCAGCTCTACATATTGCCTCCAATCCTGTCTACCATGAAATGACCAAACATATCGAGGTTGACTGTCACTTTATACGCGAGAAGGTTGCATCCGGAGTCATTGTTACCACATTTGTTGGGTCAAACGATCAACTTGCTGATGTTCTCACCAAATCTCTTCGTGGACCTAGAATTGGGTATATTTGTAGCAAGCTAGGAGCATTTGATTTATACACTCCAGCTTGAGGGGGAGTGTTGGAATATGAGCAGCCTATCTTGGAATATGAGCAGCCTATTCTGCAGGGTTATTTATTATGCTTTTAAGTCTTTGGGAGTGGAATAGTTTTTCCTTGGGAAGACCCTTTATGTCCCTTCCCAATACTTGTTATCTTCCTATATAATGTCCTGTAATGTGTTGTTCTTTGTAAGATGGAATAACAAGAAGATGTTCAGGTTCCTTTTAGTTTCCTTTTCAACAATTATAAACTATTTAATACTTTAATAGTTAATACTAAAATATTAAATATTAACCTAAAAAACAACTAGAATTGTAAATTGTATAAAGAATTAAATATTTAAAGAATCAAAACACAATTCCACAAAGTCACAACTCAGAAAGTTTCAATATTAGAGTAGCTTATTTCGATTTTTTTGTTTTTTTTACATTTTTCGGGTTTGCGACCGATTTGAACGATTTAGGAATTAGGATTATTTCGCTCAAAATGGCGTCGTTATGAGCGAAATAACCCATTTAAAAAAATAATTGGAACAACAGCTAATCATAGACCGCCTAGGCTGCCTAGTCCGCCTCGACCTAGTAGGCACCTAGGCCACCTAGGCGGCCAACCGCATAAATCACCGATTTCGGTGATTTTCAAGGCGGTCGGCCGCCGCCTAGTGCCTAGGTCCGATTTTTGCAACATTGGTTTTAATTTAAATTGGAATAAAGGTCAAATAGGTCACCCAACTACACAACAAATTGCAATTGGGCCATCAAACTCAATAAAACTACAATTAGGTCCTCAAATAGCGCAAATTCATGCAATTCAAATTTATTAAAATAAAATTTAAAAAAAAAAAAAAATTTAATTCAGCAACCACCACGTCAACGTGTTGCTAAGTCAACAAGTCATTTTAGGTCGAATTGCATGAATTTGCGCTGTTCGAGGACCTAATTTAGTTTTTTTTAGTTCGATGGCCGAATTACAATTTGCTGTGTAGTTTGGTGGCCTATTTGACCTTTATTCCTTTAAATTTATAAACACGGTAGGGCTCCTGGCGAACTCCCCCCACCCCTTCTAAGTGTCCTTCATACATGCATATGTACACACATGTACGTATGTGTATGTACCAAAGAAAGAAAATGAGATAGATATCGAACGAAAATAGAATAATAAACAGCAGTTATGAGCATAAAAGCACAACACATGAGGAGAAGGAGAGAGATCTCAAATTAACATACATCAAATACATCATACTGAATAAAGCTACAAGTAAAAAGTGCAGAACAGTAATTAACAATAAACCCATTAAGAACTCAAATAAAAACTAAAGTTAAATATTCAAAAGTAATCTCGTAACTAAACACAAAGTATTTATTAGGATACCTTATATCCAGTTTTGGATCTGCTGCTCCAAGCATACAAATAAATCTGCTAGGACAATGTTGCATGTCAAATAATATTGTTGCCCATCTTATTGCACAAAAACGCACTTCACTTTGTTCCTTGCAAGTGAAAAGAATAAGGTATTATTATGGATGAGGGATTTTATACAATGGATACAAACCCATTAAACATATGGAACATATCTCTACCACTTTAGAACATTTCAGCAGAAGTGACTCCAAATTCTTTAAAACATTTGATGGTGCATCCTGAACACCAGATAGTAACCATCAGAAAACTAGGACTGAAAGCGAGGAGCTAAATAGATAGATAAGAAATTTAGAACCTTGTAAGCAACAGCAAGAGAATTGGTTGCTTCTTGAATAGTTAGACGGAGAAACTGGCCCTCTGATTGCAGAGCATCAAAAAGCCAGACAGCTGTATCAATTTTATCTCTAGAAGTATAGAAACAGAAGTTACAAACTCTTATTGAAAGTTGAGCAAACATTAGGAAGACAAAGATGGAATGAAATAAATAAACAAAGAAATAAGAGTACCTAAAGAGTTGAGGCATTCGTTGTGCAATCAATCCAACTGCTTGAAAGGCAAAAGCTTTGGTATCCCTAGCAACAGCATCTGGAAGAATGTGAATGTATTGATATTCTATGTTACAAGATAAAACAATTTATAACAAAGTTCAAACAGTAAGATCAGCCAGTAGGAAACCTGATTCTGGTGCTGAATAGCCATCAAGAGATTTATAAATCCCAGTCAAGATAACAGGGCCCATAAGCTTCAACTGGTCCATTGTTGCCTGCATTTATTATTTAAAAAATAAAATAAAATAAAATAAAACAAAATAAACAACAACAACAAGAATTATGCTCACATTCCTAATATACAAAGAAAAAGAAGAAAAGGTATGTGATCACACAAGGGAAAAGGATAACCCAAAAAAAAAAAAACTATGCTCACTTTCCTCATTCAGAAGACTACAAATATGTTAAATACCATTGTTCTTTATTCTTTATATTTTTTATAAGTAATTGTTAATGACATCACTGTTACCATCTTAAGCATCAAATGTGAGTCATATGATGATTATAAAGATTGATAATTCAAACATGTACATCACACAAAAGCAATTTTTTTCATTTTTCAGCTAAGCAATGCTTTACCAATTCATCATGATTAATCTTCTTTAAAACTTGAAAAGTAATCCACAGTTGGAATAAAAAGAGACAGACTGCTCTTAAAACGGTCATTAGAACATTTAATGATTTCACTGCCACAAGCATTTTCTTATACACAGTGCAGCTGAAATACTTGTTTTTAGGCTGCACTGATATTACATTAATTTCATCAGTAAACATTAGTTACGTTCCTTCTAGAAACTATTGTTAATAATATATTCATTGATGGAAAAGTTAGTTTATCCACAGCAACTTTAAGCTATGTGTGAATTGTGATAGATAACTGAGTGGTAAAAGAATACAACATAAATAATTAAATACTCACATATTTAAAGACCCATACTGTAAACTCCATTCCCAACTGCTTCAACCTTGAGGTGGTATTGTTTCCTACAAAGCAAGAAGATTAAAGCAAGTATCCTCCCACCCAATGAAAAAACAGGCAAGTACACTAGAAAGGAAGTACTAACATTCATTGATGGTGGCACATGCCCCCAATAAAAATTGTTTGAGATACCTCCATTTCCAAATTTTAGTTCAATAGACTATGGTTACTCTTTAAAAACAAAGCAATTAGATCAAAGCACAAAAGGTTTCCCAGAAAAAGTAAAAGGGTTCATCTCAACAAAGGTTCCCAAATGTGTCAGGAACTCTGTTAGTGTCAAACCCAGGGAAGATCCATGTTCTTTCACCAAAGAAAAGTAAGGATACCCTTTCTCACATTACTAGTTTTAAAAATCTTCATTTCATTTTATATAAATTAATGCATTACGTTGTTCTAACCTCAAAATCCAAAAGAAATTATGTGCTCCTTTAAATTTTATACACATGCATATACAAAATGAATAGTATGTGATCCTCTAAAGCTTTTATGTTGCAGGAGATCTGAAGAACAACTATGCTGCGATAAGAGAATATTGTTTTACCATATATGCAGCCAAAAATGCACTGTAATGTTGATGGGAAACTGTTTGCTGCTGAAATTGATCGGCAGAAAACAGACATCAGTCTCACTCTCAAAGATGCATTTGCAGGGGTGACTTTAGACTCTGGAGGAATTTGTTCAGAACCTGTGGTACCTATACATCGTTAACCAACCATAAAGTTGAGTTCACTGCAACTGAACCCAAGAGATAAAGCAGCAACGTTTTTGGATAGAGCCAGTGCAACTAAAACCAGTGTAATACAATTCAGGGGAGAAACATCCAGAAATGTTAGAAATGACTAGTAGATTGTGCAACTGAGATTATACTCTGCAAGCAACAGCATTCACTGAAGGTGTTTTTCATAGAGATCATCACTTCAAATGAGGTCATAAATATATTTTCTTGTTGTGCTGACAGGAAATCTCTAAGTACATAGATTGAGGAGTTTATTAGTGAACCTTGTTATGATGCTAGAAGGAAATCATGTTTCGCTGGATGATTTAACTGTCATTATATAATTAGATTGTTTCAAGATTATTTTTCAGTTACAACAATTCATTGAATATAAAATTTACAAGAGTGATGCTGAGTGAGTTTTATTATTTTTCTTGTTCTGGAATAGATATTACGAAGTACAATATTACAATGACCAAAATGACAATAGTCTATAAGAAAAGTATTTTGAAAAGCATGAGTGTTAAGTTCGCAATTTGAATGAGTGTTAAGTTCGCAATTTGAATGATTAATTAATTATGCTCTCTTTAGGTCATTGATATCATCTAATGCCTGTCAGAGAACCATGGCAAATCATAGTTGGCCACCCTTTTCATGTTAGAGAAAAGGTATATTTCTAATGAAATAATTTCATATCACCTAAACAAAAATTAGTAAACACCTGATAGACAAAGAAGGTAAAGGATCCTTCTGCCTTCAGTTTGGATATCATTCGGCATGCTGTCAACTAGGAGAGTCAAGACATGCAATAAAAGGAAGGCAGTCATACCAAAGTATAATTATTCATACCATTAAACAGCAAAAATAATTTTTTTATCAGGTTCACATCATCCAAGTTCACACCAGAAGTTTTCTTCTTCAAAAGCTCCTCCCCTTTCTTAACAACAGATTCTTGACTTGAGCAACAAAAAAAAAAAAAAACATAGAGTCGGGTGTTATTTTTCCAAATATATAAATAAAGTACATAAGTTTCAGGTTAGATTTCAAATGCATTAGCTACTTGAAAGCAGCTTTAGTGATAAAGATAACTACCTGTCAGCACAGGCAGCTATGTATAGTGGATAAACAAGTTCAGCAGCAATTTCCATAGCTTCAACGATATTCAAGATCCCTATCTGTGTAAAGGTGTAATCAGCATAATAGAGAATATATATATATATATATATATATATATATATATATATAAAGAGAGAGAGAGAGAGAGAGAGAGAGAGAGAGAGAGAGAGAGAGAGACATAACCAAGATAGTTTATTTACATGTAGCCACCAAACTTCAAATAAGCATAATGTTTAACTTCTCACCTTTCTAGCACGCAGTGTATCACTTGTCAATTGTTGTTTCCCAGTGACACGGTTGCATTGAGTAATTGATAACCCAGCTGGGCAAGCCCCACTATGAAGAAAGACCTCTTATCACTACTATATGTCTATACAAGTCAACTAGCAAACATAAGAGCAGTAAACAAATATAATTATACATACCTCTGCAGAATTGGTTGATATAAAATCATTTGAAGGCAAAACTCAAGAAAGATCTCATTGTCATGCAACCCACCGAGTTTCCTATATGTTGCAACAACTTCATCATTGAGATGACTTGAATGGCACTCGCCAATTACCTGAGATTAGTGCAGATTATAGTTGCTATGCATCAAGAAATTCCATAGAAAATTTCATCTTCATTCAGATAACGGAAAATCACCTTTGTAATAATTCTCAATAGTATCTCTTGATGCTGAGTAGGGACTTTTGAAATGCTAGCTAAAAGAGTAGGTGTCATGTTTTCCTTTTCCTTCAAAAAACAATGGAATAATTAACTTGTTATTTTGTGTGGTATAATTATCCCAGATCCATTTTGAGAAGAATCTCTGCTTTCTTCTTTAAGATGTAAAATAGCAGTATTGTAAATATTAATTCAAACCTCTTTTCGAACACGTTCTATTGCCATCTCAATATACACAATACAAAAGTTCCTGACCATTGAAAATGCACTAGATTCCTCGTACAACTGCCATAACTCTAATAAGGGCAAACCAATATCTGGTTGGTGTTTCACTCTTTTGTTCACATGGCTTAGGATCTCAATTACCTGCAATATAAATATGGAGTAAAATACGTAGGCAATTGCACTTTGCACATGAATATGAAGTCCAAATGAAGTCACATAATTCAGTCTCAAATACCCATCATACACACACTTCTGGAGCAAAATCAGTTAGCTCACAAACAGTTTTGGATAAGATGCAAGACCAAGGGATTATCACCCTCTCATTGTCTAATGCAGTTCAAAATACTTATAGATGCAACAATATCAAGCCCAAGGAACCATGTACATGAGTAGCAACATTCTGTAAATTATGTGATTCGCAAAATGTAATACCCATTCCTTGACCAAGAATTAACCATTATGCAATATATAAAAATAAATTAATTTTTAAAAAATCTAGACTGTAATAGGTCCGGTGAACATTATAAATTTAAATCTAGTCTTTCTGGAAATGTTTAACATGCCATTTTGAGCTCATCAATTACAAAGGTTGATACAAAATACAAGAATCTCCCAGATTATTTTTGAGGCACAAAAGTTCTTATGCATAAATTTCGATGGAAGGGAAAAAATGGCATGTTCAGTCTTGTTTTCATGGGAAATTTCTAGAATCACCGTCCCTATCCACTAACCATCTTCCACTCTATACAAAACTACACTCATCCTCATTTAACCGAGATCCAATTTTAGTTTAAAAACCCTCCAACTATTTTACTTGAACATCACTTGAATTCTGCTCAAATAATCAATCAAGCAATACAGCTAGAAAAAAAGCGATGTGTTTAAAGCATTGATGAGAGGAGAAACAGCGAGGTTATACTTTGTTGCGAAGAGGAGTGCAAGGAGAGGAGAGCGATGCGATAGAGAGAGGGAGAAGCTTGGAGAGCAAGTCTTGCAACTTCGAGTCATCGCAGAGCGCGAGCCTAGTCAGCTGCCGGTCGAGCATTTCCTCTTTATCTGCGTCCGTTTTTCCCGATAGCATAGTAGTCCAGAACGGTGCCGTCACCGTCGCCGGCGCTGATGATGAAGACGAAGACGAGTCGGCCATTTTGGTTACTTTTGTGTTTCTATTGTAGTCTGTTAATGTATCGCAACGGAGTTGAAATGGGGATGCAGAGAGGGTTGGGTACATCATAATTCGTTACGTGTGCTTTTGGTCCGAATCGACTTTGACTCTTACGAGGATGTATTCAATTATGATTTTTATAAACTTCAAAAGTTTAGAGATATTAATTTAAATATTTAGGAAGTCTTTAAAAGTTGGACTACATTCAATTAAGATTTTTAAAAAGTTTTTAAAAATTAAATAATATCAAATTAAAATTTTTAAAAAATTTTAAAGTTACGTGGTATTCAAAAATTAAAAAGTTATAAATTTTTATCGACTTTTAATTTTAGAACTTTTGTAAACTTTTCTTTTACAAATACAAAAAGTTAAAATCAAATCATCAACTCCAAGATTTCAAAGTTTTAGAGTCCCGACTTAAGCAATGGCACTCACCAACTCCACCCCTTAGTCCGGAGGGGCTTAACGGTTCCCGACATGAGCAATGGCTCCCTCACCCACCACCCTTAGGCCAAGGATCAACCTCGTCGACACAGCGTACTGTGTTTTAGTTCGGTGGGTGAGCGAACTACTGTTCACAACAGTAATTCGGGGTGCAAACAGTAGCACTTTGCTGTTTGCAGTCTCAAATTGCTATTGCAAATAATAGCTATTTGATTGATGCCTAGCGATATATCAAGTATAATTATAATTATATATATATATATATATATATATATATATATATATATATATATATATATATATATATATTATTTTTAAATTTTTTATTTTATGCAACTAGCAATTATATTTTTAAATATTTTATTTGAACAATTCAATTACTATAAATTTTAGTGATCAATATTGTTATGAATTTCATATGAAATATTTTTTTTGTTGTTGATGCTTATTAATAATATATAAGTAATTGGCATATAAGTTTCACCATACTATAAATTAAAATAATAATATTAAGAATGTTTATGTGGGTGAAGAACTATCTAATAAGAAGAATTTTATGATATATTATATTATTATAACATGTTTTGTAAGAAAATTATAAATGATAAGAATCAAAATCATTGAAATTTTGTAATGATGTATTGAATTTAGAATTTCAATGATTTTTATAGACTTTTTAGTTTTTAAAATAAAAAAGTTGATAAAAGTTTATGTATGTTTTTTATGAAGACTTTTATAGAGTGCTATAAGGATTTAAAAAGTTTTGAACGACTCTATGAAAATCAATCATAGTTTATTAAAATGTATCATTTTAAAAGTCTACAAAAGTTATAATTGAATACACCCCTTAATCCTAATCAACCTTTAATATTTTCAATAAGAACCCCAACACTTTTGTAATTTTTTTTGTAGCCCAACACTTGGCTTTTAAATATATTTTTTTGGGTGTAATATATGAAAAATGATTTTCAGAAAATGATTGAAAAATAATTTAATTTTCTAATGTTTGGCTGAAGTTCAGAAAATTATACTTTTCTATTTGACTAAACGTTAAGAAATTTCATTTTTTCTGTTTGATTCATTTTCCTGAAAATAAATATATTATTTGTTATAAAATAATAATAATAATAATAACAATAATAACAACAACAACAACAACAACAACAATAATAATAATAATAATAATAATAACTAGTGGTATGGTGGTTGTGTGGTGGTGTAGACTACAATGTGGTGGTGCCGGTCGTGTTGGTGGTGGTAGGGGTGATTGTCATGGTGATGGTAGTGTGGTGGTGGTTGTTGTGGTTGGGTGATGGTGATAGTGGTAGTGGCGATGGTGGTAATAATGATATAGAAATTAGCTTGAAAAGAGATGAGGAAGAAGATACATACACGAAAATATCCAAAAAATGTCTTCCGATTAAAAATCTAAGAAAATATTTTTTGCCAACTTGAGCTTTTTTCGATTGACAAGAATGAATATTTTATTTTGACTTTTTTTTTTTTGAATACTCAAAGATGACAAAATTTGGAAAATGACTTCCAGAGGTCATTTTAGGTTTCCAAATGAATCCTGAATCTTTTAGCAAAAACTTGTGTGTCTTTTAGCAAAAACTTGTGTGAGCCGAGTCGACTTGTAGACAACTGGGTGTGTAAATATCACAATTTCAGTTATAAGTATTACAATATTTATCATTAGTAACAAGTATCACAATAGTGTGACAAAGTTTAAAAAGTCTATTCACCCTGATCTAGACTTATATGTGAGACGGGTCGGGTCAATGTAGAAATGTAATACTTATACTAAAAAATATAATACTAATCAGGAATAAATTGTTTGTTACTTTATAAAGAAAAGTGTAATACTTTTACATTTTCATCTTGACACGACCTGACACGACCTGTCTCACGGACAATGACCCATAAGATAGTATCACATAAGGTTTTGCCTATTTCAAATTGGTATTATATTAATTTTCTGTAATAAGTATTATGATTTCTATCATGTTAGTCTCGGTTGAATGGTAAAAAGTCTAGATGGGTTGAATAGACTTTTGAAAAATTTTCACAATTACAGATTAACTCTAATGGCACGTTTGGTTTGCGGAATAGGCATGGAATGGAATAACATTCTCGGTAATAGACCTATTCATTTGTTTGGTAAAATCTTCTATTCCCAGGAACATTGTTTCGGGAATAGAGATTCCGGGCACCCCCTGGTATTAGGGGGTTCCGAACTCAGGAATAGCCTAAAATTACTATTTCCTATTTTACCCTCAAATAAATCTAAAACATGTCATTTAAAAAAAAAAATCTAAAACAGGTCACTGCTCTGCCCCGTCGAAGCCACCGCCGCTGCCGGACCGTGGAGGAGAAGGGTAGACCATCGTTGAAGCCATCGCTGCCGGCTGAACTCTGATTTTCAGACTGGCGATGAGTCTACGCCGATCCAATGAGAATCTGATGGTCGTTTCAGCAAGGCGGAGACAACCACCGTTTCGGATCGGCAATCCTCCGAAAAAAAATGGCGTTGAAAATTGCTTTTATTTCTCTCAAAATCGGCAGAGCTTTGGCGGCTGTAGATGAATATTGCTGAAAATGAATTACGGAGTTGCTCAGAAAATCGAAGACAGAGATCTGCCACCGCTCAGACATAAATAAAACAGATCGAAGAAGCTCAGAAATAAAAGAAAGTAGCGTCGTCCACATCCTCTGTCGCCCTGCTGCCGGAACTCCACTCTTCACTGACCATTGTCAAAGGTACAGAGATGATGGAAGGAGGCGGAGGTCTTCACTCTTCAGACTGACAGATTGCGATTGTGCGAAGCCGCAGAGGTCTTGCGAGTTCAGATTTGCGATTTGCGGAAGAAAATGATGGAAGGAGGCGGAGGCGGAGGTCTGGGGCAGCGGCGAAGAGATTTGGTATTAGATGTTAGTATAGGGTTATGTTAACTTAAGGAAATTGATAATTTAATACAAATTACTGGGCTTAGTTAACTTAATATAAATTACTATATAAACTTATTATTATTATTACTATTATTATTATTATTGTATTATTATTATTATTGTTGTTGTTATTACTAGTATTTGTAACCGTGCGATGCACGGCCATAGATAATAATAATAATAATAAACAATATAATGTAATAATAATAATTAAAAAATGAAGAAAAAACGGTTTTTAGCAAATTGTATTACATATTAATGAAAACTTCTTTGTATATGGTATTTTAAGTCGTACTCACATATTGTCCATTATCTCTACAAATCAAAATTTGTAATCTCTTTAGATTATTTATTATTGAAAGTGCTACGTATATTTGACCATGATTAAATATATGCTTTCTAAAAAACAAATCCACGTGCGATATCGAAATAATGATAAATATAGTATAAAATTATATGAATTTAATTCAAAAAAATTATAAAATAATGCTAAATACAGTATAAAAATATATGAATTTAATTCATATTATTTTTCAATTTAGAAAAACTTAACCAATAAATAATATATATATATATATATATATATATATATATATATATATGTGTGTGTGTGTGTGTGTGTGTGTGTGTGTGTGTGTGTGTGTGTGTTTGTGTGTGTGTGAACAAATATACTACTTAATATAATAAATTCTTGGACCCAAGTTTTAAAGTATGCAAAAAAAATGAAACCTTAATGAACATTTATATAGAACTTTAATAAAGATTAAAGTCTTGAAAAAATAAAACCTTAAATATTTACTATATGATATGTATATCAATCGTTATGCCATGGAATCGTGTTCACCATTCATGGTGAACACGGTTCCAACGGTGTTAGTACACCGTTATCTTTCTTTTTCTTTCTTTCTTTTTTTTTTTAATTAATTGCGTGACTTTTTTAGGCAAATTTCAGTTGCTTAAAGCAGATATTCATTCATATGCTGATATACTACCTAATAATGAACTACTACATATTCTGATATACTACATACATGGTCACTAAATCCAGCCTTAGATGTAATTACAAATAGTACCCTCCAGCATCCTTCTTAGCTTTAGGTAATAAGGAATGTTGATATGATTTTCCGAAACATAAACATTACATTAGTATACTGTACAAAGGAATAATTAACAATCAACTCCGAACTCCTCATGCCTAATGGATGTACAGAATTAATCCTGCAAAAAGTATCAAAAAAAAAAAAGACAAAAGTACAAAAAAGAATATGTAATTCTATAACATTATATAGAAGTTGCAGTTGAAAGAGTTTAAAATCATATCTTATCACCAAAATAATGGTGCTATAAGTAGCAGCATTTCAAAACCAATAACATTCATAACACTGCAACAATGCTACAGTGAAAAAGCTGTCCATCCTGATCATCAGATTCATATATGATTAACCTTAGCTTTAATCATATAACCTGAAACAGTTTACATAAAAGAACAAAGAAAAAAAATGATATATTTACCTTTGGTTCATGAAACAGGCATTCTAAACTTTTACTTGTTTGACTTCCTCTAACATCTGGAACTTCAAGTTGATCCTAGCTTCAATGAATCAATCTCCTCTCCAAACAAACATAAACCATAATTAAAAGTGAGCTCCCCGTCCCACACAAGGGATGGGACCAATGCCTTAAACTAAGAGATCCAAATCTACCTAACCACCCTTACGGAATAGCACTCAAAATTCATTCCGTGAACCAAACGTGCAGTAAGTGAATTGAAATTAAATCAAATAAGTATGAAGAATATTCAGTAGTTAAAAAGATTATAGCTTAGAGTGCATAGCGGAATAAATGTATGTGTAATAATTAATGATGATGGAATAAATTAACCCAGGTGGATCAAAGTAATTAAACCAATAATTAAAAGAATAAATAACAAAGATAAAGTGCCGGATAGGTAAGATAAAGATTTGTATTAGGACTTGTGTAAGATGATTACAATAGAGATTGTGATGATGTCTTAACAAGACAAATGGTGGAATTTATACTATGTTTGCCTAGTAACCGCCCTTGAGAAAAGGTGAGTGGTTAGTGCCATTTTAACGACGTCCGCACACTCCACCCAGCCTCGTGGTTGGGCCTTGACCAGCCGAGGCCGAGTGTTGAGCTCGGCCTCAAGGCCTTGAGGCCAGCCATAGAGCCAGCCTTGAGTCCTAGAGGTTGAGCATTAAGCTCGGCCTTGGGACCTCGAGGCCAACCGTGGAGCCGTCCTTGAGCCCAGAAGCTGAGCACTGAGCTCGACCTTGGGGCCTTGAAGCCAAACATAGGGCCATCCTTCGGTTCATGAGGCCATGACCCTTGGGGCCGACCTCGGAGGTTAGCTCAGATTTCCTTGACCCATTTCCTAATGTCCGTTTGCTCTGAACCCGTTCCAATATATCCATCAAATGTGTTAGAAAATTTCAAATGATTATGAACATTAAATCATGCAAGATGCGCCAACTACCATGTAATGTGATGACATCTCGGTTACCATTCCAAATGGGTGGTTATAGGTTCGAAGTCCAGTACTGCCTTTTAAAGAATCATGAGTATTCTTAAAAAAAATCATTCAAGATGTAAAGCAATAAAGTAAAATAGAGAGCAAGGATGTTTATAGTGATCTCCATAACGAATATGTTGGTCCCGGTGAGGGTTAAGAACGAGTCTAGAGGGGTGGGGGGCGAATAGACTCGTTGGATTTTGCAAATTTAATTTCTTCACGAATGGTTAAGTCTACCCAAGGGGTAAGGTTAACAAATCGGTCAGAGTTTTAGATGCGCAGTGGAAAGAAGTGGGTGAGAACATGAGTGGGTGGGTGAATTCATGCTTCACCTTCCACACTTTAGAAAAGTGGTGTGAGGTGGGGATATGGGGTGGAATGAATATGGCTATCAAGCATACATGTGACCAGTACAATACAAAATAACAACCACGCCCTTTCCACACTTTAGAAGTGCAAATAAGGTGCAGTTTCCACACTTTACGAACAAAGCAATGGGGTACCACAAACCAATAGTAGAGGGGAAGGATAAATATTCCTTGAAGGCAAGACAACTTCCCCCTTTTTGTCAATTCTCAAACTTCGGCCCCAACCGATCACATCATCCCATGTATCAAGATTAAAAAACGGTTTTCACAATCATCAGTGGTGCATGAAAGGGTTCACAACCAAAAGTATCAATGCAAGCGATGTTAAGGGAAAGACTATTGAAAAACTAATCAAAGAAAAAATAAAAGAAACATTTTTTTTAAAAAAAGTAAAATCTAGAAATCCTGGGGTGTCTCCCAAGAGCGCCACGTTTAACGTCTTTAGCCGACGTGAATGAAACATGGAAAACAAAAACAAGATGTAACAATATAGCAAATCAAAGAGACTACAAGGCTTAAAAGAAAAAAAAAAAAGAATAAAATTTCTAAAATGGGAAGTGTATGGGAAAATAAAACATGAAAGTAAAGCACTAAAATAAAAGATAAAGCGGGACAATCAACCGTCAAATCACGGAAACAATGGAAGAAGAGTGAAGGAATATTTCACAGCCCACACTGCCTTTCCCAGTCACGAACGTGAACGAGGTCGTGACCAAGATTCAGGCCCTGTCACGATCGTGGGGAGTTCATGACCGGGAATCAAACCGGGTCACGACCGTTCCCACGTTCGTGGGGAGGGTCCTGAAAATTTATCCCAACTTTTTTTTTTTTTCACAATTTCCCCTACGGTGTTCCATCTAAGTATGCCCCAGCACAAAGATAACTCAAGTACAAAAATACAAAAATAACAAAACAAATGTAAAATCTAATGAAAACACATTTTTTCATTTTTTTTCCTTGGGTTGCCTCCCAAGAAGCGCCACATTTTATGTCTTGGCTAGACACAACGTCCCCCATGCATTGAAACACACAAGGGTTGGGACCTTGCCATGCGTCCCATCCACATTGGCTTGAGATATTCCCCTAAGTGTCGGGCATTCTCAAACACATCCACAATAACAAAGTGCACAATTTCCTTCAAAAGCAAGCAAGGGATGGAATCAAGAATTAAACTCACTCCCTCAAGTATGTTTATGCACTCTCTCTTTCATTTCCTTTTCACTTCCTCCCTCATTATTTTTATCACACAAAGCACTCATATAAACACACACCCAATTATTTTCAATTTCCACTTTACACTCTCTTTTTCCATTCTCCCTCTTTTCTTTATCACTCATATTTTCAACTCCTTCACCTTCCCCAATCTCATCTACATCATATCCAACCATTCTACCCTCAACCTCCTTGACTACATCAACATTGTTGCCAAAAGTGGCAACTTCAAGAACTTCTAAAGCACCCTCTTCATCACCACCAACAATCACCTCATCCCCCCAATCAAAGTCCTCACAATCATAAAATACATCATAAGAACAAAAGGAGATATTATCACAATTACCAATAGAATCATCCTCTGAAGAATCAAGAGAAACATTATCAAAAGCATCAAGAGAATTATTACAAGACTCAAGGGAGTCATCTTCACAAAAAGCACAAGTATTATTATCACAAAATTGAACACATGTATTTTCAAATATAGTGACACAATTAGTAGGATCAAGAAATTTACCACATATAGAATCAATGGTGTCACCATTTGGCTTTTAATCTTCCCACACTACCTCAATTTCGTCATCACATTCACTTTCATTCTCTACCCCTTTTTTATTTTCCAACGCATTAGCAGTGTTTCTCTTGACTTGCAACTCAACATTCGAATCACCACAACCTCTCAATTGCGGGAATAACCAATCACACAATGCAATTGAAGCACAATCCTAATCCGTTTTTCTCTTATTTGTCTTCTATTTCTTCAAAGCTATTCATTCCTTGTTTCGTAACAATCAACTCTTTGCTCAACCTTACTTGAATCGAGTCACTCAAAGTCAAATCAACCTCACCGTACCTTTTTCCAGAACTTCCAAGTTGTCATTCCTTGAGTACGACACTCGGTGTGGTTCTCACTCCCCATTTTATATCCCTTCGTTCATCTTCACGGCCCTTACACACCTAATCTTTTGACAATGCTTATAAAAGAGAACCGTAACAAAAAAAAAAAAAAAAAAAAGATTTTGTCAAAATGACGCCATTAGTGGGTAATGGCAAACGGTAGCTTGAGCTTTTGAGACATTGAGGAAGTACACCCTTTGAAACTCAATTTCAAGTTTCTTTTCTTTTCTTTACAAATGTGGTTACTTCTAGCCAAGAGTGAATGCATTTGAAGGTTCCCCACCTACAGAACACATGAATAACAACATTAGACTCGATGAAGGAATACCTTGATATGCGGTAGGAAGGAATGCAATGGATAATGCACAAGGAGAAGGACACATGAGGACTATAGTGGAGTACATGACTCCAGAAGTTTCTATGCATAATTCCATCTACATTCAACCTATGGAAGGGATTAATTTCACCATCCACCCCTCAGTTATTAATCTGGTACAAAATAATCTGTTTAGTGGATCACCTTCGGAGGACCTGCATACCCATATGACTAGATTCATTAGATCTTGTAGCACGTTTAGGCCGAATGGAGTCCTGGATGACATCATTCGCTTGACCTTGTTCCCCTTTTCCGTTATCGAAGAAGCGGCAACCTAGTTAGACTCTCAGGACAATGAGCATTTCACATCATGGAGACAACTGCATCGGGAGTTTATGAATGAATTTTTCTCGCTTACAAAGACAATGAAGATGCACAAACAAGTGCAGGACTTTAAACAAAGATCGACCAAGTCGTTAGGAGAAGCGTGGAGAAGGTTTATGACGATGCGCAGACAACGCCCACCCGATTTGCTGCATCCCCAGGATGTGATTAGTTCATTTTATGGAGGCCTAACTGATGAAAGTAAAATGCTTTTGGACTCATCTTCCAGTGGAGCTTTTGTGTCGTCATCGCCTACTGATGCTGAAACACTGATTGAAAGAATTTCTTCTAACACCTCCTTTTGGTATAATAGAAGAGATAATAAAGTAGGGATGTACGAAGTGTTTGAGAACGTAGCCCACGATGCGAAAGTTGAGGCTATGAGCCATGAAATTAAGAAGCTGCAAGGTATGATTAAGAAAATAGAAGCAAAAAATCAACAGCGTATGACCCTTGCCTTATACTGCAATATTTGCGGAGGGGTACATGACGCGGCTATATGCACTTCGTCGAGCGGAACAGAAATATAGATGAAATAACCTATGTTCAAGGACAGCGAGGAAACGCAAGGTAATTATGGTTGGAAACCCACTCAAGTATGGAACCATGGAGGTCCATCACAAGGGAAACCTCAGAACATGCAAGGCAATAGACCTGCCTATGGCCAGAGTAAAGAAAGAGGTTCAATCACCTATAGCCCCACATTCTGGAGGAGGTAACAATGTTCTCTACCGACCACCACATGTTTCCCAAACCGATTTGCAACCCTATCAACCGGATATGAGAGAATCCAATGAAAAATTATCCCGAGCAATTCAAGAGCTAAAAAACGACAGAGTTCTACTAAAATAGGAGATCACTCAAGAATATAGAAAGGATTTGGCTGCCATGAGGCAAGATACACAAACCTCAATAAAAAATATGGAAATTCAAATTGCACAACTAGTTAAGTTGATAACTGAAAGACCATCAGGGTCATTACCAAGCACGATGGAGAACAATTCGAAGGAAAGAGTTAATGCAATATCAGTTCGTCTGGAACCTGAGAAAGAAGACATCAACAAGAAATCGAAAAAATCTGCTAGAGGTAAAGAGGTTGTGGAAACTACTGACCCGGGGGAAGCAAAGGCAGACACCAAACCGGTAACGTCTCGCTACCGCGCTCAAATTCCTTTCCCAAAAAGAATGTTGAACATGGCCGAGTTAGAATAGCGAGGTAAGTTTAATGCCTTACTAAGAAAACTTCATATTAACATGCTTGTTTTGCACATACTTAGAGAGTTACCTACGTTAACTTGTCACTTAAAAGAGCTAGCTAAGCACAAGAAAGAGATTCACCATGAATCTCAGGTCCACCTTAGTGTGGAATGTTCAGAGGCTCTTGAAAAGGGATGCCCCAAAAAGAAAGGTGACCCTAGTGCATTTGTTGTACATTGTGCGAAAGAAAGGTGACCCTAGTGCATTTTTTGTACATTGTGCGATAAAAGATCTTTCATTTGACAATGCATTGGCTGATCTAGGTGCTTCTATTAATGTCATGTCTTACTAATATGACCGTCCAACTTGCCGACGGATCCACTCGGTATCCGAGGGGCATTGCAGAGGACGTATTAGTTCGGATAAAAGATTTTGTGATACTTGTGGATTTTGTGATATTAGATGTTGGCCCAGAAAGCAAGAATGTGCCGTTGATTTTTGGTAGGCCATTTTTGGCCACCTGCCGAGCTATAATCGATGTAGGTACGGGTAAGCTTACCTGCGCATTGATGATGAAGAAGCCAAATTTGGCACGACTATCAAAGAGAACAATCAAAAGAAGGCAGCAAAATCAAAGAAGAACTCGAAGACTAAGGCAAGTTGCTCAGGTAAAGCAAGAAAGTTTGTCTGGAAAAAGAAATGGGTTTGTATGCAGTCAACTGGTGCTGAAAACGACTAAAGAAATCAAGAGGGGTACATTGGGCTAAGACGTTAAAAGCAGCACTACTTGGGAGGCAACCTAAGATTTTACTTTAAGTTCATTTCTTTACTTTTGTTTTTCTTGAATAATTGCAAACTTTAATTTTTGAATAAATTTTTCTTCGAGAACTAACCTATAACAGGAATTCATGAGATTATACTGGGAATATAAGGGCAAAGGACGAGCAAAGGAGACCAAGCCGAAGTAGACCCGTGATCACGCGTAACACACGGTGTAAAAGGGAATTATTTCCTAATTACGCATGGTATTACGTCGTGACCACGGTGTATTGGGAATTAAAAAGAAGACAGCATCCGTGAGGGAAGATTATTTCCCAATTACGCACACTGTCACGCCGTGACAGTGGCGTAATTAGGGAGTCGAACAAGCATAAACCCTACGGCTTTCTCCTAATTTTTTTTTCTTTTATGTGTTGTCTTCTTCCCCAACCAAACTTAGCACTCCTTATTCCCCATTTACGCGAAAGAAAGCTCCATTACGCAAGGTTCACTACACTCTTCATCATTTCTTCCATTTTTGAGCATTAGTTGCAAGAACACTCTAGCTCTCCCTCAAGGTAATCTCTAAAATCTCCATTGTTATCCTTTTTATCAAGCTTTTCTCTCTTACAAGTTTTGCATGGAGGAGTATGTTCTGTTGATTTATTTGCATAAATAATGCCATAGAATGCTGTTATGTACTCTTGAGAACACTTTCATGGTATAAAGTTTGTATATGCCACATTGCATTATTGTTGAAACCCATTTGGGAATTTGAAACCCTAGCATGAATGCTATGGAAAATTGGGTTTTCTTGATATTATTATGAAAGAATGAAATTTATGAATGAAAAGTGCAATTAGATGCTAATATAATTCACATATGCTTTTAGTTGGATTTTAGAACATTTACATTGCAAAATTCTGTGTTCAAGTATGCAAGAAATTGGGATATGTTGACTTTGACCATTAATTTGGAATTGTTTGCCTATGTTTCTTGCTTAAATATGTGATATCAATGATAATGTCAAATTGGTTGTCAACAATGTGTGCTTGTTTATAAAGTATGGAAAACATGATATTAAAAGGGGGTTGGATATCCGAAATTGTACATAACAAAGTGGAGAAATTTAGGCAAAAATATTTAAAATTTGTATTGTTTACCTTGTGGGTTAATTGCTAAATTGTTTTGAGAATGAGCAAACATGAGTTGTTTTTGAAATAGTTGCTAAGGAAGTTAGTGAATTATTACATGATGATCTCTTGAAAATCTTAATTGGTTATTTATGGCGCATATGCTAATGTGAATGGAATAAGGATATTACTCATTAATAGAATCTGTTCTAGGGGAAAACAAATGCTTTGTATATGACATACACTTGTTGATATAAAGAAATGAGACTTCAATTTACAGGATATCATGCTACGTACCAAGAAATTAGCTACGAAGGAGAAGCCCGAAAGGCCTAATGAAGGAGGATCTAGCCAAAATCCCAATGTAAACCCCAATGTTGACTCTGATGAGGACGAGGATTGGGAAGAAGGAATTGAGCGTGAACTGAATCTGACCTCCACGGGCAGCAAGAAGGCAATGGGACTGCGCAAGAAACCAGTCATTGGCGACAAGTTTATCGATATGTCTTTGTTGGATCATTACGGCTGCACGGAAGAGGTTACTCGACTTATGTCCCATTACCAGTGGTCCAAAGTCTTCGGATGGAGAGGAGCCACACCCCATTAATCTATGAGTTCATAGCCTCTACGTCATTCATCAAGGAAAGAGATTAGAGGAACACTTTTGTTACCTTCAAGCTCTTTAACAGGCTTTATTATTTTTCTGTAAATCAGCTTGGGGTATATCTGGGACTACACACGGAGGAAGAACATAGAAGCATCGCATACCTACAAAGTTCAACGGGATTTTGTATGTGAGAATGAGGCAGAGGAATATTGGAAGGAAATATCTGGCAACACAGTTCCATGGATTCCAGGGAAGAGCAATGAGGCTCATATTGTTAGGAATGAGCTTAAGATAGTATGGATTATCTTGGCTAGCACTTTTGGGGGTCGGACATCTAATGTGCACAGGTTTTATAAGGGTGGCCGCTTTTACCTGAGGAGCATGGATCGAGGTGAGTACATCAACATGGGTCTCGTCATCAAGAAATGGTTGTCCACTCAGCATCATACCAGAGTGGCTAATGTGTTCATTGGCCCACTATTGACTCGGTTATGTGAGGGTTTAGGACTAGATAGAAAGTTGGGACGAGATATTGTGTTAGCTGAAATGGAGCCTCTTACTCGACTGGACATCGAGCGAGCTAGGATCAATGAGGCAGCGGAAGACGAGAGAGGTAACAAGCAAGAGGAAATGCCACAAGCATCGAATGCCCCGTTTGAGATTCCTGAGCATCATGGCCCCGTATATAGCTAGGATTCACTTCGTAGGTTCCAGTATAGCTTGCACTTGGAACAAACAGCCAGGAATGATGCCCGCTGGGATGCCCTCCAGGCCCACATGGATGCTAGATTCGGTGGCCTACAGACCTACGTTGACGCCCGTTTCAACGCACAGTTTCCCCAGCCAGCGTAAGGCCCTGGTTATGATCCTGCAAATTTATGAATGTCTCATTTGGTTCCCGAACTCGACTGACTCCATGGATTTCTAAACTTATTGTTCTCGATTTTCGAAGCTTAGACTATAGGTACCCTACGCGTGCGGTGCCGACTTTATTTCTTTTACTTTTTACGCACTTTATTCTACCCGCACTTTACTTTTAATTGCACTTTTAATCTGCTTTTTAGACTGCCTTTCATGCTTTGAATAAGTGGTTAAACTCGTCCTTATCTATCTTTTAAGCCTATCTATCTGAATGCCCAGGTTATGTGCTTAACAGGAACAAACTATAATAAGTACTTTAAAGTTAGTTTTTTATCACTATTCTTATAGCCCTTTAAGTTTAAATATATGCAATTTACAGTAGACATTTATAGACCTTGAGTTTTAGAGGTGTAAAGTATTTGGAGTTAGATGTCTTTCCTTGTTTTTATAGTCTTTTAGGTTCACATTAATAGACTTTAGAGAACAAACTTATGCACTTGAAGTTTTAATAATATTCACCTTAAGGTACTATGTAACAATTTTCTTATAGTCTTTTAAGTACAGAGTTATGCACTTCACATAATAGTTATATGCACTTAAAGGTTTAATGATTTGCACCATGAGGAACTAAAAATAGATTGATGAACAAACATAATGAAATGTGCAGCAGAGTATGTTTGGTGAGATTGTTAAACTAACCTGTTAGTTTGGTAGGTTGCATCAAATGAAACTACATCTCCAAATACTTCACAATTTTTTCTTGAAATTGGATCTGCCCAAAAAATCCTATACTGCTGCTCATCCTCATCAACATCATGGGCAAAAGTAAAAGTTGGACAAGCCTCATTCTTCTTAAAAAGATTACGCACAACCATTTCTTCATCAGCACCCAATATGTATGCTTTGATCTCCCTTTTGAAGTTCTTAAAGTCAATAATTGTTGCAATGTTATAGTAATCTCCAGCCATTTCCCTATATAATGTAAATGATTTTGATGTTCCAATATTTTCTCTTGCACAATTTGCAATGAACTTTTGTTGTCTAACATCCAGACTTCTATTGACCTTTAGGAATTGCTTTGAAAGTTCTTATTTCATGCAATGATTATGGCGTTCTTCAAATACTGTGACTTCATAACCAGAATTCCACACAATTCTAGCTCTGCAACTAATCGTATTTGAAACTCTTTGCCTCTTTTGGAAGGAAGAACTTGTAACTTCATCTCCATTTGATGCAGAATGGGTGTTTTGAGTAGTAGTGTTCTTATACCCTTCTCTACTACAAACCATATACTTTGTAACCACTACCCCATCCTTAGATTTTACAATAGAACTAAAGCGTATATCGAAGCCAACTTTAGAAGCATAGTTCTTATAAAACTTTATAACAGCATCTAAAGAATTAAAGGTCATACCAATTGAAGGTTTGCTATCAGCTTTACAATAAGGGATCCAATATTGAGTGCCTGGAGATATAGTCAATGAACATCCAACTCCTTCGCTACTGGAATTTGTGTCAGAGATATTGATGTTTTCTCCAAAGTTGAAGCCATTCAGTAATGACTCTAAAACTGGAACATTTAAAACATCAAGTAAGTATATGGATTTAATTATTGGAGTGCTAAGTGTGGTGTGAAAAAAAAAAAAGATTAGCATTCTAGTGAATCATTTTGTAATTAGAGTGCATATTTTTTTGTCTTCAAGTGCACACTTTGTAGCCTTCGAGTGCATGGTTTAGTATCTACAAGTGCATAATTAAACTTTTACCGAAATTTTCCTTTTATTCTATTTTTTCCCCATTTGCCTTGTAGTGATGAACTTTATGCCTTCTAGTGCTCAATGTCAAGCCTACAAGTGCTCAATGTCAAGCCTACAAGTGCATGTTTTCTTGCTAATATGTATTAGAAAATGAAAAAAAAAAATAGAATTCTAGTAATCATTTTGTATTTAAAGTGCATATTTTTTGCCTTCAAGTGCATGAATTCGTATCTAGAAGTGCATAATTAAAATTTTCTCGAATTTTCCCTTTTATTCTATTTTTTTCCCTTTGCCTTGTAGTGCTAAATTTTATGCCTTCAAGTGCTCAACTTCAAGCCTACAAGTGCATGTTTTCTCACTAATATGTATTAGAAAACAAAGAAAACAAAAACAAAAACAAACAAACAAAAAAAACATTCCAATGAATCCTTTTGTACGTATAGTAGAGTGCATATTTTTAGCCTTCAAGAGCACATTGTGTAGCCTTCGAGTGCATGATTTATTTTCTACAAGTGCATAGTTAAATTTTTTTCGAATTTTCCCTATTATTCTATTTTTTTCCCCTTTGCCTTGTAGTGCTAAAATTTATGCCTTCAAGTGATCAATTTCAAGCCTACAGGTGCATGTTTGTCTTGCTAATATGTATTAGAAAACATTAAAAAAAAATTACATTCCAGTGAATCCTTTTGTACGTAGAGTGCATATTTTTAGCCTTATTGCACATTGTGTAGCCTTCGAGTGCATGATTTATTGTCTACAAGTGCATAATTAAATTTTTTTGAACTTTCCCTTTTATTCTATTTTTCTCCTTTGCCTTGTAGTGCTGAATTTTATTCCTTCAAGTGATCAATTTCAAGCCTACAAGTGCATGTTTATCTCGCTGATATGTATTAGAAAACATTAAAAAAAAATAGCATTCCAGTGAACCCTTTTGTACGTAGAGTGCATATTTTTAGTCTTCAAGTGCACATTGTGTAACCTTCGATTGCATAATTTATTGTCTACAAGTGCATAATTAAATTTTACATTCCTAGTGTATCATGAATTTCCTTCAAGTGCATGTTTCACTTACTACAAGTACATAACTGTGATGAAAATCAATACTATATGAATATGATTGCAAAAATTGTACAATGTAGACGGATTCATAATTGAAAGAATACAAGAATGATTTCAATGATCAAATATACCTTCATCCATTATGTTGATCAAAAACATGCAATTGAAGTGATTATCTCTTTGTAATTGTTGAATTCGTAAAGATTATGTTCACAATTGCTTGATTCTAAAATTTGAAATTGATTAAATTGTTCTTTGTTTGTGTGAAGCGAAACAGAGATCGCGGATCAGAACAAGTTTTGTTTTGAAGAGGCAGGTCTATGGCGGTTAACAAGAATAGAATTGGAAAGTAATGAAAAAGACTCTATTGCCCTTATTAGCGCATCCGAAATTAATTTTATGCCAATCTATACCGTTTGATCAATGCAAATCCAAAGGCCATTATTCAACTCTATTTTTTACGCGGCTAATGCTTTGCATAGGATCCCAAACATATATATATATATATATATATATATATATATATATATATATATATATGTGTGTGTGTGTGTGTGTGTGTGTGTGTGTGTGTGTGTGTGTGTCTGTGTGTGTGTGTGTGTGTGTGTGTGTGTGTGTGTCTGTGTGTGTGTGTGTGTGTGTGTGTGTGTGTGTGTGTGTGTGTGTGTGTGTGTGTGCGTGCGTGCGTGCGTGCGTGCGTGCGTGCGTGCGTGTGTATTAAGAGCATTTGATCTTAAATGAAACACTAATTACTAATTTTAGTTGAATATTGTAATCGTTTATGATTGTGTTGAAGATCATGTATTAAATTTAGTCTTTTCAATAATTGTTGCATCTTTTTGTGCCTTACAGTGCACATTTTTGCCTTCCAGTGCATATTATTATGCCTTCCGGTGCACATTGTTGTAGATCGTTAATGACGAATTTTTTTAAAAGATGAGTTGATCTAAGGCTGATATTCATTCGCATCACCACACATGCGGCCTTCACCGCACGACAACCTAAGCCTATATAAAAGGTTATGCAAGTTGTGTAGGCAGCTTGGAAGGGCAAACCAAAATTATGTTTGTGGGCCCATAAACGTTTTATTATATAATTATTGTTTGTCGGCTGGTCCATAATTATTGTTTGTCGGCTGGTCCACGCAATAACTATTGTTATTTATCGGCATGCATGTTGTATGAAATATTGTACCCAACAATCAATTGGTGTATTATAATGTTTGGTTTGGTTAAAATATTGAAATTAGAACAATAATGATAATCAAATATTTGGTAATGATAATAGGTTTAAGTAGAATGAATCTTTTTGTGTCATAATAAATATGAATTGGATTCAAAATAAATAAATAAAACACACACACACACACACACACACACACACACACACACACATATATATATATATATATATATATATATATATTAAAATCACATTCTTTTTAACTTAAAATCACATATTTAATGTATGAACAATGACCTTTAAATTTTTTTTATTCTTTTCTTCTTTATTTTTGATTTCATTGCTCAAAAGTATGGACTAGAAGGTTAATGAATTACAAAAGAATTTAAATCTAATAGCAGGATAATAAAAATAGGCACAAAAATAACATAATTATGAGTATCAAATTTCATTGTATACCAAACACCTGCTAAATGATAGTGTATAGGTATTAATAATACTTATTATATGAAAATAAAAAACACACATTGTAAGCTTCACACCCACATCTAATCAGTTATTGGCTAATATTACTAAGGGTACGTTTGAAAACCAGAAAAATGACTTTTGAAAAATGTTTTCCGAGTTTTCAGTGTTTGGATGCAACAGGAAAATCCTATCAACGGAAAATGTTTTCCGTTGACTGAGGAAAACGAAGCCATTTTGGCGGAAAATGACTTCCGCCAAAATTTGGGGGAAGTCATTTTCCACCAGAATGTTTAAACATACAATTCTACTCATTTTTTTTTTCAGAAAATAAACTAAACACACCAAGTTTTTCAAAATGCAACCAAATACAGGAAAAGAAAATGTTTTCTGAAAAATGAGTAATTTTCCAGAAAACATTTTCCAGAAGTCATTTTTCTTCTTTCCAAACGGACCCTAAATAGATCCACATTCATCCACTTTAAGCGGATGCAAATAGGTTTGAAACGAATTTGGCAAATCCAAAATCACATGTAGTGTTTTCAATCGAGAATTTAATTAACTCAACTTCTTACAAATATTTATTCATATTTCAAAAAAATAAATAAATCAATAACTATAGTACTACTTTTATCAATATAAAATAAAATCATACACATTGTTAGAATATGTGCGCATATTCCAATCAATTTTATGATGATAGAAAACGATGAAAAAGAAAGATAATTTTTTTGTCTCTCCATATATGTACCTTTGACTATTTATAACCATAAACTTACAAAAAGGAAACAAAAAAAATAATAAAAATATTATATCATTTCTCATAAATAATCACTATATATTTGTTTTAAAAAAAATATTGGAGTCAAAGCCTCTCCCCTTCCTTTTGCCATGTGGCAAGAGAAGAAATAAATGGGAGTTGAAAAATTATAACAACAACAACAAAAGAAAAGAATAATTGTTTACAAAAGATCTAAATTGTCATTATTCATTCGTAATAAATTAATATCCATATTATAATATTATAATCGAAAACTATGCGGCCTATGACATATATTAAAGATGAAATTGAAACGATTAAGATATTTTAAACACAATATCATTGTAAATTATTCATTGATAGAACTTAAAAATCACTTTAACAGTTGGTAAAACAAACAAAAAATGAAAATCTTAATAGTTAATAAATTACTGAATCCATTATACTTCTTTATAAAATGAACAACTCAGTTAAGTTGATTAGCCTGTTAACTTAACAATCATAAAATTACAAATTTAATTATCAATAGAAGCGGTCTATTAGAGTTAATTCCCAAAATGATTCTCCGACTATGGTCTTTTCTCAAATTGGTCCCTTGACTTTTAATTTCTCCAAAGTGGTCCTTTGAATTTTGAATTTTAAGCCAAAATCGTCCCTGCGTTAGCTTTGGCATTAAATTGATGTTAAAATGAAGGGTAAAATTAAAAATTTAGATTTTGCACTCCAATTTAAAGCAATATGTGATTCCTTTCAGTAGTCTGTTCACATATTTCTTCAAATTAGATTTTCTCTCTCCTAAATCTGCAATCAAAATGTGGGATAATCAACTAGAAGGCCAAAAATGTCCATCTTCAACTTCATCCAAAAACTTTCCAAGTCAAAGATTTCTGGTCTTCTAGTTGATTATCCCACATTTTGATTGCAGATTTAGGAGAGCAAAAACCTAATTTGAAGAAACATGTGCGTAGATTGCTAAAAGGAATCACAGATTGCTTTAAATTAGAGTGTAAAATCTAAATTTCCAGTTTTACCCTTCATGTTAACACCAACTTAACGCCAAAGCTAACGGATGACCATTTTGTCTTAAAATTTAAAAGTCGGAGGACCACTTTGAAAAAAAATTAAAAGTCAAGGGACCAATTTGAGAAAAGACCATAGGACCATTTTAGGAATTAACTCTGGTCTATTATCCTTCTTAGCTTGCTTTAAGCCAACAGAGTTTATCAAGTACAAATCATCCAATAATGATTGTTGATTTTTGAGTGACGTGTATTGATAAACCTTGAATTAGCCTATAATTATGCCTCGGTTGCACTAATTTCTGAGTGAATGCTAGGTGATTGTGCAAGAATGAAGCTTATTTGCCTTGTTTATGGCTTGAGGAAAGAAAATGTAGACATGGGCATGCAGGAGCTTAAAATGAGGACAAATTGAGACGATATTAAGGTAAAGTTCTTCAAAAATGGAAGGGCAAAAATCATAGCAAGAGTCAACGGAGTATCGGAGCGAAGGAGAAGCTAAAAAGTGATGCCATTGTTCTGCACTTTTGTACTGCCCGTCATGATAGAAGTCACATCGTGACCCCAATCGTGACGGGCATGCCACATTTCTGAAGATTGGGTGTCACAGGTGTGACCGCCAGCGTGACCCCAACCTTCCGCAGGTTTTACTGTTGGTCACAATGGAGGTGACGGTAAATATGTTACCGGATAATATTATTATGTAACAATGGTTGCACAAGTGAACTGAGATAATTGTATTGCCAAGTGTTTCAATACATGAATCAGAATGTGTTCTAGTACAGAATATTGAACGTCCCTTGCTAGCTGAGGGGAGTTCTATTTATGCTAGGTCCTAATGGTAACAACATGAAGAGTCATAATTGGGAGCTGAGGCTAACGACAATAACATGAAGAGTCATGAATGAGGCGCTGAGGCTTTAATTCTCTCCCTTCAATGGCACAATAAATGGCTTGTGATAACGTTCCATCCATTAGTATTCTGCCCGTTGGAGATCTGGCCGTTGGGTTTCCATGTGGTGCCGGGTCAGGTACCCGTTTAACAACCCGGGTCGGGTGCTGGCACTATTACTCTGTCACCAGCCCCCCCCACTCCCGAGTCTGCGGATGTGTTTGAGCTGGCTGGGAAGTAAAACTGAATCAAAGATCCACATTTTTTTTTGCTGGTCGAGACGGGCTTCGGCCTAGGCTGGCTGAGGTGCGTGCCTCGGCCGTTCGTGGCCGGAGGCGGTGGCCGAGTCGTGCGCTTTGGCTGACTGTGGCCGAGACGGGCTTCGGTTTTTTTTTTTTTCGCTGCTGGCCGAAGTGGGCTTCGACCTACGCTGGCCGAGGCGTGTGCCTCGGCCAAATTCTGGAGGGTTCTGGCCGAGGCGCTCTGGTCGAGGCGTGCGCCTCAGCCAAGTTCTGGCCGAGGCGCGCCTCGGCCTTCGCCATTGTTCTTTTTTTTTTTCTTTTCTTTTTCTTTTTTTTTATCAAAGCCCCGGAGGTTGGCCGATGATAGCCGAGATGGGCCTCGACCAATGTTCGCCGAGACGGGCCGAGGCGTGCACCTCGGCCGATTTTGGGTGAGGCATCGCCTCAGCCGTCTTCTACATTTTTTTTTTTTTTGCGTGTTTGTTCGTAGCTTACTTCGACAGGCTGTAGGCTCGGTCAAAGGTCGGCTCTCCCGTAGAGTAGTGAGCGAGGTTAGACCTCGTACTATTCCTTAGGGGATAGCGTTTTCGTAACCAAACTTTGAGTTTGTCCAAGAAACGCCCTTCCGTCGGGTAGCTAGCTGGACCGGATCCAGTGCCGGCCCTTAGGGAGTAGAGTGCGGTAATTAATACACCGCCTCTGCTACCATGGCCGAGGACCATGGTAGAGGTTCGTAGCTTACTTCGACAGGCCGTAGGCTCGGTCAAAGGTCGGCTCTCCCGTAGAGTAGTGAGCGAGGTTAGACCTCGTACTATTCCTTAGGGGATAGCGTTTTCGTAATCAAACTTTGAGTTTGACCAAGAAATGCCCTTCCGTCGAGTAGCTAGCTCGACCGGATCTAGTGCCGGCCCTTAGGGAGTAAGATTGCGGCAATTAATACACCGCCTCCGCTACCATGGCCAAGGACCATGGTAGAGGTCGAGGCGCGCGGCCTCCCTTATTTGTTTCCTGTCACGATTATGGTGGATGAGGACATGCCTCCTACTTGACTAACATAAGGGCTCCATGGAATTTTTTTCCTTATTCAACACAATTGATCAGGGCAGACCATGAACAATAGTTACATCAATAACTATATTGCTGATTTTGTCATGTTTTAGCAAATAACATGCTTTTTGCGCTGCACGGGCTCCCCCTCTAGCTCCTTGTCTCCTTCTTCCATAATCTAATCGTACCCCCTCTTTGTGTCTGAGGAAGATGGCTCTGGGCCCTCTCCCTTGCGCCACGTGTTTTTGTTCATGGGTTGTCGATGCTGTTGTTGTTGCCATGGACGCTTCACAAACTGAGTGGAGTATCCCGTTTGAATGAGCTCCTCTATCTGTCTCTTCAAAACGTGACACTCATTCGTATCATAGACGGCTTGCCTATGTAACCTGCAGTACTTTGTTTGGTCTGCCTTTGGGGAGACTTTCATGCACTCCTCCGGGAATTCTACTATTCTCATCTCCTCAGCTTGCTTTAGAATGACACTGATAGGATGGATAAGCGGGGCCAGTTACGTAGGGGGGACCAGGCGAGGTCGCTCGTGGTCTCGGTCTTTCCCTGTAGGCGAGTGGTTTGCGCGTGGTGCCTGGCTGGGCGGACTAGCTTTCCCATGCTTCCCGCCCTTTCTACCATCTTCTTCATCCTTCTTCTTCCTATCAACCTCCTCTGCTTCCGCATAATGGTTGACTGTCCTCATCAAATCTTCGTAAGAGCGGGGTTGATGAGCGTTCAACTGTTTGTGAAAATATCCTGATCTTAAGGCATGGATAAATATCGGGATCGCCGCCTTGGAGTCAAATTCGTAGACATTATTGACCTCCTTTTTCCATTTGTTTAGGAAATCCTTTAGGCTCTCGCCTCTGTCTTGCTTTACTACGCAGAGGTGAGAAAATGGTTTCTTACGTTGTATGCTACTAGAGAAGTATGTCAGGAAGTTTTTGGATAACTCTCCAAAATTTTGTATCAACCCATCCGGGATGGTGTTGAACCAGTCTTGGGCTGCTCCATCCAAGATGGATAAGAATGCTCGGCACATGACGGCATCCCCCGCCCCGATCATTACCATAACAGCCTTATATCTCATAATGTGGACACGCGGGTCGGTGGTCCCCGTGTATGCTTTGATGGCGGGCAACCTAAAATCCCTCGGCAAAGGCACATCCATTATACTTGGGGAAAATGGTGCTGCCATCCGTACCTCGGGTTCCGGCGATTGCTCACGTGCCTCCACCTTCTTTGCTAACTCCTCGATTCTTCTTTGCAGCCTCTCGACCAGGGCCGACTCTTCAGGGTGCTGGCACGGGGCCGGTTTATCAAAACGACGACGCGGATCCGACTCATCCATGTGTCGCGTGGAGCTGGCTCATCGACGTGCCGCTCATCCAAGTATCGGCGTGGAGCCGGCTCATCGACGCGCCGCTCATCCAAGTGTCGGCGTGGAGATGAATCATCGACGCGCCGCTTATCCGAGTATCGACATAGGGCCGACTCATCAACGTGTCAGCGTGGGGTCGGCTCCCGAAACTCGCCCATCTTCTCTGTGGATGATCTCTCTGCTTCTCTGTTTTCGTGTTGGCGAGGGCCTCTGGTAGAGGACCCCTCGGCCCGTGATCCTAATCTTTGCCGCGCAGGCGCTCTCTGTCCCAATCATTCTAGTGCATATTGGAAAGGGCCTGGTTGTCGTCTGGCCGGTCCACTTCTTTGGGCGCCCTCCTCTAGACCACCTGTCCTGGTATGACGTCGCGCGTCCCTCGCCGCACGGGTTGTGTCATGTTGTCGCTGGCCTTCTACCCTTCGTTGGGACTCTACCTCTATTTCCTGGGGCCGCGGCGGGGGCACTTGGCCCTGCAATCCCACCGCTGCATGAGTTAGTGCCGTCGCCGCTTGCCGATGGCATCGGTGGTCGCCTGGAGGTTCACGGCTTGGTTTATTCCTCCATTGTTGAGTTGTTCTCGAAGGTCCCCGGGCTTCCCGTTATTGAGCTGTTCTCGGAGGTCCCCTCCACGATTGTTGGTGAGTTGGTCACGAAGGTCACCTGAGGCGTTGCCGTTCTTCAAGTTGCAGGAACCGTGGGAGCTGCCGGACACCATTCTTTCAAGCTTGCTGTTGAAAGAGAGAGTGAGTTGTGTGTGTAGTCGCCTGCTTGAGTATTGAACTCACGCTCTCAATGAAAGCACCAATGACGGTAAATATGTTACCGGATAATATTATTATGTAACAATGGTTGCACAACTGAACTGAGATAATTGTATTGCCAAGTGTTTCAGTACAGGAATCAGAATGTGTTCTAGTATAGAATATTGAACGTCCCTTGCTAGCTGAGGGGAGTTCTATTTATGCTAGGTCCTAACGCTAACAACATGAAGAGTCATAATTGGGGAGCTGATGCTAACGACAATAACATGAAGAGTCATGAATGAGGCTTTAATTCTCTCCCTTCAATGACACAGTAAATGGCTTGTGATAACGTTTCATCCATTAGTATTCTGCCCGTTGGAGTTCTGGCCGTTGGGTTTCCATGTGGTGTCGGGTTAGGTACCCGTTTGACAACCCGGGTCGGGTGCTGGCACCATTACTCTGTCAGGAGGTAACGGTGTGACCCTCATCGTGACCAGCAGAGTAACATACTAGGACCTGCGAGGCTTAGGCCTGGTCATGATGAAGGTCACGCCGCGACCTCCATAGTGACCAGGCAATCTGAAAGCAGTTAAGTGGGCGCGTTTTCAAGCGTATAAATAGTGATAGGCGTTATTTTCAAATCACTTTTTCAACTTTTAAAATCTTCCTTTACATTTTCTCTCCACTTACACCATTTAGAACATTAACACATTGTATTCCATCATCTTTTGGAAGATTTAAAGGAAGATTACTCTTGTAATTACAACATTTCAATTTCAATTTCTAGATTTTCATTGTCAAGTTAATCAAGTTAAGTTTTCTATTTCATTTTGAATTCAATGGTTATTATTTCAATAGTTCTTATTTTGTAACTTCAATTATGCGTAGTTAAACATATCTAGTGATTTGAATTGAATTTCCTTGTATTAATGCCAATGTGAATTGAATTGCCAAATCTAAGTTTTGCAATGCCTCTAGAATGAATGTGATTGTGAAATTGGAGAATTGTATAGACTCTTGTTTGGTTAGGGCCCTACTATGCAAGAGGTCATTGGATTTGGCGCTTCACCTATGAGAATAGGAATTCACCATAGCCAAACCTATCACATTTCTAACTCACTCTTGAGAAAGGGGAGTTGGAAGGAAATGAGCACACAAGATGTTTGATTAATTGTCTCACCTAGTCTAATTGCTATGAGAATGGGATTAGAACCTTGGTGAGAGTCCAATGTCTACGAGAGTGGCATTGGCATTGACTTAACTTCCTTACGTTCGTTGTTGAACATTGTTTAGCCTAGAATCTTAGAACACTAAGAAGCATTTGTACATTGCTATTTGATTAAGTCCTCTCTTTTATCCTAATCTTTTACTTAATTCATTGCTCTATTTTATACTTGTTCTCTATGCAAACAAATATTTCCTTTTGGTTAACTTTCAAACACTCAATGATCTTGTGTTTAACTCCTCTCTACTCAATTTCCCTATCGCCATTCCTAGAGGACGACATTCACTAACATCACCGCTAAAAATCAACTTTCAAATGGCGCCGTTGCCGAGAAAATGTAGACATAGGCATGTAGGAGCCATTAGGTGACTTTCAAACACTCAATGATCTTGTGTTTAAGCCCTCTCTACTCAATTCCCATATCGCTATTCCTAGAGGACGACATTCACTAAGATCACCGCTGAAAATCAACTTTCAAATGGTGCGGTTGCCGAGGAAATGTAAACATGGGCTTGCTGGACCCTATAAAAAAAAAAAATAAAAAGGGTCATTCTTTCTCAAAAGAATTATTGTGAGATGTTTTTGTCCCATTGGGTGTGTACTTGTCTATCGATAGGCTGAATTGCAGCAGATTTTGCACTCCGATGTCATAATCGCCGGGCCGGCCGCATGGAGAGCCCGTGGATCCGTCGTTTTCATCTGCAACAACGAAAATATATTCGCAGCATAGCATTTAATTAAATTAAACAAGAAAAACACAGAACAAAACACCCATTTTTATAATTCGCAAATAGGGAGTGTAATTTACTTGCAAGAAACACTGCAACTATATATATACATATTAAAATCTGCTTTTGTGGATTCGCTTGTTAAGATTCACACTCGATCCTCTGTAACTCCCAGGTAGATACTGTTGTTTTTCCGTTGTTATAATTTTTTCAATCATTTTTTGCCCTGTTCCCATAATTTTTTATTATTGGTTTTTGGGGAGGGGGTGTATCAAATCAAATGAATGAAATCGTGGGGCTTTTCTGTTTTAGCCTATCCGTCCGTTTGTTATGATTATTTTTTCCCATGATATGTCTTCTGTTGATCACTTGACCTCCATGGATTTTCTTGAATTTGATGTATTCTCCTGTGTTGTTTGGCTAGTTGGTATGCATTTCTTCTTACTCATAATTGGTTGAGTTTTCATGAAACATTTATGCAAATTGTTGTTTCTATCTGGGGTATCTTGTGTGTATGAATGATTATATGTTGATGCCCTGTAGATGTTTGTTAGATTGATCCTGTATTGTGGGTTTCTTAGAGATAGAGTGTATCTATCTACCAAAGATAATTGTAATGAGCAAAAAATCCCTCCTTTCTGTGGGAAAGAAAATGAGTTTGATCACACCCCCACACACTAACTTCATAAGTTTCTGACGTCCCGAATATCATGTTGCAACTTTTAGGTCCTTCGATCGATAAGGGTTAAGGTCGAAGTTTTTGATGAATGGGGATTCAGACCATGAATTCTCATGGTTGTGGTCAACAGTCTCATTTACAGCCGCTAGGCAGGCAAAACTCGTGGTTTAGCCTCACACTCGATGAGGTGGAGAGCCTGTTGGGGAACTTGGGGAAGCCTCTCGGTAGCATGAATCTCGATGAGTTGCTGACGAGCATATGGGCTACAGAGGCGAATCAATCTTCCGGGCCGGTGGTCAACAATGCGTATTCTACTTCGCTTCAACGCCAGGCTAGCTTCTCACTCACACAAGCGTTTAGTGGGAAGACGGTTGATGAAGTGTGGAAAGATATCCAGCAAGGGCAGAAGATGAGGAATCTCGAGGAAATGAACACCGATGAGAGAGAACCAACTCTTGGAGAGACGACTTTGGAAGACTTCTTGGTAAAAGCTGGGCTTTTCGTTGTCGATTCTTCTCAAGGCCCTGCAATGACCCCACAGAACGTTACTCCACAACTAGGCCTATCCCCGTCTCCTTCAATCGAAGCACTTTCAGATACTCCAACGTCGGGCTGGAAGAGGGATGCTTCCGAGATCGATAGGACCGTTGATAGAAGGTTAAGGAGAAAGATCAAGAATAGAGAGTCCGCTGCACGTTCACGAGCCAGAAAACAGGCAAGCTTTAATAGTTTAATATTCTCTTCTTTTTCCCCGAAAGATTGTTTAGCTTGTAACATCAATAGAGTTGTTTACACCTTGTAGGCCTACCACAATGAACTGGTAAACAAGGTTTCACGTCTCGAAGAGGAAAACATGAAGCTTAAGAAAGAGAAGGTATTCATCATTCATCAATTCAAGTGGCTTAGCTTCTATTGTGTTTACCTAAATCATGTTTTAGCCTTATTTTCGTGGACAGTGATATTAGTACATTCCTTGATTACAATTCATGTCCCGTTTCCTCTCTTTGGATGAATATTATATGAATACCTGTTTATATGACCACTTCCTAGTTATTGTAGTAGTAGTAGTGGGATGACCACTTCCTAGGTAGTTAGAGCACTTTAAGGTAGTGGGTAGTTTTATTATGTGTATAAGTAGTTATCTATGTATTTGAAGAAGGGGGACATCTGGGAAATTTGTATTTTGGCTTCCTATTAAATGGAAGATTGGGGGAGAAGAAGCACTCCATAAAAACGCTTCATTTGGGGAGAAGAAGCACTCCATAAAAACGCTTCACTTGGGGAGAAGAAGCACTCCAAAAAAACGCTTCATTTGGGGATAAGGAGCACTCCAGAAAAGCTTCGTTTTTATTCCTAAGTTTCTAAGCCTGTGACGCGATCCTAGATATCCTGGCCTATAACAGATGGCTATATTTAGAACCTTGTCTATATAGCTAATACGTAAATGGTGGTATCTTGGGATTTAATCTCTATATCTTCATGCTTATCCTTACCATAAGATGTGTCCCTTTGCAGGAATTGGACAAGATGTTATCCGACGTATCTTCTGAAACGAGATATCAGCTTCGAAGAACAAGCTCATTCTGACACATCGCTTTTTCCCGTGAAGGTCTGTAGTCTGTGAATCCTAGGACGGTTCTTATCAAAAAGCTGATGGTATATAAGCTCGTTGGTTTCTCTCCATATGTATACGGCTTTCATGTAAACCTCGTGAAAATGAACTCCTCCCTCTCACAACTGAGTATTATCCCGTTGTAAGTTTATCTGAAATCATGCTCGAAATGTTTTGGACTATGAAATGGAAGAACCTGTTGGGGAGTTTAGAAATGGAAGCACGGGTGACGAACAAGGATTAATTAGTTGAAAACTGAGAATATTTATGTCTCTCCAGCTCCTCCCTCAAGGCTAACAGTAGTAGTTTCCTGCACTGTGACTCAATGGAATGTGTGTTTCAGGAAAAGAAATAATCATGTTAATGTGGTAGTTTTGAATACTGAGCTACTACATGGTCTTATATATAGTGTCATAATTTGTAAATATTAATTTTATTGTTAATTTTCTAATAAAATGTTTACATTACAGTTGATGATGCTCTATTCAGCTAGTACCATAAAATACAATTTTGGCATGGGGCAAGAAATGAACAAGTGTACCTTTTCTAGGTGTTTTCTGTGCAATTTTGGCAGAAAAGTAATCCCAACTTCTCATGTTGCTTCAGTATCAAATAATAACCAACATTTTCTCATGGGCATTTTATCAAACACCTCCCCGCCATCCAGTAACCAACATTTTCTCATGGGCATTGACGAGCCTGGTTGTTAATGAAGACCTCATGACTGAAATGACTCATCAATCAGGACTGTGACTGTACTGGAACTGATGCAAGAATCCAATCCAGGAGGATGACAATGGATCGGACTACAATTATTATCTCTGTCAGATTATCCAAACATCTTAACAACCAAAGCATCTTAATTTCTTTTTTTGAGTAATGAGAGAAATTCGCAAGAACTATTTAAGAGTGGGCACGGAGTAAATTCCGTCTCGTGATCTTAGCTGGCAAAGGATCCATGAGTTAATCGAGTCTATATACCTCATAACTGGTTGGTCCAAATCAAGAAGGCCAATAGACCGCTTTCAGAGAGTGGAATTTGTATCTTTGTGCCTATTATTATACCGTGGATCATAATTCAAAATAGTGTTGTTTCTTTTAATGAAAAGAAATAACATTTGTTACATTCAACTAATTATGTGTCTACGATATGCTTATGATAAAATGAAATTACAATGTGTATAATAGAACTTAATAGTAGGTCTCACATATTGAGTGCACATTGTCAAATGAAATTGTAGTTGAATTATAATGATACTTTAGTAGTGTTGTAATGAAACTACAATGTGTATAAAATGGAACTGAATAACAAGTCACATATATTGAGTGTATATTGTCAAATGAAACTGTGAAATTATAATGTGTATAAAAATAAAACCAAATAACATGTCTCACATATTGAGTGTATATTATCAAATGAAATTGTAGTTGAATTAAAATATTTTAGTGGTGTTATAATGAAATTACAATGTGTATAAAATTAAATTGAATAACATGTCTCACACTCTCACATATTGAATGTATATTGTCAAATGAAATTATAGTTAAATTAGAAAGATACTTTAGTGGTGCTGTAATGAAATTACAATGTGTATAAAATGAAACTGAATAACATGTCTCACATATTAAGTGTATATTGTCAAATGAAACTGTAGTTGAATTAGAATAATATTCTAGTGGTATTGCAATGAAACTACAATGTGTATTAAGGGTCCGTTTGTAAAGCAGAAAAATGACTTCTGGAAAATGAGTCATTTTCCAGAAAACATTTTCTTTTCCGGTGTTTGGCTACATAACAGAAAACGGTCTTTGTGTGTTTGGTTCATTTTCCAGAAAATGAGTAGAAAAATGCAAAACTCAATATGAACAAAGAAAATTGAATAAAATATAGTAATATTCAAAATTCTAGTTACAGTAGTATAAATCAATGCGGTGTGGGTACAAATCTCTGGATGATCCTCTGATTCTTCAATTGATGTCTTGAACACTCCACCATTGAAGGGCCTCCGGGTTTCAAGTGGCTTGATCTTCAAAGAAGGGCTTGTATATATAGCTTGTTCTTCTTGAAGGGCCTCCGGGTTCAAATGACTTGATCTTCAATAGACGCAAATTATGCTGTGCAACCGAATGCACCATGCGCATGGTGCATACGATGCAAAACGACGTCATTTTGGTTAAAAAACGCGCGTCCCACTTAAAAAAGAAATCAGGTTCGATTCCTGGCAATAGCATTTCTATATATCCATAAATTCATAACTATATATCCATAAATTCATAACTATATATCCACAAATTCATAACTATATATCCACAAATTCATAACTATATATCCACAGTGAATGAATGAAGTAAAAATTCACAATGAATGAACTAAATATCCCCAATGAATGAACTAAATATCCACAATGATTGAACTAAATATCCACAATGAATGAACTAAATATCCATAAATTCATAACTATATATCCAGAAATTCATAACTATATATCCATAAATTCATAACTATATATCCACAGTGAATGAATGAACTAAATATCCATAAATTCATAACTATATATCCAGAAATTCATAACTATATATCCACAATAATGCTATTGCCGAGAATCGAACCAGATTTTTTTTTTCAAGTGGGACGCGCGTTTTTAGTCAAAACGACGTCGTTTTGCATCGTATGCACCATGCACATGGTGCATTCGGTTGCACAGCATAACTATTGTTCAATAGAGGTTTGGATCAACATGCATCAACATATGGAGGAGGAGGGGCTTTTGCTTTCAGGATCACATTTTTATTGTGATCTCTGAATAATAAGCTTCAAAGTTCTTTCTATGATTTTTCCTAGGATCTGTGATTACATAGAAATGAGAGCTCATATTTATAGCTGAGGTAGAAGAGTTTTGATAGGTTCAAACTCTTTTGATATTATCTAATTAACAAATTAGATAATATCAATATTATCCAAAATATTTCAAACTATACGACCCGCGGAAACACGTATGGGTTCGGGAAAAGGATCCCCTGAATATTGGGTAGCTGTTGTGAAACCCGGTCGAATACTAAATAATTAATATTTATCAAAATTTAAGTGTCAACACTAAAAAAAAAAAAAAATCACAAACATCAATGGAATATTAAAAACATACAATTAGATAGAATATAAGTGCACAAGTGCATCAGATCTCAAATTCATTCAGATAAAACTTGGCAATTTTGTTCAAGAAACCTCCGCTAGTCTTGCAGTTGTACGAGGAAAAGCTGAAATCCTAGGGTTCGTCGATTTAGTCTACAGAATGGGCGATGGGTTGAAGAATTTCGACGTAGAGAAGCTCAACCAAACGAAAAAAACAAAAAAAAAAAAAAATTTGCAAATTTACAGCTCTCTGTATTCAATAGAGCAAGAAACCCTTGAATCTCCGTCTCCCTCAGAAATTTCAGCTCTCTGTATTCACCTACAGAAATGGTGAAACTGATTTCCAGTGTGGACGCAGTGAAGTAGCCCTTGAACCTCCGTCTCCCTTGAAGCAGATTCGGTGGTAGCGGCGGTGACCGGACGGCGGACGCAGGGGCGGTGAGGGTAGAGCAGCGGCGGCGACAGCCCGATCGACGTAGTGGATGGGTTTCTTCCTCGCTCCGTCTTCCTCAACAGCGGGTAGAGAAATGAGATGGGTGATTTTCCGGAATGGAAAATGACTTCCCCCAAAAAAAGGGGAAGTCATTTTCCATTGACTTGGCGTCATTTTCCTTTGACCACTCATTTTCCAACCTAGCCAAACACCAAAAACCTTGAAAATGATTTCCAATCATTTTCCGGGTTTCCAAACAGATCTTAAATGAAAATGAATGCTCCACACAGTTATTGAATTCTGGTTGCTTCTATATGTCGATTGGTCCATGGTCGATAAAATTTTGAGAATACACTTGACAAAATGAACATGGGAGAGGTTGAGAAGAAAAGCAAATATGAGAGAAGTAGATGAGAGAAAAACAAATACACTCGACAAAACGACGCTGTTCTGTGTAAATTTGTTTTTTTTTTTTTCACACGACTCGTTGCAATATACATTTTTATAACTCATAATGTACATTATTCTAAAATATAATGTACATTATATTACTTAATAAGTTTCATTATTCTACCACGTAATGTACATTATTCTAACACATAATATACATTATTCTAACAAATAATATACATTATTTTTACGTATAATATTCAACAATATCATTTTAGACTGTGATTCACACAATAATTTGTCAATCTGACCGACTTGGTTTGATTGTGACAAACATCTTAATTTCGGCCCATCAGTTCACGGAAATTGTACTAATGACCACTGACCTCACACGGTTTACAGAGAGCCCCACCCATCTTAAATTCATAGGGTATGGTTTTGATTAATTTGATGTTAAGTTTACAAGAAATCTTGTGGATGGTTCACCCATCTTACCTACTACATTAATCTTAACATTTTGACATCATAAATAACGGATTAGATATTTACATTATCATATCAGATTCATTTCGCTAAAATTTAAAACGTTTTAGATTAGTAAATTACATTTATTTAATTCGAAAAATTACTTTAATTTGATCATTAGTTTAATTTATAACAATTACTTATATGTAAAATTTAAAACATATTACTATGTACTCCACTACTCCCATTCTAATTGCATTGCATATGCAAATGTAGTAGTAATAGTAATAACAATAATACTTACGTTTTAATTTTTAATTCTTCTATGGTTGATATATACTTGTAAGGTTAAAGTTTGACTATTGTAAAAAAAAAAAAAAAAAAAAAAAAAAAAAGCTTTATGTTAAAGAGTTCTAGATTAACCTTTCTTATTAAACTTTGTGAGTATGACTCTGATCGAATTTGAATTAGTCTCACAGTAGTGAGGATACTGAATGTTGTTTGCAAAAAAAAAAAAAAAAAAAAAAAAACACTTTAAAATATTCAAATAAAAATAAAATACAGTCATATCCTTATAAAATTATAAATCATTTTACATGCTAATAACTAGTAATAAAACATTAATTAACACAATTCATTGTACATTAATTATTAGAAGCCCATTTATGTTTTTTATATTTACGATAAAGTTTACAATCACTATTTGAATGTGCACTATGTCTGAAACTCACCTTTTTACATTAGCTAACAAAATACTACAAAAAGATTAACCAATCTAAGTTGCACATAGTTGGTCGGTTCAAACCAAGAAAGTCAATAAATAACTCCTACATGAAGTTGAACTTGAAACTTTATGGTTACTAATAAGTGTATTTATGTCCAGACTTCTACCCCATATATAAACCAATTTTGATTGATAAATATTTTTGGCTTTATGCAAAATATGTCCTACTTCATTTGTTTGTATCATTAGGTGCATAAATTGTTGAATTGAAAATATTTTTACGTCTTTCGAGATATTTTAAATGAATCTCGAGTCAACGGGAGTCAAATTGAAGCTAAAGAGGTGGTTAAAATACTTCAGGTAGGAAATAAGGTTGGAAAACCCCAATAACAATCCTACAGAAAAATGATTATTATTTTATGGAAAAACTAGGAAGGACAAATGGATATATGGTGGGTATAGTGTAGGTGGATAGCACGAGTCGAGCGAATCACTCTTTCCTTAAAACCTTATTTGCTACTTCGGTATTTTCCAAAAGTGCTAGGAGCGTTGCAGCATAGGTTTTCCAGGATAAAACATACTACAGTTCAACATTTGAGCATCCAAACGAATGAAACCAACGAACAAAAGCAAAGCAATAATACAGTAGGCAAGAATGGAGCAGAAGTAGAGTTTCGAGAGAGAAAACAAGATTTTCTGGTGTGTGTAAAAAACCTGCTGCTCTACCACTGTTTATATAGGGTTGAGGAGGTAAATAGCCTTCAACATGGCAATTAAAACCAGCTTTGCAACTCCTATAACAGCATACCACTAACTGAGCTTCAATTCGAAATTTAAAATTGGAATTAATTCAACATTAATTCTGAAACTGACGAATTAAAGCTCAACGGTGCAACAGGAGACGAGAGGACAAATCGTCTCGTGCTGTTGATAGGCCGAACCCATCAATTCGTGCGGTTGGCGAGGATGAATCGTCTCGTGCTTCCAAATCCATGGTATAGGCCATGATTCTGCCTTTTCAATTCGTGTGGCTTCTGTGTTGGAAAAAATTATACGGAAAACGGAAATACGAATCGTAGGCCATGATTCTGCCTTGTCAACTCGTGTGGCTTCTGTGTTGGAAAAAACTGAACGTGCAAGGCTAACATACACAAGTCTTTTTAAGATTTGATTTGCACTCTCCCCCTCCCCTTGCACACAAGAGAGAGTCTCTATGCTATACAATTCAATAAGTTTTAGAAAGGCTCCTGTATAAATAGTGGTGCAAACCCACTTCTCAAACCAATGTGGGACAAATGCTACTTTTTCCTTCATTTTTCCAACTCAAATGGGTCTACTTTGAGAATCAATTTCTCATTCACCCATTATTCATTTTGAGCGTACAAATATATCAATATCTTCATCTCACTATGAAGAACCTGAATCCACTTTGACTCGACCCAAATCAAAAGTGAACCCAACTAATAATTGTACCACAAACACACTTAGTATGTCATGTTATGCCATTATAAGCTATTTTTACAACAATTCAAAGGGCGTCAAAGAGTGGTACTTTCAATGGATTTTATCACTATAACAAAACAAGTAAAAATGGAGCAAAAGACCATAGAGTTGTAATTCCCGCTCAATATGTTGACATCTTAGTATTTTGATTATATCCTAGTCTAGGAATGTCTGATTTACGTGATTCTTAGGCCATTGAAAAGAAAAATTGAAGGGCTACAACTCTTATGAAGACCTCAAAGTCTAATTTTGAAGGTAAAAGGGTCAAAATCATCCTACAAACCAGACTTGTGTCACAGAGGATTATCGACGCGTCGAGAGTTGGCAGAATGCTTCATTTTACATTCTATAATTGCTCGATGCATCGAGCCCCTCCAGATCTGCAATTCATGCTAGCAAAAAATGGCTCCCTCTGTTCCATTTTATATGTCCTACTTACTATTCATTGGTCAAACTAACTCTTTATTCTTTGTTTATTTTCTTTAGTATTTTTTTTACTTATTTTTAAATTTGATTTTTTGTGTTTAATATTACTTTTAGTGTAGTTTCTAAATATATAAATTTTGTATATTAATACTAAACTTAATAGTATGAAAAATTGAATTAAAAATAATTTATTTTCAAAAAAAAAAAAGAATTAAAAATAATTTCAATCAAAGCTCATTAACCGAATCAAACACATAAAATGGGACGGAGGGAGTATCTTTTTTTGCCCCTTCTTTTGTTCAACTATAAATACTCCTCTTTCTCCATTCTTCTAACTTTGGCAGCTCCCATCCCATTTCTCTCTACAATCCCTTCTTCTCCTTCCAAAATGTTGCCTCCAAGAGAGGATTGTTTTGTAATAAGAAGAGGGAGGACGCAAGATTCTAAGTTTCAACCGTTAGATCGATGAAAAAGCAATGAGCATTTTCCCTTCTTTCCTTAATTTCATCTTGATTTACTCTTGTATCTATTTTGTGTAATGAAGATGCTTGTCCTTAATATATTTATATTTGGATTATGGATTATGTTTATGTCTATTTTGATGTTTGTTCTTCAATGTATTATGAATGGTTAGTTTAGCTCCTAAAAGTTGTTGTGTGCAATATATATTGTTGATGTGTGTGATTAAAGGCCTAAATTACATGCTTATTTGTTATGTTGTGTTTTGATGGGAATCGGGCATAGCTAGAACACTCTTCTTGGGGGGACTTCTTGGCTAACCTTAGGTTTGTACACTGTGGGAGCGGGTAGGAATTTAGGGATTAGTCTGTGGGAGCGGGTAGGAATTTAGGGATTAGTCTTTAGGTTTGTACACTATGGGAGCGGGTATGAATTTAGGGATTAGTCTTTAGATTGCCTTAGTGTAATCTCTCACAAGTTGTAAGATTAACTTGAGTGTGAGTAAGATGGATTGCTTAGGTTCTTTATGGGCTAGCTTTGCTTGTAAACTACGGGAGTAGAGAACTTGCGGGTTAGTAGTTAGTACACTCAAGTAGATGTAGATCACGGGAGTGGCACGGGGGTACTTTAGTGCAAATACTCCATTCACAAGGGATAAAACTACTTTTATACTTTAGTTTCCCTCAAGATAGACATTAGACCCAATTCATATAATTTACCTTTGTTGCAGACATTAGACCCAATCCATATCATTTACCTTTGTTGCATTTTGTTGCTTTTCGATGTGGATCGATAAGCACGTAAGCCCGTACTCTGGGTATTTGGGTTGTCCCTAGACACCTTTAAGCCTATATCATACTCAGACTAATCCCCATTCGCACCGGGACAACCTAATTAAGGGGAAAGTGCTGGCCAGGTTGGTTTTTTCCATACGAGGGGGGTTCAAACTCCCGACATCTTCTAAGGGGTGAGAGTGCATGGCCACTCACACCAACCAAGCTGGTTAGATTAACAATTAATATTTGATACACGAATAGTGTATTGAAGAGCTGTCTTTGATTAAAATGACATCACATAGTACACTTTTGATAAATCAAATATGAATTTTAAAACTCCAGTCTCATTTTATGTGTCTGATTCGGTTAACGATTTTGAAGCGGTTATAAGCGGGTTGCTACAAATGGTGTAGATTGCAATTGTAGAGTGCAATTTATGAGCAGGTTGCTACACATGGTGCAGAGTGCAATTTATGAGTAGGCCGGGTTGCTACAAATAATGCATATTGAAATTGTAGAGTGCAATTTATGAGCAGGTTGCTATTACAGAGTGAAGATTACAAGTAGTAGAAAGTGGTTGTAATGAGATGAAGATGAGAAATGAGGGAGAGACCCTCCAACTTATACTAACTAAGTCGGTCTACGCATTGAATGCACATGCTGAAAGTGGCTTGACGTGGCGTCTTCTCGTAGGCTTGGTCAAACGGTTGCTCTGCAACTATGCGTAGGTTGACTGATCGAGGAGGCAGAATTGTTATTTCTACAAGTTGTCAGCCGCCGCTCTGCAGGTGCAAGTTGGCCCCTATAACTTGTCGTATAAGTTATGTTTTCGGCTATGCAGGCTGCATCACATTATAAGCCACCCGGTCAACCTACGGTAGACCGACCGGGTGGCTTTCCGTCGAGGGGATTCCAAGGGTGATCCGAGAACATCTTCTTTTGTCACGAGGCCTATCGGTACGAGCGGTACGATTGATCACAAGCGGTTTAGTCCCGTCGAGTTAATGACTATGAGTTTATGACGAACTGGTTGGGTGACTTCTTGACGGACCGGCTATACGGGTCAGTCCTTTATGCGTATTTACCCATTATCTACATTTTTCAATTTGCTGGGTTTTCACATGGTAAGATTGATTAAATTTGTAACTAATGGTTTGACACTAACTACAAATCATACTATTTGAGAATTTTTTATTTTTAAAAAATGGCATAATTATTACTCCGTATTAAGGATAAAAGTTTCATGTGATGTATTGTGTTATAATTCATTCACTAATTTACCTAGGTGATGCAAACAAAAGATTATGTTATTATGAATTTGAATTAACTAAATTGAAAAAATAATTTTTTTAAAAAAAGATGTTTGTAAGTATAATGGTTGATTATATGAGAACAATGTCAAATTATAGATTATAAATGATGAAAAATTTTCTTTTATATCGTGGTTAGTGTTGAGTTACTTTATTGGTTGATTATATGAGAACAATGTCAAATATAGATTATAAATGATGAAAAACTTTCTTGTATATCGTGGTTAGTGTTGAGTTACTTTATTAGTTCTCCTTTAGAGTGAATTTCATTTTTGGTCTTACTGTTATAGGGGTTATTCCAATTTTAGTCCATCATAATTATTTTTGCCACATTGCGTCCACTATTATTAAAAGTGTTTCAATTTTAGTCCATGAAAAATCTGAAAATGGATTAAAATTGGAACATTTTTAATAATAGTGGACGCAATGTGACAAAAATAATTATGATGGACTAAAATTGAAAAAGCCCCTATAACACTAGGACCAAAAATGGAATTCACTCTCTCCTTTATCACAATTTACGACTTTCAAATTATTTAGATTGACGATTCTTGAAACAACAAGATCATCATTTTGTTTGTGACTGAAAATTAGTTTCGTAAATAAAAATAGCTCAACATGAGAAAGAGATTAATCATAACTTTTGTTAATCGTCATTACATATGAGACAATTAGAAGAAATTGTCTTCTTTGAAATTTAAAAGTAATCATTAGGTTAGGCAGAGTAGTTCCAAATAATATATATATATATATATATATATATATATATATATATATATATATATGCTTGCTTTCAAATTAAAACATGATTTTCAAGTCCAGTAATAACTGGTTTCATTTAAGAGTTCATGCACGTGCACACAACTACAAATCAACACTGACATCATATTTGCATGCATGGTTAAAGTTTAGACATATACTCCGTATTTTTTAGTGTTTTATTACATGTAATTTCAAATTCTATCCCCTCACTTTTACTGTATCTTGTGGTAAATAATAATAAGATATTTTTATCATGTGAATCTCAGAAAAAGTGTCTACATTGATAATTTATGAGAGAGTAGAAATTGGGAGTAAAAAGTGAAAGTACATGTAGTATTTTCAATTTCCTTTCAACGTGTTTAGAAAATCAGTGTGTTAATTTGTAGAGTCAACCAGAACAAACCACATCACTTGCATAGGTAATGCTAACTCGACTTTGGATTGGACGACAACTATAAATCATAATCGATGTTCTTCATATGATAACACAATTCTGCGATAGAGTAATAGTTATGATATTCAATGACTGAAGAATTCGTACCCGTCCAAGAACTTCAATAATGAACAAAAGAAAATGTCCATGCCCTCAATAATTAATGGAGATCAAGCTTTGACAAAGAAATCAAGTTGTTGCCATTGATGATCACATTCTTGGAGTGATCCTTAATTTCTAGGTAGTCATATATTAACATGACAATGCATTTTGAAAGTAATGTATGATAATTTACAAAATTGAAAAATTATAGACTAAAATTGAAAATAACATAAAAGACGTAGCATCAAAAGTGAAAAACATAAATATTTTTATTTTGTTTGATTGAAAAATAAAATAAAATGACAATTCTTCTCTAAAAATCCGAGCATGTGGCACGTATGTGACAATTTTGTCAATTGTTATGTCATGGACTCGAGTCCACTTGCAAGGTGGACCAAAGTCCAAAACGCGCGTCTAGAATAACGGTATTGTTAGTGTCACCATTTCCTTAGTCAATGATATATATATTTTTTAATATAGAGTTCAAAAATTGTGAATATAAAGTTCAAAAATTGTGAATATAGATTCAAAAGTTGTGTTATACTGTTGAATATAGAGTTCTTTAATTGTGAATATAGAGTTATGAAATTGTAAGTATATATTCAAAAATTGTGTTATACTATTGAATATAGAGTTCTTTAATTGTGAATATAGAGTTATGAAATTGTGAATATAGAGTTCTAAAATTGTGAATATAGAGAAACAAATTCTGATGACAAACGGCAAGTTAACGGCAAGGAAGGAAGTAATTTAAAAAAAAAAAAAAATTCAGACGACGTCGTTTTGCTTTGGATCCGAGTTCACAACATAATTTGCCCAATTTTGTTGGTTATTTGGCTGGATGGACAAAAAATGGATAAAATTTTAAGAAACGTGCACTTAAATTTAAAAAGAAAAATTGAAGACTAAGGATGTAGGTGTTTTGTTCGCACATGGAAATCAAAATCGGGAGAATCAAATAATTGGTAATAGTATGGATTTTGGTGAAATTATTTTGCATGTGTTGATAGTAAGGTGAAATTGGAATGATTGTTAATATTGATGTTTGGTTATGTATGACCTTATAATGTGAATAAAGGTTTTAAAAATATAAAAAAACAAAACAAAAAACAAAAAACAAAACAAAAAACAAAAAATAAAAATTCAAGAGTAAATACCTAAAATGGTCACTCGACTATAGCTAAATTCACAAATTGATCCCCGACTTTTAATTTCAACCAATTAAGTCCTTAAGTTTGCAATTTTAACACAATTTGGTCCTTTGTGTATTTGACCGTTTGTTGACTGCGCTTTTTTAGGATATATATGTAATTTCATGGTCCATCGTCGATTTTTTAAGGTTTCGATTGCATTTCTAGACCGCACTGTTACATTTGAATCCACTGTCGGCGCTGCACCCCATGCCGGAGAGATTATAGCTTTTGATAGATAGATCGCCGAAGTCCCTGGAGTGGCTCTTCGAGAAAGTCGTGACTCCAAGCGATGTAGGCAAGCTGAACCGGCTCGGGATCCCCAAGTAGCAAGCGGAGAAGCACTTCCCCCCTCCGAAACAGCGTTGTCACCTCCAAGAGCGTTCTCTAAGCTGAACCGGCTCGTGATCCCCAAGCAGCAAGCGGAGATGCACTTCCCCCTCGAAACAACGATGTCACCTCTAAGAGCGTTCTCTTGAGCTTTGCACGTGAAACTACATATATATCCTCAAAGATCGCGGTCAACAAACGGTCAAATAGATGGAGGACCAATTCGTGTCAAAATTGCAAAGTTAAGGACTTAATTGGTTGAAATTGAAAGTCGATGACCAATTTGTGAATTTAGCTATAGTCGAGGGACCATTTTAGGTATTTACTCAAAATTCAAAGACATCCAAAGCACTAATATGAACAAAAAAAAACATATCAAAACAAAAATCTAAAAACACTAATCCAAACATAAAAATCATATTACCAATAAGATGGAATGATACATTTTTTTAATTAGGAAATGACATTTTTAATTGAAGATGTAATTAAATTTATGTGTTTTAAAAAGTTATATATTAAACGCTAACTATAATTTTGATTTTGATTTTGATTCATATGTTCTGTTTGGCAAATCTAGCTGAAAAGCTATAAGCTAGGAGCTGATAGCTGAAAAGGAGCTGAAAGTTGAAAAGCTATAAGCTCGGAGCTGAAAATTGAAGAGCTGTTAAGCTAGCTGTTATGATTGAAAGTGTTTGGTAAAATTAGCTTTTTGATAAGCTGATAAATGTAAAAAGACTAAAAAGGACATCTTTATAAAATTTAAATTAATTTGTTTACATATTAAAATTTAACATTTCGTCTTCCAAAAAAAGTAAACACTTTTTAAAATAAAACTATTAGCATGATCATGATCTAGCATCCCATAATGAAGTAGCAATATTGTTGCGAATCTCCTTCATCTCCATAGAGGTGTGACTTAAATTTTCTTTGATGGAGGAATTACTACTTGAATTTGAGATATTAGAGGTGTGACTTAAATTTTCGTTGACGGCTCTTGTTCAATTTGAGATTGAAGCCATATTGCTAATTTTAAAATAATAATAATAATAATAATAATAACAACAACAACAACAACAACAATAGCAACAACAACAACAACAACAACAACAATAATAATAATAATAATAATAATAATAATAATAATAATAAGCTAAAGTTTCAACATAATTGTTTAGCAGGAAACAAGACTAAGGAAGGGATTGACGTGAAAGTTGAGATAGGGGAAGAGAAAGGGTTTTAATTCATAAGGTTAAAACATGTCATTACTTTAAAATAATAAGAGTAAAGATGGAAAAAAAGTTAGGAAGCTAGGAGCTTATTTTGAAACGCTACCTAAAGTAGCGTTCCAAAATAAGCTCTTATTTTAAGCTAGGAGCTTGTTTTGGGAACATTACCAAACAGAGCTTATAGCTTATTAGTAGCTTAAAATAAGCTATAAGCTCCTAGCTTAGCGTTGCCAAACAGAGCCATAGTGTCTAAAACTCATTTCCCAACGCACACTAAAATTAAAAATAAGTTAAACCTGGTGGCCAGAAGTAATAGTTTTTCATAATTCTTACAAAAATTTACCCTTTTGGTAAAAAGTAAACTGCAAAAGAGAGTAATCTTTTAAATTACTCCGTACAATATTCCATAGAATAAAGACAGTAAATGCTTTCCAATTTCCTTTTAGGACGGCTGAGGTAATATCTCGAACCGCAAATATATCATCTCCTTTCTCCGAACCCCACTCTCCCTCCCACTTCAACCCCCTTCTCTACGCCCGATTCTCTCAGGTAAGCAGCTCAATATTCTTTCCAATTCTTTTCCATGTCTTCTCATTTCTGCTCTTTATTCCTTTCAATTATGCTCCTCAACAGCTCAATTCAACAGAACAATCAAGCTTTTATTTTTAGGTAATTTTGATTGTTTGTATGATCTCCTCTTGGTGTTGCCTGATTCTACTTCCACAGGTTGTATCGCATGTTGGGATTGACTTTGATTTTGTTTACTCTTTTGTTTTTAATTTCAAATCTGGGGCGTATGAATAATGTTTAGATGGTAGTATGTGAAGCTTAGCCAGATTTACTGTTTATTTTGCAGTTTTGCTTGTTTTTTTTTTTTTCCTGGAAAAATTTCAAAAATTTATGACTGGTGAAGTAGTAGAAATTGAAGTTCACTGAGATTTCCATTTCTGTTAGTTGGAAATGAATGATAGATGATGAAATGTGCAATGGCTCATCTTACCCTTGTTTATTTATATTTGAGAATGAATCTCATCTAACCTTTTTTTTTTATGATTGAAAGGAAGAAATATGCACAATTTTCCCTTAACTTGTGCTTCAATTTTGCAGTAGACAGGTGAATGAAAGTTTAAAATAATAATAATAATGTCGTGCAGTGTTTGGTACTCAATTATCTTATACTCTACTTATGAAATGAAACTTTCTTTTAGGTGGTGCAGTTTCTGTTAGGGACTAGGGAGTACTACTTTTATATTTTCAATTGGTTTTGTTGTGCATTATTCACCAAAGATACTTTGTTTCTTTCTAAGATTTTTATCTATTAGAACTCTGTATTCTAGTACACACTAGAATTCCTTCTCCCTCTCACTGTGTTAGTGTGAATCTACCTTTTATCATTCCTATCTGACTAAGACTCTTTGTATTCTTATGAATACATCTCTTCCTCCTGTACTTTGTAAATTGGATTGTTCAATAATAAAATTCTTTCTCAGAATTATTGTTCTAATCTCATCGACCAATCCTATCTATCTTTGCACCTTGGTTCTAACTGTGAATATTTTCTCTCAAGATAATTTTTAAATGTCTGGGCTTGTTAGTGTGGTACCACTGCTATATTTGTTCAATTATCCTTTGTCAGGCATTCAGTATTAATGTCTGTTGGACCGATGTCAGTGTTAACACGTTAAAGAGGTTCAGTTGGAGGGTTTAAATTAAGTGTACACTTACATCAGTGGGTTATTTTTGAATTCTTAGCATTTTGATGCAGGATAACCTCTGGAGCTGGGGTTTAGATTTAAAGTTTGTTTCTTAGTAATTATTGAAGAAGATGTCGAGTGGGAGATATACACACTGGTGCTACCAATGCAGGCAGCCAGTTAAGCCTCGAGGATCTAATATTCTTTGCCCATACTGCCATGGAGGCTTTGTGCAAGAGCTGAATGAGGTGGTAGGGGGTGGAGAACAACGGGGTCATATTGGATCAAACATTGAGGATGATCATCACTCTAGGTTTATGGAACCTTTCCCCGACCCAAGATTTGGGATAGTGGATGCCCTTGAAGCGTTTATGAGGCAGAGAATGGCTGGAAGAAACTCCAGTTATGATATTAGGTCGAGATCTGGCATGATGCCAGAGAACAATATGTCTTTTGGTTCTGGCCCATGGGTGATATTTCATGGCCAATCTCCTGTTCGTATGACACCTGATGATGCTTTTGAGTACTTTTTCAATGGCAGTTCTAGAATGGGGGGGCAGCGGCGAACTAATTTTGATGATTTCTTTATGGGACCTGGACTGCAACAATTGATTGAGCAGCTTAGTATGAATGGCAGGCAGGGCCCACCACCAGCGCCTCGCTCTGCAATTGATGCCATGCCCACCATCAGGATTACTGAGAGGCATCTCAATACTGATTCACACTGCCCGGTTTGTCAAGATACGTTTGAATTGGGGTCTGAAGCAAGGCAGATGCCATGCAACCACATTTACCATTCTGATTGTATCGTGCCATGGTTGGTCCAGCACAACTCCTGCCCTGTTTGCCGCCTCGAGCTTCCATCAAATGTTTCTGCGAGAGGGCGTTCCAATTGGACTTCGAGATCAAGTAACGCCAGCAATGGCAACAACGGTAGCGGTAGCAGCAACAGCAACAGCAGCACCGACAGCAATGGCCAGAACCAGGGAAGAAGAAATCCTTTCTCGTTCCTATGGCCTTTCCGCTCATCTAACCAGAACTCTAGTAGCTCTGCAGCAGCATACGAGGACAACAACGGGACAAATTACTATCACTACTGATTTTTCTTCACCGCGTTTCTCATCATGTTACATTGCCTCTGAGAGGAGCTCAATCTGGATTCTGGGCCCCCCTTGGACTGGAAGTGAATCTGAAAAAACAAATGATCTTGTGTACTTAAACAGAATGTTCAAAAGTATAGAATATCACAAGTATGCATGTAGAGGCCATGTAAATGTTTTCAATTATCCTTTCAAGTATTTTCAAAATGTATGTGACAGGCTTGGTGCTTTTGCAGTATTATATCTGTCTCTGTATTCTTCTTTTCTCATCCTCCCTCCACAAAGTGTCATCATTCAATCATATACTGTGTCTGAATCTTCATTTCATCACATTTTAGCTCATAACTCTTCTGCCCAATCGGGCATCCATTCTTCTGTTCTTATGCTTCATTAATCGTTGGGTGAGTTTTTGAGGATCCGCGGGTCAATATGAAAATTTAATATTTTTGCGGAAAATAAAATATTAATTATGAATAAATTGTGTGTTGGGAAAAAATGTAATATTTTAAAATCAAAGTGTAATATGGGTTGAACAATTACTTATGATAAAAAGTGTAATACGTAGTGTACTAATCAAGGACAAATTGATTGATCGTTATGCATGAGATAAAAATGTACGGAGTAATACTTATGATGAAAAATGTGATGTTTTTTATTATAAATATAATATTAGGGATAGAAGAGTTATTTGTGATAAAAATTTATAATTTGAGGAGAAGTATAATATTTTTATTTATTTGTTTAACTTTGCACTAGTTAATTTTGAGAAAAGATTAGCTATCCTCAAAATACCACGTCAACCATTTAAAGTAAAGGAGAAGATTTTTTTACTCATGAAATTATAGATTTTTCAATACATTATATAGGTTGACATACATGCTAACGTGGTATACCGGAATGCATAATCATATCTAATTAAATTTTTAACCTGTCAAATTGTGATCGTGGCCTCTCTCTGAGTCCCTCTTGGAGAGTATCTCCCTAGATTTCTAGGGTTTCCTACCCATTATGGCGTTTTTCATTCCACTATGCGATCATGTTCTCCTCCACGTCGTTGCATGGCTTTATTATACATGCAGGTTATGCATGACTCTCAATACCAGTGCTTACGTTCTCTACATCATTACTGCTTGCTTCCGATCCACATATCCCCATTCCGCCACTCCGTGTATCGACGATCTATCCACATTCCGGTGCTTTTTCGATTATCTCATTGGTAATCTATCCACAGACGGGTGTTTCTTCGATCATCACATCGACGATCTGTTCGCGTTCGTAATCGTGTGTGGTCTATCCACCACGGTTCTAGAAGTGCTATCGACGATTGGCATTCTATCGTTTCAAGATCGATCTGCAACCTTGATCGTTTCCAGGGACACCGGTGTCTATATTTATCCACATCAACCCGAGGCGATGGATATCACTGCGATTGAAGATGGCTGTGCGATTCTGTCGTTAGCGACGGAGGAGGAGACTGGCCTGGAAGCTCCGGACATCCAGACCCCAATGGCTCCGATCAATCATCATGAGATCGTTGGCCGTTTTCTAACCGAGCGGCCGATCAAACATGAACACATGCAGCAGGTGATGGCTTCGGTCTGGCGCCCGGTGATGGGGGTGCGCGTCCAACCGATCGATGATAATCTCTTTGTGTTCCAGTTTCCGCATCTGAAGGATTTGACCCGCGTGATGGAGGATGGCCCCTGGACCTTTGAGAATCACATGTTCGTGTGCGACAAGGTGCTTGCTGGTGGGAATCCAGAAGAAGTCCCTCTCAACAAGGTATCATTTTGGGTGCAAATCCATGATCTACCCACTATTTATGCCTCCTCGGACTTCATTCAGCGCATCGGAGACTACATCGGGGAATTCATTACCGCCGATCAAAACAATTTCGGGGGCACATGGCGGAGTTTTCTCCGCATCAGAGTACGTATGGACGTCAACGCTCCATTGAAGAGGCGTATGAAACTGTGCCGTAAAGATGGATCAATTCATTGGGTAAGCTTTAAATACGAACGTCTCGGTATATTTTGTTTTTGCTGCGGGATCCTGGGACACTCTGACAAGTTCTGTAAGAGGGTGTACGAAGAAGGATTGGAGCCGGACACTTTCCCCTATGGACCGTGGATGAGAGCTGGGCAAAGGCGACAGGTCCGACCAGTAGGTGCGAAATGGCTTCTGGCCGAACTACCCCCGGTTTCACCGCCATCGGCAAATCCTGGACAGGTTGCTTCTCCGAGTGCAGAAGTGGCTTTAGCGGAGAGTACTGGTTTACAAGGCGATCTGAAGAGACGTAGGGCGGGGAGTACGGAGGGAATTGATGTTGTCATGGCTGAGAATCCAAAAAACTCATCTTCGGCGGGTCTGATCCTACAGACTCGCCCTGCCCAATGAGCACGTTATGCTGGAACTGCCGGGGGTTGGGTAGCGACCGGACAGTTCATGAACTTCTGGGATTTATCTCCAGAAAGCGACCCAGTTTGGTTTTTATTATTGAAACAAAAGCTACTGCAAATAAAGTGGAGGAAACAAGGATACGGATGGGATTTGAAGGTTTACTCTCGGTGGATAGAACAGGTATGGGTGGTGGTCTAGCACTCTTCTGGCGGGATAAAAATATGGTATCGATTCTTAGCTATTCAGAAAGTCATATAGATGCTGTGGTCTCGTTACCAGGAAAGCCGGATTGGCGGATGACTGGCTTCTACGGAAACCCCGATCAATCTAAACGACATCTATCATGGGATTTCTTGCGTGAGCTCAAGAATAGGTCTCAACTCCCGTGGTTCGTCATTGGTGACTTCAATGACATCTCTTGCCAGTCAGAAAAAAGAGGGCCACATCCACAATCATCGGCTCTTATTGAGGGCTTTAATGATGCTCTGGAAGATTGCCAACTTATGGATCTTGGCATGCTGGGAAGCCGTTTCACGTGGGAACGGGGCCGTGGAACAGAAGCGTGGGTCGAGGAGCGGCTTGATAGAGCCGTAGCGACGGCGGAGTGGTCGGACATTTTTGAGGAAGCTGAGGTTGAAAATTTGCTAACATTTACGTCTGACCATAATGCTATTTTCCTTAGTCTGGAAATGCTTAATATTCGAGGAGGGCGGAAAGCATTTAAATTTGAGTCAGCGTGGATTCTTGACGAAGGGTGTGGGAAGGTCGTGGAGCAAGTGTGGCGTCGTTCGAGCGGAGAATTGTTTCATCAACGAATTGCTGAATGTGGCCGGCAACTTAGTCGATGGGGAAAAGAATATTATAACAAGTTTGGCACGCAAGCAAAAAAGTTACGCAACATATTGGAAGTTCTCAGAGATGCCCGGGATCAACAGTCTGTTAATGAGTATATGCTAATTGAAGGAGAATTGCTGACTATCATGCGCCAGGAGGAGATTTTCTGGAAGCAGCGATCGAAACAATTGTGGCTACAACACGGCGATCTGAACACTAAATACTTCCACAAGTCAGCATCGACACGGCGAAGGCGCAATTTTTTGAAGCAAATCAAAAACGAGGATGGCGGTTGGGTGCAGGGGGACGCGATGAAAATGGAGATATTACAATACTATGAAAATATCTTCCGGACAGCGAGCTCGGCCATGGACATATTTGAGAGAGTACCGTGCCGCGTAACAACACGCATGAATGAGGCACTTAAGCTGCTTTTCACATTGGCAGAAGTTAAAACTGCTCTCTTCTCAATGGCCCCGGAGAAGGCACCGGGACCAGATGGTATGACTCCTGCTTTCTTCCAACATTTCTGGCCTATTTTGGGTCACGATCTGTTCATTTTTATTACCAATTGTGTAATTAACAGAAACCTACCGCAAGGACTTAACGAGTCCAACATTGTTCTGATTCCTAAAAAGAAAATGCCTGAAAAAGTCTCTGATCTTAGACTGATTGCGTTATGCAACGTAGCTTACAAGGTGCTGGCTAAAATGCTTGCAAACAGATTAAAAGAAGTGTTACAAAGTGTGGTCTCTATGACTCAAAGTGCGTTTGTCCCAGACAGGCTTTTAACGGACAACATAATCGTCGCAGGGGAAGTAGGACACTACTTAAGACGGAAATCCGGAGGCATAATGGGGTGGACAGCTTTGAAACTTGACATGGCCAAGGCCTACGACCGGATGGAATGGGGATTTTTAAAGGGGATGCTTGCGGCTTTGGGATTTACTCAAGGGTGGATCGAGCTACTTATGATGTGTGTCACTACTGTGACTTACAACATTCAGGTAAACGGGGATCCAGCGGGATCAGTAATCCCGACTCGGGGTATCCGACAGGGCGACCCTTTGTCACCTTACCTCTTCATTTTGTGTGCTGAGGGGCTCTCTATTTTGCTACAGCAAGCCGAAGCAAGAGGTGACATCCATGGGATCCGCATTGCGCGTGGTGCTCCATCAGTATCACACTTATTCTTCGCAGACGATAGCTTACTATTTTTCAGAGCTACATCCGAGGAGGCCCAGACGATAAAAGACTGCTTAGAGATGTACAGCGCAGCTTCAGGCCAAGTCATCAACTACGAAAAGTCCAATGCCATGTTTAGCTCAAATACGGATCACGCTACCCGTCGAACAGTAGCAGATTGCGTGGGGGTCCAAGAAACCACGGACTTAGGCAAATACCTGGGATTGCCTTCGGCGTTGGGCCGCAACAAAACCAGGACTTTCCAGTTTATTGAACAAAAAGTGCGTGAACGAATTGGAGGCTGGCAACAGAAGCTTCTTTCTAGAGCAGGCAAAGAGGTATTACTAAAAAGTATAGCGCAAGCTTTACCTATATTCACCATGTCTGTTTTTCTATTGCCTGAACGACTCTGCTCTACTATTGAAAAACTGTTTAATCGCTATTGGTGGGGCGAAAATAGTTCCGGGAAATCTGGCATCCACTGGATGAGTTGGAGGCGTTTGGCTGTCCCAAAGAAACAAGGTGGCATGGGGTTTAAACGACTTCATGAATTTAATTTGGCTTTACTGGCAAAACAGGGCTGGCGATTATTAATCTACCCGGACTCTCTTGTTGCTCGGATACTGAAAGCGAAGTACTATCCACATAGCGACTTCTTAGACGCACAACTCGGAAACAATCCGAGCTATTTATGGCGAAGTATTTTGGCAGGGCAACCTCTTCTAAAAAAGGGCACGGCACGACGTATTGGTAACGGTTTGGATTCTGCAGTCTGGGGATGGCCATGGTTATCGGACTTGGCCAACCCAAAGTTGCATACCCCATGCACAGAAGCTTTGAAGGAGGCGAAGGTCAGCGGGCTACTAACGCCACATGGAGACTGGGATACGGAAATAATTCGTGATCTTTTCCTCGAGAGCGATGTTCCCCGAATTCTGGCAACACCGGTTTCGCCACAATACCCGGATTCTTGGCGGTGGAAGGACGACATCCGCGGGCTGTACTCGGTAAGGCATGGGTACCGGATCCTAACGTCGAACGAGGAGGAGACGGTCTCACCTGGTGGCTTTACGCACTGGCACAAGTTATGGAAGCTTCCGATTCCTCCTAAAGTCAAAAACCTGCTGTGGAAGTGCGCGAGAGCTATTCTTCCGGTCAAAGAGATTCTAAAGGTACGTAGAGTTTGGATCGGTGGAGGTTGCACTTTTTGTGGCTATCCGCTCGAGACAATAGAACACTTATTATGCGACTGCAACACGGCACAACAGGTGTGGGACGATAGCGACATACTTCGTGGACGATCAGTACAAGGATTAATGGAGGATCTCTTGGGGACTACTATGCTGGACGAGGCTATTCGTATGGCAGCGGTGTTCTGGACCTTGTGGAATGCGAGGAATGACCAAATCTGGAAGGCGGAATATAAACACACGCAAAGTCTTCGAGCTCAGGCTGGTGCTTTGCAACAACTCTGGCAATCTCTGCGTACGCCACCGCACGCCGACAGATCAAATGATTCAGCTATAACCAACTGGAGCCCACCGCCGCACGGATGGATCACTTGCAACGTTGACGCTGCCCTCTTTGGAGACGGTGCGGGCTTTGGTGCGGTGATACGTGACCATACAGGGCGTTTTATCGCAGCACATGGCGGCCACTTGGGGTGTTTAGATGATCCTTTGCTAGCCGAAGCTACTGCGGTCGAAAGAACTCTAACCTGGCTGAAGGGTCTAAATAGAAATAATGCAATAGTCGAGACTGATTGCTTAAATTTTTCTACTGCTTTTAATTCTAGTTGTGTTGATTTTTCTTATGTTGGTTCCATTGTAAAGCAATGTTTAAAGCTTGCTAGTGATATTGGGAACATCAGAGTTCGCCATATCAAAAGGTCAGCGAATCAGGTCGCTCATGTACTAGCTCGGGCAACCGATTCCCCGTCTGTCCTAGGGTCGTGGTTTGACTACCCGCCCCCGTGTATCGCTTCTCTTTTGAGTTATTAATGATATTGTTCTGTTTTTGCTTCAAAAAAAAAAAAATTTTAACCTGTCAAGCATAAGGCAATATATATATATATATATATATATATATATATATATATATATATATATATATATATATATATATATATTAGCGCTCAAATGCGGCAGTGGCTTTAGGTGCGGCGGTGCGGCTATATCAGCATCGTCCATTTTGCTTAATCTAACGGCAGCGGCTAATTTCTGAAGATTTAAAGATTTAAGTGCGTCCTGATAAGTGGGGGGTGTTATGGTAATTGTAGTGGTCATTTATATCAGTCACTTATCAGAATATACCAACATTGTTAACAAAATACACCAATAGTGTTAGGAAAAAGCACCACAATGAAATGCACAAATACACCAAAAAATACACAACACACCCAAAAAATACACCATATAACTCACCACCCTAATGGTGTATTTCTGAACACTGTATGATGCTTTTATTCATACCTAATGGTGCGTTCTGGTGATGCGTATCTAATTTGTGCATGTTTTTTTGGTGTGCATTTTCTAACATGGATGGTGTATATTTGTATAACTATTAGTGCACCCGCACTGACCGCATGAGAAGGCGCGGGCGCACCTGAACTTGGCACAACCACGAATCATCAAATACACCACAGTAAGGTTAATAATGCACCAATAACGAACATAAAACACACGGCACTATGATTTGATATATTCAGGTGCCCAATGACGACTTTAACCTTACAGTTCGTGTAGTGTGAGAACGTGAGCGAAAATATCGGAAAAGCCTGGATGAATGTGATTCGTTGGATTTATCTAATCTAATGGCCTACAATTAACCGCACCGCTGCACCTAAGTACACTGCCGCACTTGAACCTTCCTCTCTCTCTCTCTCTATATATATATATATATATATATGTGTGTGTGTGTGTGTGTGTGTGTGTGTGTGTGTTGTGTGTGTGTGTGTGTGTGTGTGTGTGTGTGTGATCATATGAGAACAAGTACGTAGGAGAAAACTAAGAACTAATAACAACTTTACATCTGGAAAAAATTAAACGCACCAGATTAGATTTAAAAAAAAAAATGTAGTAACATTTTCGTATTTATCACCAACTTTACTATGCAAACGCGAACACTAAAATCTGTAATTTTTACACTTTTCTAGGTTTGCACATTTACGATGTGTTTGGTTGGGAGGAAGGAAAAGAATTGTAATTTGGTGGGAAAAGAACAAGGTAGGAATAATGTAGGAATTCAAATTACATTGTTTGGTAGGGAAGAATAGGGGTGTGTTTGGTTGATGGGTTTTGCCCATAGGAATGGGTATGAAAGTAATTGTTATTGTTTGGTTGATAGGTTTTTAGAAAACTACTATGAGTTTCGAATACCCCATCAATTGAAAAACCCATACCCAAATAAAACAAGGGTTTCATTCCCTTATTCATTTTTGTGAGTATATATCCATTAATGTGTATCCAACTATCAGCTTAGGCTTTTAGTTGAGATGGAGCACATGCTTCAATTTGGTATCAGAGGGTTCGAATCTCAACGCCACTCGTAAACGACTACGGTTTACCGGTCCACGTGTTGGTTGGAATCCACCGTACATGTGAGGGGGCGTGTGAGTATATATCCATTAATGTGTATCCAACTATCAGCTTAGGCTTTTAGTTGAGATGGATCACATGCTTCAATTATTCTCAAGCACTACTATTAGTAATCATTCCCATTTCACCCTACTACCAAACATGTTAAATACTTTTACCAAAACTCATTACCATTACCAAGTATTTGATACCCATTCCGATTCCGATTCTCATGTGTGAACCAAACACACCCTAGAATTAATGGGGATGAGAAGGAAAAAGTGGTATAAAGACTAAAATGTCCTTGTGTAATAATAATAATAATAACAATCAACAAGGGTATTTTTGTCCTTTCTTACACTTTTTTCTTTCCGAAAAGCATTGAATTACATTTCATGGGGTTACCCCATGAATTACAATTCAACAAAATGAGGGAATTGCAATTCTCTCCAACCAAACACTGTAATTGAAGCCTTCATTCAATTAAAAAAAAAAGTCTTTATTGAATTACAATTCAATTACAACTAAATTACATCAAGAAAATATTGGAGCCAAATTTAGCTAGTTTTTTTGCACCCGCCGTACAACACCGTCCCGTTCCCCAATGACCATTGTCTTCACCGGCGAGTACTTTGTCGGCCTCCACCACGACGTTCACTGATGATTTTCTTCGCCGGCGAAGGAATGAATGAGAAAGAAATGAAATGCAAAAATATTAAAATATCTTCATTATTTTAATCATTAAAATTTTTTAGTGAGTTTTAGCTGTTAAAAGTGATAAAATTTAAATAGTTAAGTTACTAAGTTAATAATTTTGAAAGTTGTGAAGTGCAATTAATAAGACCCTATATTGAGGACCAAAATTGCAATTTAGTTTAATTGAAAATTTGTCTTTATAAACTGAGGCAGGTTTAAGAGGCCCGGAAACTTATTAAGTTATCAAATTAAAATTTCATATATATGTATACGCACTGTACACAGCAAAATCAGGCTGCTCATTCGTCATATCGCTTTCCTCTTTCCTGATTTTATTTCTCCGAAACCCTTGCCAGCTTCCCCATCTGAGAGCTCTATTATTCAGCCTAGCAATGGCCAAGAAGCGAAAGTCTCGGGCTTCCCAGCAGCCCGAACCTCAACCCCAACCGGAACCAGTCCAAGAACAGGTCAAAGTTGAAGAACAAGAACAGTCGCAACCGGAAGTTGATCCCGAACCGGAATCAACCAATCAAGTGGCCCAAGAAGAGAAGGAGCAAGTATTAGTAAAGAAAGAAGTTGGAGAGGGTCCGGGAGAGCAGCCGGAGCAGATGGAAGTTGAGGACTTGAATGGTAATGGGGCTGAAAAAGGGAAAGGAAATTGCTCTGACGACGCCGTTCCGGCTAGAACAGCTAACGGAGGGGAGGAGGAGGAGGATTTAGAGGAAGAACCTCTCGAGAAGGTTCTGGAACCCTTCTCGAAGGACCAGCTGATGTTGATTGTTCAGGAGGCTGTAACCAAACATCGAGATTTCATGGAAAATGTTACGGCATGGGCCGATAAAGACCCCTCGCATCGGAAAATTTTTGTGCACGGTCTGGGATGGGACGCCACGGCCGAAACCCTAACCAATGTGTTCGGCAAGTATGGTGAGATCGAGGACTGCAAGGCCGTTACTGATAAAGTCTCCGGGAAGTCGAAAGGATATGCATTTATACTCTTCAAGCACCGGAGTGGAGCTAGGAAAGCTTTGAAAGAGCCGCAGAAGAAGATTGGGAATCGGATGGCCTCGTGTCAACTGGCTTCTTCTGGGCCTGGGCCTGGACCTGGATCTGCGCCACCTCCTAATACACCTCCAGTCTCTGAGTATACTCAGAGGAAGATTTTCGTTAGCAATGTTTCTGCAAATTTTGATCCCCAGAAACTATTCGCATTCTTTTCTAAGTATGGGGAGATTGAGGAGGGACCATTGGGGTTGGATAAGCTATCAGGGAAACCAAAAGGTTTCTGCTTGTTTGTGTACAAGACAGCTGAGGGTGCAATGAAGGCATTGGAGGAGCCCCATAAGATTTTCGAGGGGCAACCATTGAATTGCTCTAAGGCAATTGATGGTCCAAAGCAAAATAAGAATTTCCGTCAACCTCAAGCTCAACATCAACATCATCATAAGCAGCAACAATACTATCAGCATACAGCAAAGAAGGGAAAGTATTCAGCTGGTGGAGTTGGAAGTGCAACTACTTCAACGGGGCATTTAATTCGGCCACCACCTGGTCCTGCACCTGTGGGATTCAATCCTGCAGTTGCCCCGGTTCTTGGGCAGGCACTGACAGCATTGTTGGCCACCCAAGGAGGTGGATTTGGGATAGGCAACTTTCTTGGAGGGCTTGGGCCTGTGAATCCTCAGGGAGTGCCACCTGGGATGAACAACTCAACAGGATATGGGGCCCAGGGTGCTGCAGCTGGCTATGGAATTCAGCCAGGAATGCAGGGAGGATATCAAAACCCGCAGATGGGACATGGAGGTGTGAGGCCACAAGGAGGTGCTCCCTATATGGGGCGTGGTCGTTAGGACTGCAGAAGGTATATTACTCCATATTATTATGTTGTTTATTCGTTTGTCTTATGATATTTGCTCTATACAATTGGATAGTTATCTATAACCTATATTGCCTTAATTTTTGGTAGAAATAGATGGTGGAGCCCTAAACTCATATGAATGTTTTTGATGCATTTGAGCAATCTGATAATAAGAATCAAATTATATGCTACTCTATAGCTTGCATTGAACATGCTAAAAACCAAACATAATCTACTATCTTGCACTGGGAATAAAGCCAAAGGCTTAGTAGATTTGTAGTTGACCTGATAGTTTGATGATTTGTATGGAATCTGTTGTTATATTTTCTGTTAATAGAGAACTTGTATTATTATTATTATTGTTGTTGTTGTTGTTGTTGTTATTGTTATTATTATTATGGTTACTGGTTAAAAGAAACAGACCGGTTATTATAGTTCTGGTTGTTGTTGCTTTTTTTTTTTTTTTTTTTTTTTTTTTTTTTTTTTTTTTCCCTTCTCCTTGAATAATTCAGCATACTGTTATCAATAATATTGCCTAGGATGCTAGAAAACAAAGAGATTTGAAGGATTTATAATACCTCTTTCCATGCAAGTACTTTTTACCAAACAAAAAAAGCATATAATAAGAAAAGAATAAACATGAAAGAAAAGAGTCGGTTGAATAGAATTTAACAGACTTGTATCTTAGGTTACCCGTTACCCCATAATTTCCACTGCTTTTACATGTCCATTTCTTATCATAGTCGGTCTTCTTAATAATTGTTTGATGTACGCACACTTCTTCCTCAGTATGGAGGAACCTTTTATGAGTTCTGTTTCATGGATCTAATGACCTAAGTCATGTCCAACTGACCATCATGTTCCCTGCTCTGCTAAGGTAAGTGTATGTTTTGAAGCCAGTTTACCGTCTCTGGAGGTATTAGATTATGCTAGATTGGATAAGCCCCTAATGATGCAACATTGTGTCATGGCTAATGGTTCTGTAATTTTACCAAAAATTAATTGAGGACTTCTACAACTAAACTTTCTTTATCGTGAATAGACTTTGAGCTAATGTTTGTTGGTGTTTTTCTAAATTTCCTTCTACGTATTATATTATTATTTTTTAATGATTCTAATGAACTAAAACTTTTATTTAACTTTTTGAACTTCCAATACTTTTTTGTTTTATGCAAAAATTCTTTCGCAAACAAAAGTTTTTTATGTTTTTCCTATTCATTGTGCAGATTCCTTCATAAATCCATCACTGTTTTTGTTTTGGACTGGTGATTCTTCCCAAGTTCCAGGAACAAATGCAAATGACGTCTTTATTGTAACCCTCCCCCCCAAAAAAACATCTCTTTGCTTAAAGACCAGAATCTTCAATTTGCATCTTTTATATTGAGAATGTTTCTAAACTATGTAAAATTTTCACCGTATTTCTTTCTATATTGGATTGAGAAGCATTCCAATCCCTCCAGAATTTAAGTTGGCTTATGTAGCAACCTTTTCCAAAAATTAGTTACTGCTCTATCTTTTGAATAAGGCTAAGTTTTATTCCATATTATACAAGGTACTCTATTACATCTGATTTACTTAATTACTTCTGAGTGCACTCTCCTGCCCTCCCCACGTCCAAGCGAAGGGGTAAAAAAACAAAGAAAAAGATATTCTCAAAGTTGTTAAACTTGTCTGCTGATATTTCTAAGTTTGCTTCTGCCCTGGTTGATTGCATGGAATTAATGATGTTAGTTGCTAGGTTGTCAGCTAACATATTTCACGGCCATCTTCTAACGGCTTATGGTGCAGGTAACTATTGCTATCTCCTGCTTCTATCTAGTTTATGGGTTCTGGCAGTTCAGAGATTTTCATTGGCATGAGAATAATCTGAGCAATTGCACCTTGTTTAGGTTTGTTTTTTTTTTTTTTTTTTTTAATCGACATTCCACACTTCAATTTAAATTCACTTTTTCTTCTAATTCTTCTTTTAATTTGGAAAATTGATGTGGGGTTGCTAAGAGGGCGGCTTAGTCATTGGTGGTGCCTTTGGCCATTATAGAGCTTTTGGCCCTATTTGGTAACATAATTAGCTTATCAGTCAATTTTGACTTATTTGATCACTATTAGCTCTAAGTGTTTGATTAATTAGCTTTTTGTAATAGCTTATTGCTACAAAATGCTAAAATTCAAAAAGTTATTCAAAACAGTTTTTTTGTTCAGCTTTTTGAAAAAGTCATTTTGCATGTAATTAGCTATCAGCTGACAGCTAATTTATCAAACATCATTATACTATCAGCTAAAGTTATTAACTAGTCAAGTCCACTAACCCAATCAGTTAACAGCTATCACCTATTTACCAACCACCCCCTTTTCTCTTTTCTCATTATCCTAATAGAGAGCCCCTTTTATATTTTGTTTCTGGAAGCAATAGTGAGGTGGTTGGATGGTAGAGAGGGGCGTAGGGTGTTAAATACGAAGTTTAGAGGTTGTGGGGTTTGCTGTTGGTGGTGTTGGGGGCGATGCCGGAGGTAGATGATGGTTGGGACGGTGGAGTGAGGAAAGTGGAGGAAGACGAGAGCTGTGATAACAAAGGAGGGGAGAATGTTGGATTGTGGGTTTTAGGCACTAGAATGGGTAATTAGGTATTGAGTTAAGTTCAAATGAGAACCACTATATTATAGAGGGCTGTGCAGACTGGACGACTGGTGTAGTCGCGTGCCATTAGTCTGTATGTCGTGTGCTTGGCTTAATGTAGTCGTGTGTCACAGTTTGTATGTCGTTTGCATATGTTTGTTAATTAATAGAGCCTGGGTTCGAAACCTGACGTTTACATGTATTCTTGTGTGCCATTGTGTGCATGATACTAATTTGTTGTATGTCCGTAATCAGTCCACATAGTCCTCTATATATTGTGGTCTTCATGTGAACTCAACCCATTAGGTATTATATTCTCAAGAAGTAAATCTCTTATTATATGTCTAAATTTTATTGATTAAGAAAAGAGAAAGAAATAAAAATTTCTTCATTCATTCTATACAGGATCGGAGAGAAACTCTAGAGACCAAATTTTTGAAGAAGTCAGAAGGGTAGGAGCCCTTCCATTTTGTTCTCTCTCCCTTCCTTCCCTCTTTACCTCTTCTTTTTTTTTTTTTTTTTTTTTTTTTTTTTTTTTGAAACCAGCCCTCTTTACTTCTTTAAGAGAAGGATTTTGTTCACATGGATTTAATTTACTGGTTCAATAGGCAACTTTTGGGGAAAGCGACTAAGTGGGTGTATATAGTCATGACTTTATTGACTTTTAAAGATTTTTTTTTTTTTTTTTTTAACTTTAAAAGTTTGGAGATATTTAATTCAAATTTTTTGGAAGCCTTTAAAAGTCAACGGTATTCAATCAAGATTTTTAAATAGTCTTTAAAAGTCGGGTGCTATTTGATTAAGACTTTTAAATAGTCTTTAATAAAAGTAATGTGGTATTAAAAAAAAATAGGAATAAGGGTCAAATAAACCACTGAACTGCACACCAAGTTGCAATCAGGCTATCGAACTCAAAAAAAGTACAATTGGGTCTTTGAACTACACAAATTCATGCAATTAGGTCTAAAATGACCTATTTACCTAATACTTTGCTGACGTGGAGGTTGTGGATTATAAAAATAATTTTAAAATTAATTTTAAACAAAATTAATTAAAAAAAATCAAAAAAACAGAACGGCCGGATACAAAATTGTCTCCGGCCGTTCTTTGTCTCCATAGCCATGGAGACGAAGGTCTCTTCGTCTCTCTGGCCGGAGAGACGAACAGCTAATACCAAGGCCCCCCCTAGGAAATGCTATTCGATCCCTTTGCGAAGGTAATAGTTCATTCCTAGGCATGTTATTTCCATGACAAAATGATCCAACCAAACGATGGAATAGGTCTATTCCAAGAAATGTTATTCCATTCCTGACCTATTCTATGAACCAAACATGCCCTGAAGGTTTTCTATTTTTATTTAAACTCTATTTTTTTTCTACCTATTTAAACTTTATAAACATTATACCTAAATTTAATAAATTATTTTTCTTTATTATCCTATATTTTTTTTTACCTAAACTCTACTAAAAATTTTTCTCTCCAAAACTTTACAATCTTTCTCTAAAAACTTGAATTATTGCTTGTATATTTTGATTTTTTAATTTTTTTTCTATGAACTTTTTATCCCTAACTTCTAAAATTTCTCTATAAACTTTTCTCCCTAACTTCTAAACATCATTTAACAATTTTTTTTCTCCTTAAATACATTAACAAATCAAATTTTGCATCTATTATTGTCAAATTTTACTATATATTTTATAATATTTATATAAATGCTTTTATATTTTGATTTTTATACTCTTTATATTTATATTCGTAATGTGTGTGTGTGACAACAGGATACTACGAATAGCGAACTATTGTTCCTAACAGGAATTTGGGGTGCAATCAGTAGCACCTTGTTGCTGCTCGCAGTCCCAAATTGCTATTGCAAATAATAGTTCTTTGCTTGATGCCTAACTGTATGTATAACAACAGGATACTACGAATAGCGAACTATTTTTCCCAACAGGAATTTGGGGTGCAATCAGTAGCATCTTGTTGCTGATCGCAGTCTTAAATTGCTATTGCAAATAATAGCTCTTTGCTTGATGCCTAACTGTATGTATAACAACAGGATACTACGAATAGCGAACTATTTTTCCCAACAGGAATTTGGGGTGCAATCAGTAGCATCTTGTTGCTGATCGCAGTCTTAAATTGCTATTGCAAATAATAGCTCTTTGCTTGATGCCTAGCAGTATATTCAAGTATAACTTATATATATATATTATCTGTTTTTATTATTTTATTATTTTTTTTGTTGAAAGTTACTGGCTCTATTACATTGTAGTATCTGTTCATATACTTTCTCAACCTACTGAAACACAAAGAACCAATAACGCCTCCACTGAGGCTTGAACTCATAATCTTCCAAATGGAAATCCAACCCGGGTACCATTAGACCACATAGTCCTGGTAACTAGTAATTATATTTTAAAATATTTTATTTGAATAATTCTATTACTATAGATTTTAGTGTATAAAATTGTTATGAATTTCTTATGGAATTTTTAGTTTTTTTTTTTTTTTTTTTTTTTTTTTTTTTTTTTTTTTTTTTTTGATGCTTATTAGTACTATATAAGTAATCAGTATATAAGTCTCACCACACTATGAATAAAAATAATAATGTTGAGAATGTTGATGTGGGTGAAGAACTATATAATAAGAAAAATATTATGATATATTATAATATGCATGTTTTGTAAGAAAATTATAAGAATCGAAATCATTGAATGTGGTAGGGAATACCCCGATCGACATGCTACGTGTTTTATTGTTATTTATGCAGTTTTACAGATCGAATATTCTTGAAGGAACCCGGTCGGACCCGACCGGTGCATCTCCCGACCAACGTCTCCAAACACTCGACCGATGGCCCTTGGATGAGAGAGCTAGGAAGAAGCACGTGGCAACGTTACGTGCTGACAGGCAGGGCTCGCGGGGTGGAGACACGTCGTGGGTTACATGCTGGCCGGCTGGAATTGTGTCTCCGGTCTAGTGGCTATAAATACCCGCGGCGGCAACAGTGTGAAGGACTTTTGGAACGATCGATAGGCTATTTACAGAGCTGCCCGACCGCAGTCAGTCGGCCCTCGGAATAGTCATTTAGATTGTATTAGGTCCTTCTACACGATCAATAAAAGACTTGCCTTAACTTAGTCGTATTTCTTACTTTGACCGCATTGCGTGGAATTAGTACTATCAGAATGCTTGTAAGGATGTATTCAATTTAGAATTTCAATGACTTTTGTAGTTTTTTAAAGTAAAAAAAGTTTATAAAAATTTGTGAATGTTTTTTATATAGACTTTTATAATCTTACAAAGTTTTTAAAAGTTTTGAACAACTCTACGAAAGTCACTAAAAGTTTATTAAACTCTATCATTTTAGAAGTTTTTTTTTACAAAAGTCATGATTGAATATACTCTTCTAAGGTTTACAACTAGGCAACGACAGTGTGGAGATCATATCTATAGTAGATAGATCTCTTGTGCAGATATTTGGTCATGTCTACTGAGTTACTGAGTTACTGTGATTTATATCCTCCTAAATGCTCTGTCGGATTGGGGTTGAAAATCCAACCTTTTGGGGGAAGAAGAGATAAGGATTTTAATTGGTTTCTTCTCCGTCTTGTACTTGAAGAGTTCAAAGGTTGTGGTGGCGTGAGAGATTTTGGTTTTTGGTGAAAAATTAAGGGCGGGTTAAAAGAATAACTTTTGCCTGAAGCTAAGGTTGGGAAGGTGGCGTTGATGGGGTTAGAAGATTGGAATGTGTGGTGGCAGAACTCAGAAGCAGCGATGAGGATGGATGGTGGCAGCCTGTATTTGGTGATCTATGACTTCACAATCATTATCAATGTGACCCTTAACACATTATTCCAAAAGGCTGAACCCCAACCCTAAGGGTCCCCCACACCCCGGCCCGACAGAGCATTTGGGAAGATGTAAATCATGGTGACTCAACTGAACATGAACCACAGAGGCTAGACCGGTGCTCACTGCGCACAAGGAACCCCCTCATGATCAATGTGACCCTTAACACATAATTGAATGAATGTTTGGTTTTAATGAATTATTATATATATATATATATATATATATATATTACGAATATAAACATAAAAAATCAAAATCAAAATATATAGTATTTATATGAATATTATGAAACAAATACTAAAATTTGACGATGAAAAATTTACTTTGTTCATGTATTTAGGGAGAATTAGAGAAAGTTAGGGATGAAAAATTCATAGAAAAAATAAAAATCAATATAAACAAGCAATAATGAACTAAAAACAATATTATTTCGAATTTTTAGAGAAAGATTGTAAAGTTCAGGAGAGAGAAAAAAATGGTAGAGTTTAGGTATGAGGAAAATATAGGATAATGAAGAAAAAAAATAATTTTATTAAATTTAGATAGGTTTATAAAGTTTAAATATGGAGAAAAAATAGAGTTTAAATAGAGAGATAAAATATTCAGAGTTGTTAGAAAGAAAAATTTTTAAATCTTGGGGTTGATGGTTTGATTTCAAGTATGTATATTTGAGAAGGAAAAGTCTAAGTCCTAAAATTAAAAAGTTTACAGAAGTTCATAACTTTTTAAATACCACATGACTTTTAAAGACTCTTTAAAAGTCTTAATCGAATACCACACGACTTTTAAAGACTCTTTAAAAATCTTGATTGAATAACGCCTAACTTTAAAGACTCTCTAAAAGTTTAAATTTAATACCTCTAAACTTTTAAAGTTCATAAAAGTTTTTAAAACTCTACAAAAGTCATGATTGAATACACCCCCTAAATCTTTTAGACTATTATAGTACCCATAGGATTGTATAGAATTGTTGGGAGAATTGTAAAGATAGAATCCTAATAGTAACATCACGTTGATCTCCACCCATAGCTATCATAGGATTCTATCGACTTGATCTTACTACTAGAATTTTCCCTACAATTTTATACAATTCTATGGGTTCTATAGTCTAGAAGATTCTATGAATCACTATATTCGACATCTCTAGAGTTATGTACATAATTTCAAAATATTTTACAAACTTGGGAAAACTATATACAAATGCAGAAAATTGTCGCAACAATGTAGCTAACCTCTCATGGGGGCTCATTTTGTAAGTATCAAAGTTCTAAGTTCTTAGAGCATTCACATCAGTCCAAGACTTTTTGTGGTTTTTTATGTGCCACTTAGAAGAGAGAACAATGATAAAAAATAAAAGGAGACAAAATAAAAGGAAAAAAAAAAACAAAACAAAAAAAATTCTGACAAAAAAAAAAAAGAAGACCTTTCATCTTCAGAGTGCCCCGCCAGCTGGCGGCCACTCTGAAGTGCCCCAACGGGCAATGCGCGTTAAGCACGCTGCTGTTCTTTTTTAATAATAATAATAATAATAATAATAATAATAATAATAATATTATTATTATTATTATTATTATTATTATTATTATTATCATTAAATTATTTTTGACAAAATCTTGGGTTTTGCAGGAGGAAAAAACAATTAAAAAATCATCCTCTACAACAATAAAAAATCATCTCAATTTTTTTGGGCTTACAAAAATCAAGAAAAAATCACTGATATGGTTGCTCTTAGGATGAGAACGGTGTAAACTGTATTAGATGAACTGCGCTTACAACTGTACAGACTGAAGGAATATATACAAGAGAGAGTCATAGAGAGAAGGATAGGAAGTCATAATATGACTCAAATAAATAGAGTCCTAATACTCCCCTCAAGCACATGGTAGGGATGGCAACGGGGCGGGGACGGGGAGTATACTCCCCGTCCTAGTTCCCACGACCCCAGCCCCATCCCCATCCCCGTCCCCGTCCCTAGCGGGGAATTGAAAAAATTCCCCGTCCCCATCCCCGCGGTGAATTTGGCGGGGATGGGGAATCCCCATCCCCGATCAACCCATAGTTAATGTGTGAAAGTAATATAATTTTTTAAAAATAAAAACAAAAAAAATTAATATCCATAATCAATATATTCTAATAATCTAATTAATTCTATATATACACATTCAATATTCACAGTGCATGGCAATGTAATCAATATTCAATATATTCCAAATTTTAATTCATTCAATATATACATATTGTTTGAATAATAGAATAGTATTTACTGTGTTTTAAATTTTAATTTTAAAATCTAATAAAACTAATAATCTAATTCCTAATATATATATATATATATATATATATATATATATATATATATATATATATATATATGTATATATATATGTATATATATATATGTATATATATATGTATATATATATATATATATATATATATATATGTATGTATAAGATTATATTCATGTACAAACAGTACTTAAAATATAAACGTATGGATTACTTTGCCTTTCGACGGGTTGGATTAGGTTGTGGGAGTTCTGTCCGTTTATATATATATATATATATATATATATATATATATATATATATATATATATATATATATATATATATATATATATATATATATATATATATATATATATATATATATATATATATATATATATATATATATATATATTTTAATTTTCGGGGACGGGGCGGGGCGGGGAGGGGTATCCCCGTCCCCGTCCCCGTTCTCCGAAATTTTTCCCCGTCCCCGGCACATTGCCATCCCTAGCACATGGTATACTAGTAATCTGTATCTTGTCTCTAAAAAAAGAAAATCTAGGACTAGGTAAAGCTTTAGTAAATATGTCTGCAAGGTGATCTTTTGTAGAGATGAAGTTAACTAGAATGTCTCCATTAGCAACTTTATTTCGAACGAAGTGATAGTCAATTTTCACGTGCTTGGTATGAGCATGGAAGATGGGGTTTGCACACATATAAGTAGCACCAAGATTATCACTCCATAATTTGGGAACAGATATAACTGACACTTTAATCTCACGCAGGAAAGAGACTATCCATGTTACTTCAGCACAGACATCTGCTAGAGCTTTGTATTCTGCCTCAGTAGAAGATCTAGCAACAGTTCTTTGTTTCTTATAGACCCAAGATCAAAGAGTATAGCTAGGTGAATCTAATCTAAACCTAACCTAGAGAGAGAAAGCTCTCTGGAAATCTCAGCTGAAAAATACAAAAAATGAAAGATAGTTCAATTAATTCCACCAAGTCTCCTTTTTAAAAGCAGATTTTCTGTTCTATCTATGCCTGGGCGTACGAGCGTATGCTTGTGCGTACGCGCTCCAGGCCACCTGCGGCAAAAATGACTTTTTTTGCCCTTTATTTTGTTCCAAATTGCCTTCAAACCACTCAATTTCCTGAAATATTCAATATTGGTCCCAAAAATATGATTTATATGAAAATCTATCAATTAAATACACAATTAATACCAAAACGACTCAATTTAGGCAAATAAGAGCACATAAATACCCCCTAAAAGTAGTACATTTTAGCACTTATCAAAAAGCTTACCCCTCGGGTAGACTTAGCATTCACAAAGATTTTTCAAAATTTCAGTGAGTCTCTTCACTCCCCACCCCTCTAGACTTACTCCTAACCCTTATCGGGACCAACCGATCAAATCAAGAATTCATTTATGACAGAAGTGACAACAAGAGGAAGCATGTATCACGCCAATTAATAGGGTTTTGTTGCAAAAACTATGTTTAGGGTACTATCCAGTGAGAGTGCTTCCCTCTAAAATTGTTATTGCACCAGTTAATCTTACATTTCTGCCACATGTCATAGTTATGCATTCTTAAAATATTTACTTTTTGAAAAATTTGATAATCTTGCATTGATATACGCTAGGATACCGAATGATACTTTGATAAATTATGAAACACTAATTTAAAAATACACATTGGGTATTGGACTATTCGTGCAATGCGTGTGTAACTAGTAATATAATAATATAATAAAAGCCAATGAACGTAAGGATATAACGGGAATAAAAATGTGTTGGTGTAATTGTGTGTTATAAAAGATTATACTTTGTGCTATTCTTATTGTACAAAGTCCAATTAATTTCATACATAGGCAGCTCAGTTGGTCACAACGGTGAAGTTTGAGAATAATGAGTAATGACCCAGCTGAGATAGAGATGTTTAGTCGAAGAGGAGGTGGCAATTTTGTAGTTTTGCTAAAGTTGAATGGCCGGTTGAAACTACTAATTCTTTTTTCTTTTTTTTTTTTTTTAAAAAAAAAGAAAACACAACACTTATATTAATTCAAATCGTTACAAAGTACATCATAAAGAAATCTAGGAGGGGTTGATCTCCACTCTTTACGATCGGCTATGAATATTGCTTCCCTTGCCAATGTATGGGCAACCATATTCGCGGTTCAAAACATTAAGAAAACACTTATCTAGTTGTCTAATATTCTCTATTCCTCTAAGATAAGATGAAAAGAAGTTCAATCCGAGGGATTCTTAATTCCTTCCACGACCACCTGTGCGTCCGTTTCGATTTGAACATCATCCAAATCCAGAGTTTTCAACCAGTTTAGAGCCTCCATAATTCCAATTCCATTTGAATCCCGCAAAATGAAGCCGAAGCCTGTTGCTCTCAGGTCTTTATCATTTGCCGCGTCAACGTTTTGTTTAAGATGGCCAGCCTGTGGTTTTTTTCCACTCTTCATCTTGTCTCTCTCTCTAGCTACGGTTTTATGAGCTTCTAACTTTCATTGCTGCTATGTTGACTTTTCCATCATATTTAGGGGTTTTAATCAAATTTCTTCTTTGCTCTCATTTTAAACCAGACTACAGTCATATTCAAGATTTTTTTTTTTTTTTTTTTCCAAAAAAGAAGAAAAAATAATGCCCAGAAAACATTACTAAAACACTTGAGCCAAAACCAATAAATTACAGTGGAATATGTAGGAAGCGAATCAAGATGTAGCTAATCCCAGCAAAAACAAAAACAAAACAAAACAAAAAAAAAAGAATGGTGCGATCTCCGTTTTTTAAATACATTTTAAAAGGAATGAACCTGTAGAATAACAATATTATCATCTTAATGAAGCTTTAGGCTTGGAACAATGACCTCAAAAAGAGAAAATAAAAAATTTGCTCTAAAGCTTGGAGACGTAACAATGGTGGGCCAGAGAAGTAATACAACCAAATGTTTCGATGGCAAATTCTTCCATGCCTATGCTACAGGTCGAAAGAAAAAGAATGGTCTCAAGAGATTGCATGATGAAGCTGGCTTGTGGGTTGAGCAGGAAGGCCTGCCTTTTTTGGCCATGAATTACTTTATGAAAATTTTCACATCTAATGGCACACGTATAGGAGGTGAGCTAGCTGGTTTACAAAGAAGAGCCACAGTGGCCGCCAATGGTCATCTTCTTCGAAGTTTTACGATGGATAAAGTCAGGGAGGCTGTCTTTAGTATGTCTCCTGACAAATCCCCGGGCCTGGATGGTTTTAATCCAGCGTTCTATCAGCACTTCTGCTCTGAGATTGGAACAGATGTGTCACATTTTATTTTAGAGTGCATTCAACAGTGAATGATGCCTGAAGGTATGAATGATGCGAATATCACTCTTGTTCCTAAAAAGACTGTTCCTAAATGTATGGGGTATAGTATCTCCGGCTTATTACGCTCTGTAATGTGACATATAAGATCCTTGCCAAGATGCTAGCAAACCGGCTTAAGTATGTTATTGGTAACATTGTCTCAGATACACAGAGTGCTTTCATCCCGGTGAAGTTAATTATTGACAATGTTTCTTGTTGCATCTGAGGTCCTACATTTTCTCAAGCTTAAACAGAGAGGGATATGTGGTTGGGGTGCGTTGAAATTGGACATGGCCAAGACTTATGACAGAATGGAGTGGGATTATTTGTTAGTGTTTTAAGTCTAAACCCCAAACTTGTAATTGGTTGAATTATTATGGCAAAAGTCAAATAGGTTTTAGTAGTTTAGGTGTCTGTCAGTATATTGAGTGAAGACCTGATCATGCAGACATTATGCCAGAACGTTTGGAATCTATCCGTTGGACTTCACCGACTTATCCGTGTAAATCTGGTAGAGCAGTTACTTCTCTTGAGGTATCTTTACAAGAAAGCCCCTACTCTCCTTTATACCTCAAAGGGGAAGACAGTAATCTTCTATATGGACATTCAATTAAGATTACTTATCTACCTGTTCAATCAGAGTAGTATATATATATGGGAGATGATTCAAGATTGGTAACTACACTACAACGAAGTATTCTTGACTTGAATCACTAATAATATCTCCCCTCACTTTACAAGAACTACTCTGAGTTATCATCTTCTCAAGATATATGTTCTGAAGCTTTACGAAGAAGACTTGAGAAGAATTCACTGAAGCTTATTCTGTGGACGTAAAGACCATGTAGCCGTGGGACAGTGTAGAGTGAGTCAACGAATCGGGCTGCAACAGAGTGGCTCTCCAAGAAGGGACTTTTTAGACTTCTAATTGCACAGATCTCCGATTTCGACGATATACTATAACCTCATCAGTTGGGTACTTACCGTGTGTTGATCACATTGGGTGAGATCTTTCGATCTCTTATCTTCTGTATGCTTAGTGTTGAAGATAATGGATTTGACGCACTGATGGTCGTTCCCGAGATGTAGATACACATTGTATCAAACTGGGTAATCAATATCTGTGTCATTTACTTTCTGCTAGTTAGATTTACGCATTATATTTTTTACTATTGCTGTAGCCAGTAGATCAATCAGTTAGGATTCATTTAAATATCAACAACGAACTATTTAGGTCAGAAAGTTAAACAGTTAAACGAGATGATCAACTTACACAAAATCACACTTAAAGGAAGTTATGAGATATATGGGTTTTGTTGAAGGCTGGATTAACTTGATTATGATGTGTGTCTCTACACTCATATATCGGGTTGTGGTAAATGGTGATATCTGTGATTTTATTATTCCCACGAGGGGCTTTAGGCAGGGTGACTCCCTATCACCATATCTATTCATCCTTTGTGCTGAGGGTCTCTCTTACCTTCTAGCACAGTGTGTTCAGAATAAGTCTCTTTCGGCTTGTTTGGTTGCCAGAGGGGCTCCAGAAATTAATAATGAATTTGAGGTGTGGCTTTTGAATATTATGGTTGCGGTGGATAAGCAAAGATGCGTGGCTTTGTGTTGGTCTATCTGGAAGACTGGAAGTGCATAAATGATTTAATCTGGAATCCAAAAGTTTGATCGCCAAATGAGGTTATGAGGCTGATATCTCGTCTCCTTAATGAATGGAGCAGCTTGATGGCTATCAGTACATGTATTAATAATCCAAGTACCCGACAACATAGTACTCCAGTTAATGTGTGTGATGGAGTCCATGTTCATGTCGACGCTGCAGTGTTTCCGGGTAGGGTGCAGTGGAGGGTTTTATTTCGGCAGTGGCTCATGATGGTGGCAGGAGGTATCTCGCGCGCGGCTAGGAATTGAATGATTCAGTTAGATGCCTGCATGATCCTATTTTAATTTAGCGGAGGCTGTGGCATTCAAGGAGGTTCTTTCTTGGACTAATGGTGTGATGACTGGCAGAATTGAAATTGGTTGTCTTCTTGCCAGTTGGTTTGCAAGATGTTGGAGACTCCTTTTTCGAATTACTCATACACTGGTTGTGTTCTCTGAAGTTGTCTTAATATAAAATGACAATTTGTTGATGTGTGGTTTTATTTTGTTTCTAGATCAGCAAATAAATTGGCTCATGTTTTGACAAGAGCAACAGCTTCTTAGTCTGGTCGTCGTACTTGGTTTTCTACTTATCCAACTTGTATTCAGCTTTTGATTATTAATGGTTAATTTACTTAGCAGTTTTTGCTTTCAAAAAAAAAAAAATGTTTGGATGGCTATTTCTTTAAAGAAAAAAAAAACTAAAAATTTATTGTGAAACCAATTATATTAATCAATATTTCTTTAATTTTTTTTTTATAATTATTCTCTTGGTTGTGATAAGAATTAAAATATAATAATATTTACTTAATTTTATTTGTTTCTTTAAATTATTAAAAATATTAAAGGTATTACACATAATTCATATGGGAAACAGCGTTCAAATATTCAACCAAAAAATTAAAGTTATGAAATTTGTTCTGCAAAATGAGGAAAGAACATACACCACATAAAATAGAAAATTCCTATGGTGTAACACATACATGTATATCAGTATACATATAGTGAATGCTGAGTTGAACTAACTTCATCTTGTTCCTTAGAAGTTAAAAACAGTAAACAATATGCAGTGAATCATTAAGAAAAATTAATTTATTTTGCTGAAATATATTAGTATTCCCATGAATTAAAAAAAAAAATTAGTATTCCCTTTTTTTATTTCTAATTTCTTTATCTTTATTACAACAATCACCAAATTTCTTTAAACAAGTTAAAAATATATTGTACGTGATGCTAATTATACTAAGCAACATTTATTTTAAACTAATAATTAATATTCTTTACTTATTTGTTTTAGTATCACACATTGGACATTGATTAATTTGCGCAAAGCGCGTATTCTAACTAATATATTAAAATAGGTGCTCAATATTAGTACTTTATATTAAAATTTTAAATTTATTTAGATTTTAGATTTTTAAATTATTGTAAATAATAATAATAATAATAATAATAATAATAATAATAATAATAATAATAATAATAATAATAATAATAATGTAAAACATTTAAAAAAACATATAACTCCAATATGTATATATTATATTATCATTAATGAAGAAGATAATAAAATATATTGTGGATGCATGTGCATTGTAACAATATTGGAAAAGATAACGGAAGTTATAACGGTAAGGGTATGTTTGTCCAAAATATTGTAAAGTACAACTTTTATAGCATAATGTATAAAAACAATTTAACAGAAAAAACGGACATAAATGAATGATATAACCTTAATTCACACTTGTTATGTTTATATATGTAGGGGTGCACTCTCATGCGAACAGCCGCCTAGGAGAGAACTGAGAACCATCCAGTGCGCGCCACATGTCCAAATCAACGAATCAGATGTAATTTTAAAAAAACGACGCGATGGCATTTTCATAAATAACTCGAATTTTGGTGCATGTAAATGTGTTATATGTGCAAGTAGTTGGTTCACCTTTACAAGTAAAAAGTGCAGCTAAAATCACTTACAAGTGCATCTACTTTCACCTACAAGTGCATGTAGTACAGTTTTGCCTTGTAAACATTCATTGAGCTGAGTTCATTCTGTTTGGCGACGCTTTTGTTCTTGCGGGGGAGTTCAGCGGGTAGTTTGTACCCATAAAAGCCACCCGCAAGATGGCTTGAGAGAGGGAATATCAGGATATGTGCACCTTTGCAAGTAAAATGTGCAGATAAAATCACTTACAAGTGCACCTACTTTCACCAACAAGTGCATGTAATTTTGACTTGTTAACATTCATGCACCTAGGTGCAGCTACTTATAACTATAGGTGCACCCAGTTATCTGGACATGTGGCGCACACTGAAGGGTGTGTTAGAATAACTTCCTCTTGTAAAAAGTGAGAATTGATCTCAATTGTCCATCAATGGGGTTGTGAGTTTTAACAAAAAAAAAAAAAAAAAAAAAATACAAGGTCAATTGTATAATTATTACAAACATTTAAGACTATAGGTTTTATGAGTATAAAATGAAATTTGCCATTTTTACATTATTTTTCAGTAGCCCTCAATTGATCTACCTAAACGGATGGATGAAATCAATCCTTACTTTTTCAGTCACTTTTTTTTTTTTTTTTTTTTTTTAAGTGTGAACGCATGGGCAATCCTTGGCCAAATTTGTTTCATATCACCATTGCGATTTGAGGCGGCGATTTATTTATCGTCGATCGAGTGTTAACTTTTAATCAGTCATTAATCTCTTGATTTTTACGGCTTAAATTTGTTCTCATTTTCTCATGTTCTCATGTGGTACAGAGTTCTCATAAGAGTATCATATGTGTGTGTGTCTATGAGAACACCTCCCACATAAAAACTATGGACAAACCTGAATTCTCCATTTTGAAGATGTGTGTGGCTATGACTTTATGGTTTTTATTTTATTTTTAATCTTGTTAATTTTCGGAGGGGTACATAACTGTGAGTATTTATGTTTGTTTTAAATATGAAAATAATTTTATAGGGCTGTTATGCACTTGTAAAAAGTGAGAACTAATCTCAGCTGTCCATCGATGGGGTTGTGAGTTTTCATAAAAAAAAAAAAAAATACAAGGTCAATTGTATAATTTTTACAAACTTTTAAGTCTATAGTTTTTACGAGTATAAAATGAACCCCGCCATTTTTTACCTTATTTTTCAGTAACCCTCAATTGATCTACTTAAATGGATGGATGGATCAAATTAATCCTTACTTTTTTAGTCACTTTTTCTATATTTTTTTTTAAAGTGTGAACGCATGGGTAATCCTTGGCCAAATTTGTTTCATATTTCTTTGATCATCACCGTTGCGATTTGGCGCTGCGATTATCATCGATTGAGTGTTAACTTTTAATTAGTCATTGATCTTTTGATTTTTACGACTTAAATTTGTTCTCATTTTCTCATTTTCTCATATGGTGAAGAGTTCTCATAAGAGTATCATATGTGTGTGCGTGTGTGTGTGTCTATGAGAACACCTCCTACATAAAAACTATGGACAAATCTGAATTCTGATCTCCATTTAGAAGATGTGTGTGGCTATGACTTTATGGTCTTTATTTTATTTTATTTTTAATCTTGTTAATTTTCAAAGGGGTACATAACTATGGGTATTTATGTTTGTTTTAAATATGTAAATAATTTTATAGGGCTGTTATGCACTTGTAAAAAGTGAGAACTAATCTCAGCTCTCCATCGATGGGGTTGTGAGTTTTCATAAAAAAAATACAAGGTCAATTGTATAATTATTACAAACTTTTAAGTCTATAGTTTTTACGAGTATAAAATGAACTCCGTCATTTTTTACCTTATTTTTCAGTAACCCTCGGTTGATCTACCTAAATGGATGGATAGATGAAATTAATCTGTACTTTTTCATTCACTTTTTCTATTTTTTATTAAGTGTGAATGCATGAGTAATCCTTGGACAAATTTGTTTCATATTTTCTTTGATCATAATCGTTGCGATTTGGCGCTACGATTTACTCATCATCGATCGAGTGTTAACATTTAATTAGTCATTGATCTCTTGATTTTTACGACTTAAATTTGTTCTCATTTTCTCATGTTCTCATAAGGTGAAGAGTCCTCATAAGAATATCATGTGTGTGTGTGTGTGTATGTATTTGTGTGTGTGTGAACACCTCCCACATAAAAACTATGGACAAATCTGAATTCTAAATGTGCGTGTGTGTGTGTGTGTGTGTGTGTATGTGTGAACACCTCCCACATAAAAACTATGGAAAAATCTGAATTCTCCATTTAGAAGATGTGTGCCTATGACTTTATGGTTTTTATTTTATTTTATTTTAAATCTTGTTAATTTTCAGAGGGGTACATAACTCGGAGTATTTATGTTTGTTTTAAATATGTATATAATTTTATATGGCTTTTATGTACTTGTAAAAAGTGAGAACTGATCTCAGCTGTCCATGAATGGGGTTGTGAGTTTTCATAAAAAAAAAAAAAAAAAAAAAGAGATTAATTGTATAATTATTACAAACTTTTAAGTCTATAGTTTTGACGAGTATAAAATGAACTCCGCCATTTTTTACCTTATTTTTCAATAACCCTCAATTGATCTTCCTAAATGGATGGATGGATGAAATCAATCCTTACTTTTTTCAGCCACTTTTTCTATTTTTTTTTTTAAGTGTGAACGCATGGGTAATTCTTGGCCAAATTTGCTTCATATTTTCTTTGATCATCACCGTTGTGATTTATTCATCGTCGATCGAGTGTTAACTTTTAATTGGTCATTGATCTCTTGATTTTTACAGATTAATTTTGTTCTCATGTTCTCATACGGTGAATAGTGTGAAGAGTTCTCATAAGAGTATCTTGTGTGTGTGTGTGTTGTGTGTGTGTGTGTGTATGTGTGTGAACACCTCCCACGTAAAACTATGGACAAATATGAATTCTCCATTTAGACGATGTGTGTGGCTATGACTTTATGATTTTTATTTTATTTTATTTTTAATCTTGTTAATATTCAGAGGGGTGCATAACTGGGAGTATTTATGTTTGTTTTAAATATGTATATTATTTTATATGGCTGTTATGCACTTGTAAAAAGTGAGAACTGATCTTAGCAGTCCATTAATGGGGTTGTGAGTTTTCATAATAAAATACGAGGTCAATTGTATAATTATTACAAACTTGTAAGCCTATAGTTTTTACGAGTATAAAATGAACTCCGCAATTTTTTATCTTATTTTTCAATAACCCTCAATTGATCTAGCTAAATGGATGGATGAAATCTATCCTTACTTTTCAGTCACTTTTTCTATTTTTTTTTTTAAGTGTGAACGCATGGGTAATCCTTGGCCAAATTTGTTTCATATTTTTTTAGATCATCACTGTTACGATTTGGTGCCGCGATTTATTCATCGTCGATCGAGTGTTAACTTTTAATTAGTCATTGATCTCTTGATTTTTACGGCTTAAATTTGTTCTCATTTTCTCATGTTCTCATGTGGTGAAGAGTTCTCATAAGAGTATCATATGTGTGTTTGTGTGTCTATGAGAACACCTCCCACATAAAAACTATGGACAAATCTGAACTCTCTATTTAGAAGATGTGTGTGGCTATGACTTTATGGTTTTTAGTTTATTTTATTTTTAATCTTGTTAATTTTAGGAGGGGTACATAATTGGGAGTATTTATGTTTGTTTTAAATATGTATATAATTTTATATGGTTGTTATGCACTTTTAAAAAGTGAGAAATGATCTCAGCTGTCCATCAATGGGGTTGTGAGTTTTCATAATAAAATATGATGTCAATTGTATAATTATAATATGGAAGAGGTCACTACATGTCATCTAAGCGCAGGGTGCTTGGCTCATATTTACTTATATAAACAAAATTTATTTGCTTACGTTTAAAGCTAGTTATTATTCACATGACAATTAAAACTTGAACTTTATACCAATTTTTAGATTTTAATTCAACTGATTATTAGTTCAGATATTTTTAGTTATGTTGTATCATAATATAAGTTTGGTTTGGATATCATATTTTGAAATTTCACATATATTAGACTTCAAAGTAAAAATTATATATAAACATGCATTATTTCATTCAAATGAATATATCCAAAAATATTTTAAATATTATCTTAAAAAATATTAATATTATCTAAACTAAATTTAATAGATTATTGGTTCAGATATATTTTGAGTTATATTATATACAGATTTAAATTGGTTTGCATATAAAAAAACGAGTGTTAATTAGTCAATCAGTTTTATAAATAGAACTAGTTTTTCTACGCGCTTTGCGCGAATGTGATAATGTCCAATAGTTATTTTTAAATAAGTATTTCAAATTATATCAATGCAATATTACATAGAAGATGTTCATGCTTAGGTAAATAAATGTTGAATTTGTTTATTTAAATCGATAATTTAAAGTACTCCGTATATAAATGAAATATAATATATGAGAGATTGATTATATATAACTTTCACAAAAATAAATGTTTGCAACTTTGTAATAACGTTAGTCTAAGTACTTAGTCTAAAAGCGATAGTCTAAATAAATACTACTTTTGGTTTAAATTTCTCTAATTCTCTTTTAGGTAGCATTGTCATTGTCTTCATCTTCAGCACATGTCATTTTTTTTTGTTATTTGTAGTGTGTCATGTGCAATTGGGTTATTGGTGCTAGCATAGAGGGATTCATCATGCAATGAGATTATGGTGTAGGAAACTTTAGATTTGCCTTGTGTATATGACTGGATCTTAGTTGTGCTATGAATTCTTTATCTTACAAGCACATGTTGATATTTGGCAGCGGTAGTTTTCCCCTACATGTTTCATGTGTTGTGAGATGTGTGTCGTAAGTTATCATGTGAAAGTATTGAACAAAATATTAATATTTATTATATTTGTATAAAATACTTGGTAAATAAATATATATAACATATTTTGTATTATAACTTTGATATTTAATTACAAGATAATGTAAAAAGAAGACAATAGACAATGTAGTGAATATAATAAATTAAAAAATTTGAAGGTAAGGAATCTTTGAATTGTAAAAAATAAAGATAATATGAGTAATGAAATTATATCTCTTTTTAAAATTTTTATCATTAATAATTCTTTTTAAATAGAGGCATTATAGACCTCTAATTCTAAATTAATTAAATGCATATGTATTATTTTTTGTTGTAGCTACTAATTTATTTTTTAATTTAATAAGAGCAATAAATAAAGTGGAGTACATACTTATCATCCACAATAATGAAATTATTGATTTTTTTTTTAATTTTCATTTGTTGTTGTGACAAATTGTTTTGAGAGTTTGTCAATATAATGACAATTGTTGTCAATAGAAGATGATAATAAATAATTCAAAATATAAGGTTACAATAGATATTTTTATAATAATATAGTAAAAAAATTAACTTACAAATTTATTTAGAAGTTTCCATGCATTGATAAAAGCATAATTGAAATATTAACTTTTGTTCTTAATAATCAAAAGAAGATTAACTAAACGAAAAAAAAAAAAAAAAAAAACTTAACTTAAATTTATTATTTTTTTAAATGAAAGAAAATCAAATGATTTTCAAAGTTCCTGATTTATAGTAATTGAACACTATGTATTTAATTGAGCTAACTATTTGACCAAAGTTTACATTAAATTATATATTATATTTTTTAATACATTTTAACATATTCGTAGTATATGTTTAACAATTATGCCAACTCTAATTGGGATGTGGTTCGATCCTAAGACCTTTCTTATAGAAATTAATGAGTAAGTTAAGAATAATAAATAGTTAACGGAATATTTCGTTAATAAAATTTATACTAACGGAATTTAAGGTTATATAAGGGAGAAAAATAATATAATAAAGGGTAAATAAGAAAAATCATTAAAAAAAAAATACCAAAATAAAAATAATATGAACCATTCATTTTAAGAAACAATTGCTACTAACATGTTTTTATTCCAGTTAAGGTCTAACATTATTTAACAATTATGTCAACTCTAATTGGGATGTGGTCTAAGACCTTTCTTATATAAATTATCGAACCTAAGACTTTTCTTATAGAATTAATGAGGAAGTTAAGAATAATAAATAGTTAACGGAATATTCCGTTAATAAAGTTTATACTAACGGAATTTAAGTTTATTTAAGGGAGGAAAATTATATAATAAAGGGTAAAATAAGGAAAATCATTAAAAAAAATACCAAAATCAAAATAATATGAACCATTTATTTTAAGAAACAATGGCTAACGACATTTTTTTATTCCAGTTAAATGGCCTAAACATTATTGACTCTTATTAGAATCGTGTATGTATGGCAATTTATATCCTACACCACGGCGCGTTGCACTATGCGCCTAGATGCAAAACGACGTCGTTTTAATTTTTTTTTTTTTTTTAAATTTCCCGCCCCAGTGAATGGCAGTAGTTTTTTCTTTAAAAAAAAAAAACCCGCTGTTCAAGAATGTACATAATGTTATACTAAAATACACATAATTGTATACATGAATGTACATAATTATATAACAAAATATACATACTCTTTTTAAAAGATAATACACATAATCTAACATAATACATAATAAACATAAACTTTTAACATAATACACATCAACTATTAACATAATACACACAAATTTTCTGATTCGGATGTACATAATTGTATAAAAAGAATGTACATAATTGTATAAAAAATGTACATAACTGTATGAACCAATACACATAACTGTATGAACAAATACACATAACTATGTGAACAAATACACATAATCCCAGCAACTTCCTACGCGCCTCCCAAAACGACATCGTTTTGGGAGGCGCGCGGCGCACAGTGCTATGTGCGCCGTGGTGTAGGGTATAACGATTGTGTATGTATGTATATTGTAGATGTAGAAACAAAGAATGAGAAGTGTAAAAATAATAGAGAACAATTTTAAAAGTAAACGGGAACTTAATATTTCTAGGGCTACTAATTAACATTTAAATAGTAATACCGGACATTACATATTATATGGTTGTGAATGAAGAATTACAGCCGCTTACTTGCTAGAGACATAGTCAAACATTCGATCTGATGTACACTACCATCATTTCAACAACAAAAGGAAGGAATTGGAAAGAAAAAACCAAAACCACTAATTAATTAAATTGCTCAACATTATATTTAATTTAATTTGCAGCAGCATCAGGCATCTCATTCAAATCAAACCTCAGAACCTCTGGAATTCCGGCCGCCGCCGGCGTTGGTATCTCCGGTGAGGCAACCTGCACCATCCTGGATTCAACCCTCCGATCAACTCCAATTGATTGGTTTTCATCATTATTATCATTACTTGTGTTGCGAATCTCAGTCTTCACCTTATTATTGTGTCCTCCCAGTGGATGAGAGCTGCTAAAACCCCTATCGCATTTGCACTTCTTCTTCTCTTCTTCTTCTTCTTCTGCAGATTCTACTTCCACTCCTCTCTTTTTCTTCTTGGATTCTCGTTCTGATTCCTTGTTCAGATAATTCTCCTTCCTATGAATCTGTTTAGGATTTAGAATCCCACCATTGATTCTGATTTCCTCCGTGTGATTCTTGCAGTAATATTCATCTGTATCTTCATCACTGCTACAGCTACCGGACCTTTTCACTCGACCAAACCTTGGATTTTCCGAAACATGATGATGATCAGCTTTTCCCTTCCCCTTATCTTCCATCCTAAATGGTGCATTGATTTTCTTCTTATTCTTCTTATTCTGGGATGACCCGAAATCGGCGCCTCTAAAACGCCTGTCTTCTTTATCTGCTACGTCCAGCAGATGACGGAGAGAGAGCATTTTCTTTCGGCGATCTCGCTTAACGGTGGCACCCCAATGCGGCTTCAAACGGCTTAGCAAATCCACAACCTCGTGAGCTTCTTCTTCTTCTTCTTGAATCTCTTCCTTCGCCTGAACCTCAGGATGGGTTTTCAAGTGCCCATACAGAGAGTTCTTCGAGGGGGAGTGCTTCTCACACACGTTGATCTGATCATCTTCTTGAATTTCTTCTTCTTCTTCTAAGGTAGTGAACCTGTTCTTGGCCTTCCTGGCTTGAACATGGGCGCTTAAATGACCTCCTAGAGCCTTCCCGGAGATGAACCTCCGGTGGCAGAACTGGCACACGTGCTCCTTTCTCTCCGCCGCCATATTATTTCTCCGGGGAGATCCCATCGTCCCATCGGATTCTTGTGCCGCATCTTTCTCCCTCTTCGCTTCTTCATCATTCGCCATCGGATAACCAAGTAGAAATCCTTATCCGAGCTAAGTGGAGTGGGGGTGGGAGGGAAAACCCTAGCTAGAGAACAAAATGAGAGAGAGAGAGAGAGAGAGAGAGAGAGAGAGAAAGTTATTGTAAAGCTACGGAAGAAAATTTTAATGCGACGAGAAATAGGATGGATTATATTGTTAGAAGGAGAGGGAGCGGGGTAGGTTATTGGGTATGTATAACGTACAATTCAGACTATCATAATACTATGAGCATATTCGAATTCTTTTTTTTTTTATTTTCCTTCACCCAAAAAAAGGTTGAATCCCAACGGTGACTCAATGATTGAGCAGATATGACCAAATGTGTTCATTTTGAATATAATTCCAACACTATGACCGCCGAGATTCAAACCTTAGTCTCTTCTTCCAAATACTGCCCACTGACCATTGACCTAAGCTCGTGCGATTTTTTTTTTTTAGTACTGCTGACTAGTTACTACCGTTCCCACTCAGGATCCAACTCATAACTTTTCATTTGGAAAAGTTATTAATTCGTGCCAGAACACATGTCATTGGTCAAATTCTCAATGCGTATATAATTTAAAAGAAAAGATTTAATACCATCTGAAGCCGTCCGAGTATAATTGTTGGTCATTCGACTTTGAAATTTAACCATTTGTGGTCCAAGTTAACCACTCATGGTCCTTTAACTTTCAAAATTTAATCAACCATGATCTTTTCAAAAGGACCACGAGTCGTTAAATTTTAAAAATTGAAAGACCACAGGTGGTTAACTTAGACCACGAATAGTTAAATTTGAAAGTTGAAGGACTATAAATAATCAATTTGAAAGTTATGACTAAATATGACAAAACTACTATACTTCAAGAATCCCATGTGGTATTAATTCTAATTTAAAATTAATGGACATTGCGATACTCGTGTTTTCAAACATTATACTGTGATACCAAATAATTGCTAGCTCATTAAATATTATAACGAGGAATATCTTTAATTCAAAATGAATAAATATTTAATTTAAATATGACAATTATCCGTATGACGTGTGGTGTATGGGGTAGAGTGTACCTATACGTAGAGTGACTAAGATGTTGAGAGATGAATTGATCGTATATATATTTGGGAACAATGTATGGTATATATGTAGGTAATTAATTAATGATCGATATATCGATATATATGGAATAAAGAGAAAACACCATTTTGCCAACATTTAAGCTCGAAAAATCAGGTCTTTTGTCAAGATAATCACACACTTAAAAATATTTATACAAGTATATCCATAACTTCTTTTAAACTTAAGTTTTAGTCCAACGTTTATTTTATTTTATTATTTCTTAGATTAAAAAAGAGGAGACTTCAAATGAACTAATTAGAGATAGTCACTCTACCAGTGTGAGAGACCACATCAAGTTATCATAAAAAATCAGCATAAATTCACCTAGAAACTGATGGTTATGACTCAAATCTTTTTGCTAGTAACATATAACTTATAATGAAAAAATTTCACTTTTGGTGCCTTGACGACTATTATACATGTATCTAATTTAGTCATTGACTAGTAATATTTTCAAATTAGGTGCATGACTATGTAATTTGTATCGCATTTAGTTCTGTCGTTCAATTTTTCAGTCAACTATTAGCAGAATTTCTATGAGAAAAAAAATATATGTCCTAATTAAAAGGGTATTTTGGTCAATTATTGTCTAAAAAATTATTTTTCTCACTGAAATTCCAATAATAGTTGGCCGGAAACTTGCCAAAAATTATACGATAGGACCAAATGTAATACAAATTACATAATTATGCACCTAATTTGAAAATATTAATAGTTAAGGATCAAATTTGATATATCTATAATAGTTAAGGGGTCAAAAATAAAAAAAATTTCACTTATAATTACATGCATATATATAAAAAATTTGGCAAAGAACAACAATGGCATCAACTCATCAAGCCTTGACCACCTATATCTCTGCTTAGTCTAATTTAGATAAATGCCCATCAGAGGCACGTCGAAGTTGTGTTGTAAATTTATTGCGAATTAAGGAGCATTGTAATTTCTATTTTAGTCAGGATATATTGAGTATTAGTTTTTATTTTATTGTTTTAAAATAATCGGTATAGTATGAGATGGGTAGATTCACACACGCTAATTTCACATATTTCAAATATAAAAAATTGTGTGAGATCATTTTATATTGTAAAACTTTGATAAAATGTGATATTTTTATTGGTCAACAAACATTACATTTTATCTTAAAATATTACTTATTGAAAATGTCATATTTATATATTAATAAAAAAACTTGTATTTTTACATCTCTACTTTTCAAAACATTATCAATTGAACACTTACATCAATGCATTATCAATTGAAAAATTGCCACTGCTGAACATAAATAACAAAAAAAGAAAAAGTTTTAGTCCTCTACTTATTCATAATTAGTTATTTTGATCTCATATTATCAAAATCTACTAATTTAATAAGAGCACAATAAAATTAGGCCTATAACAAAAATTAAAAAATGTTGGTTCAACTATTGGTAAATTATGCCGTAGAACCGTGTCTACCTGGCTTGCAAGGTTGACACGGTTCTAAAACTATTCATAATTGTGAATATAGAGTTCAAAAATTATGAATATAGAGTTCTATAATTATGAATATATAGTTCTATAATTATGAACATAAAGTGCTATAATTGTAAATATAGAGTTCAATAATTGTGAATATGAAGTTCAAAAATTATGAACATAGAATTTTATAATTATGACCATAGGGTTCAGTAATTATGAACATAGAGTTCTGTAATTGTGAATATAGAGTTCAATAATTGTGAATATGAAGTTCAAAAATTATGAATATAGAGTTTTATAATTATGAACATAGAGTTCAGTAATTATGAACACAGAATCGTGTCCACCTTGCAAGGTGGACACGGTTCCATGACATAACAATCCCCAATTGTTTATTGAAATAAATAGTTCATAATTTATATTATTTTGATTTTAGTATTTTTTTTTCTTACTTTACCCTCTATTAAGCAATTTACTCTAAACATCAATGTTATATCATTTAAATATTTACCACTATTAAACATAAATAACTAGTGAAAAGTGATTTTTTTGTGAGACAAAAAAAAACCCACAATCACTATCCGAAGGTGTATACTGAATAAATCCTGATCTTATGTATTGCTCACAAATTATACATAAGAGGTAAACTATACTAGTAAAATCATGTGCAATATGCTCGATTGAAAAGATGTTGTCAATAATCAAACCCGTAACTATTCAGATATAATAATTATGCTCTACCTACTCGATCATCCTTTTCGAACAGAAAAAAGTGATTTTAACTCTTCAATTATTTGTTATTACATACTCGTTTAGATTTTGAAATTGATTCGTGATTCTTGAATGCAAGTTGGATCCTAAAGTTCTACTTGATTTTAATTAACAATTAACTTACCTTTAATTAAATATGTTTTTCGAATGTAGAAAGAACAAATTAAAAAGACAAGTTAAGAAAACAGAACCAGGAACACATCAATTGTTTACACAGTTTGGAGCTAAAACTCCTACGTTTGCAGGGCAACTCACGTAAGCCCAATCCACTAGATGTTTACTAAGAAAACAAGATTTGAATACAAAAAGCTTCAACCACATAAACCAAATTAATCTTCAGAACATATATCGTTGAAGAGGAACGTGCATGCCGAAGTACATCATCAATCTTTCATCACGCCAAACACACTTCTAGAAGATAGTCTTGTGAAGATTTCACCAACTTAAAATAGATAAATAACTTGAAATAATCTAATCTATACTATTATTAAAAATAAAATCTTCCTTTGTGTTTTCCCACCCAAATTCTTCCACCCAAACAATTAATAATTAATAATTAAAGTGAGTGGGGCTCCTTGTGCGCAGTAAGTAAAAGTCTAGCCTCTATAATTCATGTTCAGTTGAGTTACATGATTTACATCCTCCCAAATGCTCTATCGGGTCGGGGTGTGGGGGGCCCTTAGGGTTGGGGTTCAACCTTTGTAAGAATAATTAATAATTAATTAATTAATTAATTTTATATATATATATATATATATATATATATATATATATATATATATATATATATATATATATATATTGGATCCAATGAGATCCCTAATAAGATGAGATCATGAGATCCCATCTCAACCATTAAAAAGGTTAGAATTGATGGATAAGATTAAAAGCCAACTAGCATTTAATTAAGGATAGTTTTAAAAGAAAATGGTGAAAGAGTAATTGTATTATAATGTTTAATTTTGGTTATAATTATAATAGAATATTTACCATAATATAAGGGATCCTATTAATCTAAATAATTAAATATATTTTGAATTTTGAGATTGATTAATACGTCCGTGGCTGTGTGCGTTTGTGTTACATGGCGTGTGCATGGCGTGCTTTTTTGTGCATTGACGTGGTATGGCGTGTGCATTGGTCTGGTATGGCGTGTGCGTTGCTTCTTTCAGGCGTGTGCGTGAGTTTGTTTTCATTTTGGCTAGTGCGAGTTTATTGGAAATACACAACGAACAAGCCCAAGTACATTATGAATTAGCTTTTTGTATAGACGTTTGCATTTTCAAGTGGATAGAAAGTGCATAGTAGAGATCGTATTGTGCGTTTGGTTGTGTTTTTTTTTTTTTTTTTTTTGAATTTGCTGTGTAGGTGTGTGCAGGAATTAGTGGTATCATGTGCGTTTGTCTGGTCGTCTGTGCAAACAACATTGTGGTGTGTGCGTAACACTCCTTTGTGCACGATTGTTTTGTTGTACAGCTCTCACAAAAAAAAAAAAATTACTACTTATTACCATTAATATTCTCTCTATTATTATGCTAAAGATTTCCATTTAATTCTAACCAAAATTAACACGCTACTAGAATTTCATTTTAACCCTTATGTTTATAATATGTTCTTAATTACTTCATATTTCTCATTCAATCCCAACCATCCATTAGGAATGTATTAATGGATGGGATGAGATCTCATGATCTCATTTAACATGGGGGTCTCATGGGATTCGCACTATATATATATATATATATATATATATATATATATATATATATATATATATATATATATATATATATATATATATATATATATATAATGTTTAGTAATATCAATATTATGAATTAATTAGGAATTAGGAATATTAATATAATGAATGATTAGGAAATACCTTAAATAAATAAATACACTTTCCTTTTGAAAAATCTTACAAATTTATAATTATCATATTTTTCACCTATAAATACAATGAGTTGATGACAAAAAAAAAAAAAAAAAAAAAAAATTATAAGTCTCCATTTTACATTGCATTCCTCTTTTCCCTTGCAGATAACTCTCTCATACCCTTCTTCCACCACCAGTTAAAAAATCATATTACAACTTTATAATTCACATGTAATTTGCACGAGGTCACTGCTTTCGTGGAGGACCTCCGGCTGAAGCACGTCATCGACACCAAGAGTAAGGAGCTAGTCCTTTGGGTCACGCTCACCCATATTTCTATCCCTAATCCGGACGCCGGTAAAATCACCTTCTCGATTGTGGCTGGACTCTCTCGCTCCTATCCCGTTTTCGCCTTTGAAGAGGACACCGCCACCGTCAATCGAAAGAAATGAGTGATTTGGTCGACGATGTTTTTGAAAATCAATAAAATAATAGTATTTTTTTTTTTCAATTGTAATATCGCAATGTTTCCTATAATATTTATTGTATTTGATTTCAAAGTAATTATTAAATTTTATATCAATTTGCCTTATGTAAGATATTGTATAACATCTATATATGCTTTCCTCTTCCGTTTTTCTTCTTCTCTTTATTTATCTTTTTTTAATGCCTAATAATTACCACAAATAATTATAGTTTATTTTGTACTGTAGACACATTATTTTTAATAATTTTGATTTAAGCTATTCAAGTTTCTATGTTTTTTTATTTATAACTGTAATACTTTGGTAATAATATTGAATAAATATTAACCATATGGTTATATTTAATAATATACTATTATATTTTTTGATCAACTACTGAAGCACAAAGAGTCAATGTCGTCTCCACTGAGGCTTGAACTCACAACCTCTCGTATGGGAGTCCAACCTTGGTGCCATTAAAAGAATTATATATTAATCTAATATAGTGATGGTTAATACATGTAAACCATATATATAAGCATAATCTAATATAGAAAAATATTCATTATTAACCATATATAACTTAACTTAGGGAATGACTAAACTTATTAAAACTTAATTATTTATAACTTCACAGTTAATATAAATATATAGTTTTATATTCGAAATTAGTAAGGTTTTTCTTAATGTGGATTATATATTTTAATTAATTTTGATTTAATAATATTATACCTTCATTATAAAAATAATACCTAATAATTTTAGTATTACATGGCATACAACAATTCACGTCCCTGGTATTTCGATTTTCAAATTATGATGTGATAATCTTGGAGCTACATATATGTGTGTCAACCTCATCTTTCATGCTCGCACCAAACATGTGGAGATAGATTATCACTTTGTGCGAGATAGAGTTGTTGCTGGAGAAATTCATGTCAATTTCATCTCAACAAACGATCAACTTGCAGACATATTCACCAAATCATTGCCTTGTCCTAGATTTTCTTTTCTTAGAGACAAGCTACAAGTTACAAGTGTACCATGTGTTTGAGGGGAGTATTAGGATTCTTTGTATCTGAGTATGACTACCTATCCTAGTCTCCCTATGATTCCTCTTGTATATATTCTCTTTGTCTGTACAATTGTAGTCACAAATTTATTCAATACAATTCATTTAGTTCTCATCTTCCAAAACCTGTTGATCCTAGCCTCTTCATGCATCTCTATACTAATGGTGAGGGACTGATGGTTAAAATAATTCATCCTCTATTCGTCTTAAGTCTGTCCCCTTTTTGTCATTATATTTTTTATGTCTAAACTAAATTGCTAAAGATAATGATTAATTGTCTCTATGAATTGGTCCATCTCCATCCAAAATGCATAGATAATTATCGAATGTGCTTTCTTCCAAATCGTTGTGGGCTGTAGGAGTTGAAATGCATATTTTTGACTTCTCTTCCTCCATCAGCTTTAATGAAAGGTGACTACAAGAGTGGCGTATCAAAGAGAGCGTTGCAGATTATTGCAAGCATGAAACGAGATTGGATGCAGGTTTTCTTTAAAAAATACTCTCCATAGTTGATAGATGAATGATTTTGTGATGTCTAAGTGGCCTTTCTCATGAAAATTTTAAATTAATTGCACATCGGTAGAAAATCAGGTAGGATTTGTGGCGCATCATTGTATATTTCTGCACTCTCTTATAGGTTCAGATATTCAAAATCTGATGTTGTAAGTATTGCAAAAGTTGGTCCGTTAATTAAGTTCTGCTCTCAGATATCTTTTCTACACCATTGACATGTAATATGAATTATTATATAATAGTTGACATTATATTTACTTTTTAAATTATTTCACCTTTATTTTTTTATATATTTATTTTAATCATAATATAATTGTCTAAATCATATTACATTATCACTTTATGGTAATAATTAATTATCATAGTAGGAAATCGCCGTGAACCACTGCGAAAACGCCGAGGTCTTCATAGATCCATATATATATACAAATTATGCTTATTAATATAAAATTCTTCAAGAGAAGTTATATGGTTGCGGCGGAGAGTATGAAGGGGCAGACGGCGGCCTCATCCTCGGTGATGAGGAGATGAGGAGAGAGACGAAAGAGTTGACGAGGGAGGGCGGTGTAGGCGGATGGAAAGCGGTAGAGAGGAATTTTTTCTAGATTAGAGATCCCAAGACTGAAAATTGGATCCCAAGAACCCATTTTAAAGACATTGATATTCTAGATGACATTGATATTAGTTACTATTCTTATTAATTATTTCCAACCTAAATATTTCTTAGCCGAAATTAATGTACCAAAATATATATATATATATATATATATATATATATATATATATATATATATATATATATATATATATATATACTTGCCATAATATTATACCTTATATTATTATAAAGTATAATTGATTTTGTACTACAAATATTATATATATTAGTACAAAATAAATTATACATGTCTTAATAATTAATAATTATTAGTAATATTATTGCCTAATAATTATTTATGGTAATTATTATGGTAATTCTCATCACATTCTCCCATCTAATTTTTATGATAATTTATATACATATTTTTATACTTAAAGATATAATATTATTGACACAAAATAAATTATGGAGTTAATAGATTTTGCTGGAGTTAGTATCCATGTGGATGCTGCTGTTTTTCCAGGCAAAGATGATGGTTATTATGTTGCAGCAGTTGCGCATGAAGGTGATAATAGATTCTTGGCGGCAAAGAATGGTCCCGTGAGATGTCTTCAAGATCCTATCTTAACTGAAGCGAGCTATGGCTATTAAAGAGGCTCTCTCATGGGCGAAGGGGTGTGGTTGGCAGAAGGTGATTATTTTTTCAGATTGTTAGATGATTTGCAAGATGATAGAGAATTCCTCATTGAATTATTCCTATATTGGTTGCATTCTCCGTGACTGTTATGCTTTGAAACGAAATTTTGTTGATGTGTCGTTCTGCTTTGTTCCCAGATCAGCGAATACGTTAACTCATACTTTAGCTAGAGCGGCGGCTTCCCAAGCTGGTCCTCGTTCTTGGTTTTCTTATTATCCTGATTGCATTCAGCATTTACGTTTGAGTGATTAATGAATCTCGTTTTCCTTGATTTTCGAAAAAAAAAAATTATACTTACCTTTTTTTTTTTTCTTTTTTTTTTTTTTTTGCAAATACTTATCTTAATAATTAAATATTAATATAATTACCTAATTTTTATTTATTGTAAACATTATAGTAATTCTCATTTCCTTATTCCGTGTAATTATTATGATAATATTATGGTTAGTTATATATATATATATATATATATATATATATATATATAAAGTATAATATTATTATAATTATAATTAAAGAATAATTTTTTTTGGCATTAATGTACTATAATTATTAAGCCATTTTTTATAATTTTCCTAATATAGTTTGTATCTAATTGATTTTGAGACTAATATACAAATCATACATTTCAAGTTTTGTTTTTTACCTTACCATAATTCCTCATTTTTCATTGTATCTCTTGCTTTTTTTAGCCACATACTTAAAAAAAAAAACTACCAATAATGGCTCCTACTTTTTTTTTTTTTTGATCAAAAGGAGGGGAGGACCCCAGAATAGTCTAACTATTCTCTCTACGAGCTCTGGTGATACACATCTTGTCTCTTTCAATGAACTCATCCATATGAATAGGATAATTCTCCAGTTCGCCTCCATCGTAGCTCCTAGGAAAGCAGCTGCATCTGCGCTCTCGTTCTGTTCTCGAAAAACACTGTGGATTGAGACCTTCCAATTTCTGGTAAGCCAGCCACGGATGTTCTCCTTGTAGGCACATAAGGGCCCTCTAAGCTCTTCATTGCTTGTGATCCATCGGACAACTCCCTTGGCATCAGATTGAACCTCAACATCCCGAATACCAAGTTTCCAAGGCCCTGAAGATTCCGGCATCCACACTGCTTGGTCGTTGTTTGACGTCCCTGAGTTCCAGGAGTCCGGGGGTAGTGCCTGTAGTTCGTCCCAGGTTCTATCATCACTCCTGCTATCGACTTGAAGAGGCTTCGTCGCAATCCAAGTGTCCTCCCAAAACCGCACATTTTCACCATTATATTATTGATCGTATAGCGAATGTTGGATTGAATGAGGGGCATAGCAGCTATAATTCCCCTCCAGATCGACATTGGATGCCCCATGCTTTGGTTGTAACATCTCTATGCCTTTCTTATTATGGGCATACTTCTCTTTGAGGATATGAGTCCAAAGGCTTCACTCCCTATATATGTATTGGTGCGTTGGTAGTTGAATTTGTTTTCGATTGATTAGCAGCGTTAATTTGTGTATTATTCTTAAATAAAATTGACAGAAAGATTTGTTGCCCGCATACCTTGATAGAAAAGGTCAACCGGTTAGGACTGTTACCGTACGGAACTAAAAATAAAGAAGATTGCCCCATATATGCCTGCCATGAGGCATATGGAGACATACCACTGAGTACGATAAGCAAATAATAGGGAGGATCGCAAGGCGTTGAAATGTTCTATTTAATTTAATATCTTCATATTGTAGATATCTTTAAATTTATTTGTTTTTTCATTTCAAAATTTTTAAAGTTGAAATAATTTTTTTTTATTCTAATTTAATTGTATATATTATTAATCTTATATTTAAATTACAGTAAAGATTAATATTTGTATTTGATTTAAGATTAAAATAATGATAATAATTAAAGTTGAAATAATTTTATTTTATTCTAATTTAATTGTATATATTTTCAATCTTATATTTAAATTACAGTAAAGATTAATATTTGTATTTGATTTAAGCTTAAAATAATGATGATAATTTATAGTTGTAATGATTTATATTCATAATAATATAATAATGATTTATGCTCAAAATATCGTAAAATAACTAAAATTATATTAAAGAATGAATTGTACTCAAAATAAGGGTAATCATTCATAGTTTTAATGATTTAAACTCAATATAGTTTATATTAATTCATGCAAATTTAATAATTAAATTCTTTTCATTTGTACATGCAGGTTCCTTAATTATAATTAATAAAATTAATAAAATAAGAAGTAATAATTAAGGAAAAAAAATTATAAAATTAACAAAATATGTGTTCATTAATATTTCTAAATTTTTAAAAATTACATACATATACTTATGCACTATATTAATCATACAAAATTTAAATGTTAATTTTTTTAATTTCTAAATGTAATTATTTTAATTATAAATATATCAAAACATATCTATCAATATTACTAATAAAAACAAAATCCTACTTTAACAATTTTCCGCCCAAACTATTACTATATAAAATTTATTTCAAAACATTAAGCTAATAATTACATGAATATTAGTATAATTACAATTAAACATGTTATAAATATATAATTCCCTAATATTAGTATAATTACCTAATAATTATTATGGTAATTAAAAAATTAATTACACAAATATTAGTATAATTGACTAATAATTATTATGTTAATTAAATTAATAATTACACGGATATTAGTATAATTACAGCTAAACATGAGTTGTTTTAATTTTTATAATAATTACATTTAATTTATTCAGATATGGAGGAGGAGGAAAAAACTAAATGTGATATAGTGAAAATGAATATACTTATGGTATAAAAGTATAATTGCATATATATTAGTATAATTGACTAATAATAGTTGCGTAATAATTATTATGATAATTAAGCTAAACATTGGTTGTTGAATTTATTTTTATAATAATTAAAATTAAATTATTTCTCATTTTCCCATATTTATTTTAGTAATAATATAATTACATAAATCATATTAAATATAATTCTTTTTAAGATAATTGCAGGCAAACGAGTCATATATTATTCAACTAAATGAGTGATACTTTTACACTAATCTTATAATCAAATAAATGTACACGTTCAGTATTAGAATTTTTTTATAATTTTATCTTTAATTTTATTGTCTAAATATATAATTAAAAAAATTTATACATGACACGGGTAATTGGGCAATTATTTACTCGAATTCAAGCAAGGATATAATATCATTAAACATAATCGATCCGACCAATTTCATCAATTGCACTATATAATATTGATGTTATTATAATTTATATATAATTGTATATCAATCCAAATATTCTTAAAATATTATAACAAAATCCATTATTATGTGCAACGCAGGGTGAAAATACTAGTAATGTATAAAATCTAATCTCCAAACTACAAAACAAATTCTAATAGTAAAAAATATATAAGACGATGAAACATAAAACAAGTCACATTTAATTTCTTATGTCTTAATTGTTCTCATCAAAATGAGTTCTTTTCATTTGTTTCAATTGACAATTGTTGCATAAATTCTACAATAAGACACAAAAACTCATAAATCAAGTTAGAAACTCAACTTAACATTTTTTACTTTATATCCAAAAGTATAGCCTTTTAGAGTTTAAAATTTAAAAAAAAAAAAAAAAACAAAAACAAAAACAAAAAAAAAAATGAAAAACAAAACAAAGCAAAAACAAAAGATTACCAGAGAATTTCAATAATAAAAAATAGATATAAAAAAAAAAACAACTTACCGAAGAGAATTTTTTACTAATGGAATACTGATGAAGATTGTTACAAAGAAAGAAGATTGACAGATTAATTAGGTTCTTATGACCGAAAAAGTTTTAGATTTTTATGAATATATATTATTACAAGATATTGCAATTATTTCTAATAGTTACTAAAGTTGTAATTAAATTTAGGAGTTTAAATAGATTTAGGGATTTAGATAGATATAGGAAATTAGATAGCTTTTGTTAATTAAAAGTCAATAAGTTTTAATTATAATAAAATATTTTACAAATATAATAATTTAAAGTAATATATATTGAATAAAATAGATTTATTTTTGAAAGCAAATAAAATAGATATAAAGTACCACTACCGTGTAAATAATGTTTATGGTTAAAAATGCTAATCAATTCATTCATTGTATTAGAAATAATGTTTATGGCAGATAATTTTTGTTATATGAATGAATCGTTTAAATTATTATATAATTAATAAATATGTTTAAAAATTAAATAGGTAATAAGTAATAAATATGTTTAAGAAATTCAATAGTTTGTTAATTAGAAATAAAGAGTTTCGTAATAAAATACATAATAATTTAAAATGTTGATGAGGACATAGGACCCGGGGCTCATTTTCTTGGATAAGTACATCTTGGCCTAATGAAGTGAAGAAAGAGGTGAGCAAAATAATATAAGATATGCTACCATGTGGTTCGAACCCACACCCTCAAGCGTAACAACATGAATTCCAAAAGAAAACCCGCATGAGCAGCTCAACTGGTTATAGAGGTTAAAAGTTGGAAGAAGAATGAATTCCAAAAGGAAAGAAAAAGTTAATTTTGAAACCAATGTGAGACAACAAGTAAAGCCAAATAAACCTTCTTTTCTTTCAAGGTTTTCCTAACAAATATATCAGCATGCACTAATTGGAAGGACTATGTGGTCTAATGGTATCCGGGATGGACTTCCAAGTGGAAGGTTGTGATTTCGAGCCTCAGTGGAGGCGTTATTGGCTCTTTGTGTTTCAGTAGGTTGAGAAAGTATATGAACAGATACTACAATGTAATAGAGCTAGTAGCATTCAAAAAAAAAAAAAAAATATCAGCATGCACTAATTTTTTAAGCCTCACACAGTCACACGGTTAGTGATTTATTCTAAATATCAATACATATCATTTAAACATTTACCACATTTAAGCATAAAAATAAATAGGAAAAATTACCTTTAGTCCTACAATTTCATACTATCAAAAGTTGCAAAACGTATATTCATTTGAAATACGTGAACGTTGTATTTTAAACTTGTTGTACATTAAGATGTACATTATAGTTTGCAATTTAGTTATGATATATTGAGTACTCATTTTTATTCTTTTAAAAAATTATCAATATGATAGGAATTGGGTAGATCCACACGTGCTAGTTTTCAAAGTGACATGCATTGAGGTTAAGCGATTTACTCCAAATAACATCAATGTATTAGTATTTGATATTTACCACTATTAAACATAAATAAATAGACTTTCAAAAAAAAAAAAACATAAATAAATAGAATTTTCAAAAAAAAAAAAAACATAAATAAATAGGAAAACATATATTTAGCCATTCAATTATTCGTAATAAGGAAATTTGAATTTATATTGTCAAAAGTTGCAAAATATATACTGATCAAAAACACATGATGCAATGTTGTGAAATTGTTGTGCATTAATGATCACATTATAATTTCTATATTATTTAGTATGTATATAGTATTTTATATATTTTTAAAATTATCAATATGGTAGGAGTTAGATAGACAATCCTGTGTTAGTTTGAAATTGTCTTGCATTGAGGTTAAGCAAGTTACTCTAAATACCAATGTATTGTCATTTGAACATTTACTATTATTAAACATAAATAACTAGAGAAAAATGATTTTAGTTTTTCAGTTCATTTAGATTCCATACTATCAAAGTTACAATACATACATATATATATCCATTAGAACGAAACATGTGGAAGCGGTGTTGTAAATATATTGTGCATTAAGTTGCACATTGTAATTTATATATTCTCTCCGTCCCGAATTATGTGTCTTACTTTACATTTACACGGATTTTTAGGAAGTAATGAAAAGAATACTAGTTTTCCTATTTTACCCCCAACATGCCATGTGATGATTTGACCCTTCTATCACTTTATACTCAAATCACTTGTACTACATAGTACAAAGTACAATAAATGAACTCAAAAGTATGAAATGCACATAAGGGCAAAATTGGAAAAATAGAATGATAGTAGTGTTTAATTTAGGAAAGTGGACAACATTTTGGGACAAAGTAAAAAGGAAAGTAAAACAGGTAAAATGGGACGGAGGGAGTATTAGTTAGGATATATTGAGTATTAAATTTTTACATTTTAAAATAAAATTATCGATATGATAAGAGTTAGCTAGGTCCCCGGTTCTGGTTCAGGAAATGGTCAACGCAAGGATCTTACTTCGAAGCAATCTCTGGAGTTTTCCCTTATCCGAACGGGTCTTGCAAGAAAATAGGATTTCATATTGAGCTCCAATTATATGCTATTGGGATGGGATGGCTCCTACAAGCTTCCCCCCCATCCACCCGCCCTAAGAACCGCACGTGCGAGTTCCCCCGCATACGGTTCAAGTGGCGAAAGCCCTTTCCTTCGCGCTTCGCTGTAGTCAAGCTTACGTAGATTTGCATGTACTAATTTTAAAGCGTCATACATTAGAACTTTTGGGGCTAGTATTTTACTAACATTAATATAATATTATCATTTGAACATTTACCATTATTGATTTTAATCCTTCAATTTCCATGCAGTCAAAATTTGCAAAATATTTGTCTAGGTGACTAGGTTTGCACGATTGTGGTGATTTTGGCCATTCAACAAACAATGATTTGCATATAGATTAGACATTACATTATATAGTCCTAGTTTATCTCAATCTCATCTTTATTTCTATTAAATTTAGTCATTTCATGCAAAATCAAACACCCTCTACTTTGTTTTCCAAAAAAAAAAAAAAAAAAAAAAAAAAAAAAAAAAACACCCTCTACTTATAGAGAAAATGCTAAACCATGGGGTAAGTGGAGGTGAAATTAAGAATAAATAATGAAAAGTACTGAAATACCATCAAAATGTATGAATCTCAACCGTGTAATACCTTTTCATTCTCACGAAAATATTTAATTTATTCCTCCTAATCATTTATCATAATAATTTAAATATTAATATTTAATATATGGTGTAGAAAATATATTATTGATCTTTCATAAAGGCTTAGCTTGCACAACTCTAAAAAAATCCTAATACAATAAAATAGATAGTCATATTCAAACTTTAACGTCTAACCTCCGTAGTATTTTGAAATTGATACTATGGTCTAGTTTGACAAGTGAAAATTATCACTAAACGTTTTCAAATAATTTTTTTTCTGTAAAATTTATTTTAGGGAAAAAGGACTAGGCCCTCGAACTTTAGCTTAAAAGTCAATTAGACCCCTAAACTTTTTAAAGGTGCAATTACACTCATCAACAATTCATTAAGGTGCAATGAAGCCCAAAAACAAGTTAATGACCTGCTATCACAGGTCATTAAGGTTCAGGCCACCTTCCGGCAAAAAAAACGTGACCAGCAACCAACCCAGATTTGTCGAAAATTTCGTCGGTCACTTTTTTGTCAGAAATTTCACCGGCAACTTTTTTTTTGTCGGAAAATTCGCCAGAAGGTGACCTGAACCCTAATGGCCTGTGATAGCAGGTCATTAATTTATTTTTTGGCTTCGTTGCACTTAAATGAATTGTTGAGGGGTGTAGCTGCACCTTTAAAAAGTTTAGGGGCCTAATTGACTTTTAAGCTAAGTTCGAGAGCCTATTTGACCCTTTTCCCTTTATTTTAATACCAGTTATAAAATTTATATATCTATTAAACACAAATTTGAATTTAAAATTTGTTTTAAAAAATTTGATGAAGGATAAATTAAATTGACCAAATAAATAGTAAACGTAGAGGTGAGAAATAAATATTTGATCTTGTAATTGGGAAAGAGATGCAAGATTACAACCCGGAGCAGCATATTTGAATCATTATTGTGTGGACCATGGTCCATACAAATTGTGTGGATCATATTTTGTCTATTGTAAAATAATATACGTTCAATACAAAAATAATGTACATTATATTCAGGAGATGTACATTACTTTTGTTCTGAGTGTACATTATATTGTATAATGTACATTCAGTACAAAAATAATGTACAATTAGTATATTAAAAATGTACTTTTTTGTTATGATCCACATAACAATGTGTGGATCATGGTCCACACAATAATTTGCCAGCATATTTCAGCTGAATCAGAAGCTATGCTCTACTCCCCAATCCAATCCAAACCTAACCTCCAAGTATATGTTTGTTATTTTGAGCTTTAGAACTTTTAAGGATTTACAGCGTTCACTTAAGTACACAACTCCCTCCCCCTCACCTACTCAACTTGGACTTAGATCAATCCAAACCATTTTCTAGTCTTTACAACGTTGGGATGGCCACACTAAAGATTTCGCCTAAAACAATCTTTCTTCATAATCAATTTTCTCAAGCATTCACTAAAATTACAATGGTTTCTACTCCGTTCGCTTGAGATTCCTTCTGGTTGAACAGGCAGCAATCACAGCTTTGTTTCAGCACTGGTGTGTACATATACTCCAGTGAAATTAAATTTCAGAAGCTCAAACTGTGTTTGAGGTGATGCCCTCAACCTCAAGTTTGGTTCATTAATGCACACTTCTAGCCATCATAGCTTCCATTTAATAGGGACCATTTCTCCTGCTCAAGAGTAAACTTACTACACGTGAGATATCCAATCAAGACACGAGAGATTCTATAGCTTATACAGAAGTGGTATAGTATCAAGTATCAACCTACACTCCAGTAAAACTGTGAAAGAAACATCTGTCAAACCTTAGACACATTCACTTTGAAGCGAATAGTATAGATGTAAATCCATCACTTGGTTGCCAGACTTGTCTAACCATTGAGATGAAGAGCCTTTTTCTTGGTAAGCTCCGTCTCTTCTTTCATCAGAGTAAGTCTGGAGGAACATGGGCTAGACTGCCTAGACAACAATTGCTGAAAGCAAAATGATAAAAACCCACCTTTTATTTTACAAAAATTCAGATACACACACATGTACATGTACATATAGTCATCATCATAATCATATAGGGCATTTTATGTTACATAGTTCCTAAAGTTGACATTTGTTAACACATATACCAAATAACGAAGAAAGTTGGTGAAACATGCAATCAATAGAAAACAAATATGCCATTCAGATATATTATATTGCTTAGCCACTTTGACAACTCGGATTTGGAGCAGTATGCTTTACCATAGATACTGGCATATTGCTCAGACCTTTCAACAAATTGGAGGATCCTAAAACAAGATTCCAAATCATCATGCTTACTATCGTGACAGGAAGGAGTAAAGAGATGGATATACCTGATGTATAAGGAGCTTATAAAGCCATCTCTGTTGAAAAATGTCAGCCATAAACTGCCAGTACATCTGCCAGACATGCATGCCTAAACACCAGACAAGTGCACATCCAATCTCATATATAGTCCCACACTATTTTTTTTTTAAAAGCCCAATACCTAAGAGATTCAGCAGAAGTGGAGCATGCAAAGTGAAATCGTTGCTTCGTTATGGTTTAATGTTAGTTGATTGCAAAATATGAAATTAAAGGAATGACCTTGCATGGAGCCAGAGCATCTAAAGCAATTAAACTCCTCCAGCATCTAGCTGCATGGCTGATGAAGCATAACACTCCGGCAACATTGTCTAAGGACAAAATAAGCATTCAGCCTATCTTTGACAATCTTTTCCGCTTTCTATTCTTGCTGCGTGCAGTAGAATTTATTGCACCACTCTGAGAACTAGGGGGCAGAGTAAGTGCTGATGTTGGTTTGCCACGGGATGTTCTGCGTTTCCTAGATATCCATCTCAAAGGCATATTGTTAACTATGTTGCCTATGTTATTGGAACTATTCAGCTCAACAAGATTTTGAATCTGATCAAGCATCTGCTGTGTCCACGCTGTTGAGAGATCAAGTGCTACTGAGTCATCCATTGGCTTTTTCAATAGATTCATTAAAATCTCTTGGAATGACTGAAATGACATGGAAGATCGAAAGCCCTGAATACTTCCGCATATCATATTGACCTTGATGACATGCTTGCAAAGGTTTCCTTGCATTGACCATTCACAATCACAATGAGCAAATTCAGATCCGGGATTCCAAACAAGGCGTGTAACGTTGTTGTCTTTTTGACTTAAAACCTTAGCAAAGTGGTGTTGTGATTGTTGTCTACTTTCGAAGGATACAGCTGCATCAGGAATTTGCAGTGCTCGATACCATGACGTAGAAGCAATATATTCTTCCTTGACATTTTGGAATGAATCACTCTCATCGGCATATCGGTCAAGCCAGTAGCTTGAATGCAGCTCAGTTGTCAACTTGTGGACCAACCAATCAACTCTCTGTAATGCACCCAGATGTGAATCATCATATAGTTTTGCTTTCAGTTTTACATGATATGCTTCTATTGCACCAGATGATTCCTGGCTTGCAAGTGGAAATGTCTTCATTGTAGTTAGCCACATTTCTGTACAACAAAAGACCAATCAAATTAAAGAAAAATATAGACAACTGGATGAGATTTAATTTTATATGAACTAGTTCTCCACTTTTCTGGAGAGGAATTTGCTGATCACATGCATGCATACAGCTTAGGATAGTGTCAACCTAACCTATTTTAGGCACCCAAGTAGATGTAAAATATTGCATAAAGGCAGTTTGATCAACAAAGTCTCGAGTGAGTTCCTCTAAAGCAACAGCCGGATCACCTCCACCCCAAATGCTGTAAACTATATCACCTAGGCGCTTAAATATCTCCCTTTGCACTTCAATATTACCACATTTCTTACAAATATTTCTCAACCAAGATCTACGAATACGCCAAAGGGAAAATATTAAAGGACAAGAAAATGCCTCCCTGCAAAACCAGTAAAAAACAGTAAATGAAGTAACAAACTGCAATCAAGAATTCAATTGGCACAATTAAACATTGAGCAAGGAAACTTGCCTTATCGGATCAGCCTCTATTGCGGCATCATCAATCAAAAACCCATTGACTTTCCATGCTGGATCAGTTGTGTGTACACGACTAAACAAAGCTTTCATCCATTTGCTCACATCTAACTTTGCAATACTTTGGGTGATGATCCATGCAACAGGAAGTGCATGTTGCCTTGAGTCAAAAACAAGAAGCGTGCACAGGGGATACTGCAATATGCCCAAATTATAAAATGAGAACAAGTTATGATGGATTTTGAAAATTAGTGAAAGAAATAGAAAAGATGTACAACCTTGAGTTTCTTTATTCCAAATGTAGAATCAACTGCTATAATACTACGATGACCAAAGCGAATCATTTGTTGCAACTGCCACTCAGTTTGAATTCCTAAGATGAATGGGTCCTTTTCTGATGGATCTTGATAAATGAAAATAGATTTTTTGTTTCGTTCAACCCACATCCGAATGCTAGCTTGATCATCAAGATCCAATTCATGAGTGGAACGTTTAATAATCATGCCAAGCTTTTGAACATACTGTGAGGCAAGGCTATTAACTTTTGCATCGGAATTACAATAACGTTGAATGCCTTCAATGTGCTTCTCTAAAACATTTTCCTCAGGAATGCCAAGATAGATCATAGACATAGTTTGCTGTTGAATCTCATTGCAAATATATGGGATCTTTTTAGCACCAGGTCCAATAGCATCTCTATCAAGTGGTCCATGGCACACAAAGCCAGACTTGTTGACATGACGCCTATTGTTAAATATTAGGAGTGCAAGGGACGGGCAGGCATACAAACGCTTCACCACGAAATGGCATGTACATCCCCTCATAGATTGGGGTCGAGCAGCGCGGTTTCGAGTGTTGAGTCGATACCTTCGGCTTGGTAATATACCTCCTCCTTCTCCATAGTTTTCAGGGCCAAATGAACACCAATACCTAAAGGAAGAAAAGAAGGGCATGAGTAAAACCTCAACTAATATTAGTTCTTTCCATTTCTCAATATGAAAGACAAAAACCATATAGCTAGATATTTCATATATTGAGCAACAACAAGACATGATCCACAATGGAAGCCATGCATGGCTTAATCATACTTAATCATGCATTATGTCAGTTAAGTCTGTTCTCAGTAAGCAACTAACTAAAGTGATTTAAACGTTATGGAACTCAATTCCAGTGATTAATTCTAAATAAAATTGTTTTCAGAAATAAAACCGTTATTTTAGTTTTTCCTTTCTATGCTGGCATTCCTCTAATGTTGTTTCAACATAATGTTGCAAGTCTAGTCTTGAACCTCCAGTTAACATCAAGATATAATTTCAGCACAGTTTGCAATCAAATAACAATCAGAACGATGATCCTCAATTATAGTTCATGCCTTATCTCTCACATTCCACACACAAGGTGGGACCAATTGAAGAGTAGGAGGGAGGGAGGGATAGGGGAGTACTTACATCCTGTACTCCAAGTATTCATCAGGCCTATATTCTTTTAAACTCCCTTCAACTCGTTTCCTCCCCCTCTCAATGTGGAATCTTGTTGGGCATTCCACATTCGAACATTCTCCGATAATGAAAGCATCAACACGGTCATAAGGAATAAGGGCAACCTCATCTTGGTGCTCTGCACTCCCAAACTTGGTCCAATTCAAATCAGCAGATGAGAAGTCTTCCCCTGGCGGGTTTTGCACAACAAGACTTTGAATGGACTCAACTATATCCATCCCTGAAACATTCCTAACAGTTAGTCAAATTGTAACTTAAATCACCAGCAGCAAATAATTTATATCCAAACAAACTGCAACAAACTAGGAAATGCAGTCAAAAGACACCAGTTAAATGATTTTAGCTCTGACAATATCATTTCCGAGATTATATTTGAAAAATGAAGATAGGAACTTTTTGATGCATCCATTCTTTTTGGTCTTACCTAATCCCTCCTAAAACCTCCCTCCCAATTTCCCCTCTAATTGGATTATTTAGTATTTAATTAAAAGTGGGGTAAGCCAATTCATGGCACTCAATAAATATTAAACCACGTCATGTGGGGAAAATATTAGGGGAAATTTAGGAGGGGTAAATAGCATTTCCTTGATGATAAGACGATTGAATTTTATGGATGAATATAAATAAAGCCAATCAAAAACTCCCTAATTACATTTACAGAACCTTCTAACCATGTTATGCAATCGTTTCCATTAACACCATCACTAGTCATTAGTTTGGCTAAAGCAACGTAGCTTCCATAAAGTATAACTCGGAAATCCATAGCAGAACTTAGCAGTCAAGGATTGAGAACCTCATTGAAAATTGAGGAACGCTACCTAAAATCCTAATTTCTTCAATAAAGTACAGAGCAAAATATCAAATATTGTACCATATTTCCAATCCGTACTAAATAATTTTTCAAAAACCAGCCGTTCCAGATTACTCCAAAGTCCTTGAATGCACAGGCGAACAAATAAACAAATGAAAAGGAAAAGAAGAGTAAACTCGCCATTCCGACGAAGAGGACGAACCTGAAAAGCTTCGGCCGGATAAGAGAGAAGCCGAGACACGCCGGAAGTGGCAACGGAGATGAGTGGAGTGTATTTCTTTCTTTTCGACGGCGGGGAATTTACAGGGCCGACTTTTCAAGGTATGCTTCAATCACCGGAATTTGAAGTGAAGAGACGAAAGCAACTAAAATGAAAAATTAGGGATCATTAAGAAGAGATAATGTCATTTTGACCCCTGAGGTTTATTAAGGTAACAATGGACCCCTTATTATATTAAACATTACACCTAAACCCTTTGCGTTATACTACTTTCCTTAGTTTCCTATTTCACAATAAACACACATATAATAAAGAGTTAATTATCAAAATGGTCCCTTGACTATAGTGAAATTATCAATTTGGTCTTTGACTATTTTTTTTGACCAATTAAGTCCCTCAACTTTAAAAATCTTAACCAATTTGGTTCTCTATTTGTTTGACCGTTAGTCAACCGTTAACTTGGGACCAAATTAGTAATTCGCTATAGTCAAGGGACCATTTTGGTAATTACTTTTAAGGGTCGGCAATTCGGTAATATACCGAACAACCAAATGGTAATAGATTCTTGTATACCGAACGGTTCGGTAAAAACTCGAACTGAACTGAATTGTTCAGTAAAAACCGAACCGAACCGAATACCGTTTGAACTTTGGATTGCTATTTTGTTATATATTAGACTTTGGATATGGATTCTGTAAACACCATAACACATAATATAGAACTTTTGATAACAAACCATAAAGAAATCAAATAAAACATTTACAAGAGATACCCGTGAGAATATGAGCTGAACGGCAAAGCAAGCAGCAGGGGACTTGGATTTACTTTTTATTTATTTATTGTTTTTTTATTTAAAAAAAAAAACCAAACAGTATTCGGTCCAATTCAATTTTTTACCGAACAATTCGAATCGGTTCGGATCAATTTTTTATCGAACCGTTCGGTATACAAGAATCCAATACCGTTCGGTTGTTCAGTATATTACCAAACCAAACTATCTCGGTACGGTTCAATTCGAGAAAACTAAACCGAATTGCCTACCTATAAAGTTAATTACTAAAATGGTCCCTTAACTATAGTGAAATTACCAATTTGGTCTCAAGTTAACGGTTGACTAACGGTCAAACTAACGGAGGACCAAATTGGTTAAAATTTTAAAAATTGAGGGACTTAATTGGTTAAATAAAAATTGTCAATGACTAAATTAAAATTTCGCTAGAGTTAAAGGACCATTTTGATAATTAACTAAATAATAAACTAAGGAGTAATTTATATATATTCTATAATATTATAATTGTTGTAATATATTCTTTGTGTGAATGCATGTTATACCAAGTTTATGTCCTTTTTTGTGCTAAAAGACACATGTAAATTGTACATAAAATGTTACAGATTACATATTCTGCAAACAAAATTTTCCCACCTCGTTAAATAACAAAATTACCTATTATTATTGGTCCAACTATTTAGTGTTATTAATTAATTAGCAACTTTTGTATCAAATTAGCATTATCTATGCATATACACTTTACAATTAAGTTTTATTTAATAATTAAATAAAATTTATAAATATGGATACTTCTACAATTTCGAAATGTACATGATACTTCATGAAATTATACCCTCTTCATTCACAACTCTAGAAAACATGTAATTGACACCAAACATATATTATGATACAACTTCACCAAAAATAGAATTAATACTTTCAATGATCCCCGAGTATTAACGATTTACCAACCGTGATCATCCGAGTTTTAAATGACCTCTAATGGTCCTCCATGTTTTAAAAAATAACCGCTGGACCGCAATCCTGTATAATTGCTGAAATACACCCAATGTGAGCGGGTGGCGAATAGTTAAGTTTGAACTGAATTATCTGAATTTTATTATACTCCATAAAATATATTTTATATTAATTAAATAATACTTATGCAACCTTATTTCTGTTGATTATTTAGAATATAATTTTATAAATGGCGTATAAACACAAAACAATACTTTAAAAATTCCCTTAAACATCAAACTTCAAATTGAAAGAAAATGTTGTTTTCTAGTGTTTGGTTCATAGAATTTATTTTCCATTGGAAAATGAATTCCCCAAATTTGAGGAAAACAAAATCCTTAGTTGGACCAAGGATTTTGTTTTCTATGAAAAATGAGAAGAAAAAGTAAATAGATTGTCCATTTTACCCTTGCTTTCTCTTTTAATTATATTACTTTTATTAATTTGTAGGAACATATACGTCTTTATACTCATTATTCCTTACAATTCCAAATCTAACCAAACAATAGAATTAATATTCCCAGTCATTCTTTTTCCACCAACCAAACAATGAAATTCATCTTCCTAGTAATTATTTTTCCATGGAATTCCAATTCCACTTCCCTTGAAACACTTTCCGCAAACCAAACGAGCCCTTAGGTAAAAAATATATCTCTAAGAAATGTACCACATAGATAGATAATTAAGTTCATTCCGAACAAACACTAAAAGAAAAACAAACACAAAAGGCTATGCAACGCCACCAGTTTGAAGTTTGATCCGGCCATGCAACATGATTCAAGTCTGCTGTCTGCAGATGCACTACGAAAACAAACACAAAAGGCTATGCTATAACAGTCTCACAGCCTCCATAGGATACTAAAACTATATATACAATCCATAGTAGTCATCATTCCAACTTTGAAAAATCGGGACAGAACCCCGTCACGCTTCAGCAGAAAAACATTGAACTCGAGACCTTTTCTTCTAGTCGGGGCAACTGAGGAACTGGGGCTGGACCTGCGTTTGGTCCCCCACCACCATGGCTTGAAGATGTCTCGGACGTATCTTCAAATTTCATCCACTGTCCCAACTGGGTGGCAGCCAAATGAGCATAGCAAATAGGAGCAACTGCACACATATCAACACAGTTAATGATAAGCTCAAACAAAGATGAATAGAAGAGACCATGGATAGTTACAGAATGAGTTAATTCCACTAGAGGTCTCTTATCTTTTGGTGGCAATTCCAAATTTAGTCCCCTTTTTGCCATTTTACATCCCAGACTATCATTTTGGACACTTTACGATAGTCTGAGACGTAAAATGGCAAAAACGATAGTCTGGGACTAAATTTGAAATTGCCACCAAAGACAAGGGACCTCTGGTGGAATTAACGCTTACATAAGTTTATCATCTAATTGTAGATGACAAATTTGAAAAGTAAATGTTGGGATAAGTTTAGTGAAATAGAAGAGAATTACCAACAGATACAGCAGTGGTGCTCTTTTGGTACCTGCAAAAAAAATACCAACCACTTTACGATCAATATCTTTTCAAGTTTAGCGTTCCTGTGTAAACAAATGAAAATAAAAACCAAAATGCTATTCCGCTCCACTACTCACACATAGGATAGGCTGTGCACAAGTTCTTGAAGTTCATCAGCTGAAAATCCAACCTCGTCATAAAGAACATGGTAGTGTGTTGGTCTTGTGGTCCCCTATGAAACAATTATTTAATAATGTAAGTATCTGTATCAAGGTAACCAGTGTTGCAAAAATCGTGCCTAGGCGCTAGGCGGTCGGCCTCCTAGGCACCCGCCTAGACGTTCTAGGCGCTCTAGGTGGTCCCCAGGCGCCTAGCGATTTTTTCAACATTGAAGGTAACACGTAGAGAAAGCTTGCAGATCTATTCATTATTTAGGCATTTCAAATAAACGTAATTCAGATCAAATGGAATAAATGTACAAAAGAAAAAGACCTTATTAAGTACTCCAAACTACACTAAAATAAACAGAAATCAAGGGCAAAAATATAATACTTACAATCATTCCTGCATGAGCACACAAGTAAAAGTCATTGTTTTTCGGATGACAAACTTTACTATCAATAATTGTCCCTGCACTCAAGGGAGCATTAAAATCAACTTTGTCCTACACAAAAGCTAATAAATATTGTATATGCAGTTTAATCTGTAACAATACCAGGTTGAACATTATCAGGAGACCCAGGTTGGAAGAACTTGGTGTGATGATTCTTCTGAGCAACAATGACCGTAAACTTGGGCGACCATTTCTCATCAAGAAATTTACAAGCCTACACAAAATGCAAAACGAGACTTAAAACATATTTTGTTTTGTTTTTTCTAGATCAAACTCTTCACCAAAACGGTACCTCAATGATCTGATCAAGTTCAATGTTAAGAACTTGATTGAATTGGGATTCACTGACACCATCCCTGAAAAGTCGAGAGCAATCAGTAAAATTCTAGAGGAAAAAAATGGTTCTCACAAATCATAACAAATCAAGAAAGAGAGGCTACAAATTTACCTGAAGATTATAATTTGGTCAGGCTTCCTTTTCCCAGAACTAACATAAAAGTCTAGCAATAGCTCCCTGAAAGCAAGAAATTTGAATATAATCACTATGGCAACGTATAACTTTATTTCAGCAAATGCAATTGGAATAAATTTTCATGACTCGGAAGACAAGGAAACTAGAATATTAGTTGCATGTTCAAGAGTTTCTATGGTCCCCAAATAAAATAAGAAATTATATTATACAAACTAAATAAGGTCAAAAACCGGATAATACTCTTCAATTGTTTTCAGAAACTAGAATTACCTCATAATTCCATCATCTTGTGTGTCAGAAACACGTTTAAACAAGTTATCAATCATTTCAACCTTTGCAGACTGAGTACGCACTGATGCTCTATAACGAGAAATAAGAGGCCACTGCCTCGAACTCACAACCTGTTCAAAATTATAAAGTAAAGATAAAAGGCATACAAAATCAAAATCAAAATTGAATATAAATTTCTTCTCACGCGTATAATCTCCTATGCATAACCACAACTTTTAAAGAGCCAAACAGAAAAGTACATAACCAATTGGAACAATAATTGAATCAAAAGAAAATTGAAGACGCTATGATGTACCGCAGCAATTGACGGAACGTCAGTCTGACCAGGAGAGCCATGAGACACATCCATCCCAATAATAATGGTGGGAGCCTTTGAAACAAGTGGGAGAGAAGGAGAATGTTCAACAGTCAACATTGAATTCAGCCCTCCAAGCTGTAAAGAATCAGAACATGATTTAGGAACAAATCTGATAAATTAAGTTTGCGGAAAAAAACAAGATAAAAGAAAGATGTTTAGTATCATCAGAGTCAAAAAAAAAAAAAAAAAAAAAAAAAAAAAAATGCTAACTACTTGTAACCTTGGCATTGATCTTAAGGAGGCAATTTGTAAGATATTGATCATTCACTCTGGTTGGTGACATACATTGAGTCACAATTCCATGATCAGCTAGATTCTTCCGTTTCCATGGCCCTTTAAGTTTCAATAAGACAAATAGACAATTATTTTGAATGAATAGCTTGTCAGTAGCTCCATCAACGCAAAAAGAGCAAAAGAATGAAGGCGTATTAGACAAACCATATACATCACAATTCTTTCTTTCAGGCAACAAACAGAGAAGGAACTTAGGTGCCCCAGGAAGCTTGGACTGGACATCTTCAAACATTTTCTCTACTCTCACAACAGGTGGAGCTCGTCTGAATTGTGGATTCTCCTCAAATACATCAAAAGGGGCCTCCACGCTCTTCAAAGATAGAATCAAAGACATTACTAGCCAGTCACTTTCAGTTTAAAAAAAAATACAGTAACCTGACAAAACATACAATCCCTTTCATTTCTCCACATTTCATCAAATCTCTAACAAGGCCACGTATATCACAGCGTGCAGAGAAATTTACAACAGCCCATCGTTCAATCTTTGCTGGTTCCACTAGTTTCTGTCCATCACACCAATACAATGAAAACTAGAGTTTAAAAAACTACCATAGTGATGTGTCAATACATGTGAGACTTGTGTATTTTAAAATAATAATAATATATTTGTGAAATATGAGAACTCTACCTTGTTATTGAAGTTCCATCTCCCATTTCGAGGAAAGAAATCCTCTCCATTTCCAACTTTCAACTGTAATAAAGCAAAAATTTGCCATTAAGTTATAACTTCACTAATTACAGTAGTGATTCATATCATGTAGCACTAGGAAAAAAAACCGAACAACGTGAACTTTCATACCTTCAGCAGTCAGCAATACTTTACATAAAACTCTTATCAATAAATAAATACTCCGTAAATAAGTTACAGAAAGCATTACAGATTTCTTACTTTTGGGGCAGGCAGAACACGACCCTCAATCTGAGTGAAGTTATTATTGATTGATATGCCACATGAATTAAGCAGTGGCTCAGCATCATAGTTGTTGATTTTCAGTGCCTGTAACAGTCAAAATAACACTTGAGAGCATGAACAAAGCATACTAGAATTCTTTTAAAACAAAATATAACAACCTACATTACTTAAAACTTGCATCCTCTCTTGAGGCTTCTGTCTTGATTTCTCCACCAGAGAAGCTCTTTGAAAATTGGTAAGTGATTTTGTGTATCTTTGCAAGGACACCAATGAGCACAGCTGGAAAATGGCGTTCAAGTTTGAAAATTAAAGAGGGAGCATAGACTGATGTAACCATTCAAAAGCAATATTTACCTCGATAGGGAAGTAAGTTGGACGTTTTGGCTTTCCAACATTGATACATGGTAAATCAGCAGAATAGCGCAAGTCTATGTTACGTTGATTAACAAAGTAATCATAAACAGTCACTTCAGTGCTCTGAAATTCGCCATCATCATCCTTGCTTTTTTGCTTTAAAGTAAAGCTACAAAACACAAAAGAAATAAGTTCTATAGAAAAATGATTAAAGGAATAAATTTGGGCGTATATACGCCATCAAAAAAAAAAAAAAGATCAGGAAATATACGTCTGCTCTCTGCAGCTCTTCTCACTTAATCCACTTATCTTGTACTCTTGATTTGTTGGACTTGTAGTCACTCTCAGATTCTTCAGCATTCGTTTAGCCTGATTAGGCCACGTAGGGGATGTTGCTTAGACATGTTTAGAAATAAATAACAGTATGCACAGAGTTACTTTTCTTTAAACACAATAACACATAAGGGCAAAGCAACGTTACCTTCGCCCAATCTAGAGAAAATGGATCTTTCGCATTCTGATTGGCAATTAAGAAATCTACCACAGGCCCAGGTTGAATTATCATTGTGGTAGATGTATCTGCAAGGAAAAAAAAAAACATCATTGGATAACTAAAAGAGCTCTAAAATATGAGCATGCTGATAGATATTACCAATGTTCAAAGACAGGCCACCCTGAGTGGTCCTGAAACTTGAATGGAACCCTCGACACCCAAGGACACCACCTCCAACACTAGCAAAATTTTTTGGGTCATTATGGAAGAAGGATTGTCGAACAAGCAGGCAACCCCTGAGATGAAAATGCATAGGACATCATCAACTAATCCACTGAGCCAAACTCAACAGTTCTCAATTGATCAGCAAAAACTGAATAATGCCCAACTTACTGCTTTGCAGCATGCTGCCTCAATATGATATCCAAAACCCTCAGCGCTTCTTGAGAGTTCTCAGACTCTTGTCCCCGCAAGGCATTTGCAATTGCATTCATAGGAATTTTGGCAGCAAAGCTAATCTCCACCTTATAAGTCTTTGACCGGTAAGGGCGCCGTAACCTCTTCTTGTCACCCTCATTAGGACTCCCAGGACTGCAGTTACCATTGTTCCTATATAAAAGAAGCCGGAGCAGGGTATAAGAACACATAACACAGAAGAAAAAGGAAAAAAATAAAAGAAGTTGCTTGCAAACAAACCTATTTGAAGTGACTTCCTCAAGAACAACTGTGAACTCAAGTTTGTTTCGAGGAAGTGCACCAACTGTGAACAAGCTCTTTTCACCATCATATGCAAATTCTTTTCCAGCTAGTTCTGTATCATATGTATCGTGCACTCTATCCAGGACTTTTCTGCCAATGCCTTTGCTGTCCACTGGACGACCATCTTCATAATAAAGGGCAACCTGTTCATGAATGAAGTTAGTAAATGAAAAATGTACACACAAGGTTAGGGAATTCAATTGCTGATACAGGTGTCAGCATACATACACTGTAGTGGAAAAAGTGCCCATCATTTTTAGACACATTCACTTTAAAGTGATTTGTAAGGATAGGAATCTTTTGTCCCTTGGACCCAAAGCCTCGTCTAGCCATAGGAAGGCGAGGGGCCTTTTTCTTGGTAGGCTCTGCTTCAGCTTTTGATGGAGTAAAATCTGAAGGAACAGGCGGTGGAGGAGGAAGAGCCTCAGCTGCTCCGTTATTGTCTTCCTCAGCCATCACCACAAACTTCAACAAAAAAGTAGAATTTTATTTTAATAATAGATAATATTAAGAAAAATAATCCAAGAACTCTAGGGTGGTAATAAATGCAAGAAACAGATTAAATGACATGCACTCTCTATTAAATAACGTGTTTCCTTCCCCCATCTTTTGGTTGCATGGAGCAGTAGAAACCCAATTTTAGACAGCTTAATGCTGAGAAATTGAAGCATAAGTTACAAGTATTTCTTAGCTACACACCTCAAAGAAATACTTCGGCAAAAAATAAAGCAATTTAACTAAAGTCAACCACATTACTAAAAAATTGCTAAAAAAACACCAACGGAATATAATATGATATGCATTAAGTATTCAAATACGCATTTTACACACCAGAGTACATAACAGAAAGAATCAGACCCTAAACTTGTCTATCTAATGTAAAACTTAAAATAACATAGATATTACAGGGAGAAAATAACTTTGCAATTTTGCATGTACTGTTTTCACATTTTTAGTTTCAGTTCTCACACTTAACATCATATAAACAGATGACCTAAACAGCATGGCCAAGATATACAATGCTTTGCTAGGCCAAGATACCACACAGAAACAGCATGAAAAAACCACTGCCAAATCTTTACAGAAACCATAAAAGTGGGGAAACCTGTGAGACTGACATAATAGAAAAAAATTCCAGACAAAACGGTATAGGCAGTATTTTAGAAGTACAAATGACAGATCAAGCCAAAAAGCAAACAGGGGAAAAAGGAAACAAAACACACGCTCAACCAGTACACGGAGACGCAAATCAACATGAAAAATACAAATGGAAATGAAGAAAAATGTTTTTGAATTTTTTAAATAACCTATAAATATTTTTTTTATTAACTTTAAAAAAACGTTTGTGATCATCAACCAGAATAAAAGTCCATGACTTCTTAAACAAACCCCCCAAACAGTAATACAGTTTTTTTAAGAAAATCATTAAAACAAAAACACCAAACTAGGTAAGATTACAGTCATTCTTTCTCAGAAGAACAACTTAGCCAGAAAAAACCAAAATCATACCACGAAACCGATCAAACAACAAATAAAACAAATTATGTCAAAAAAAACACCGAAAACAAAGCAACATTGCAGTAATTTCAAGCCAACAACAAAAAGAAAACAACCAAGTTTCATCTCATAAAAAAACGAAAGCTAAAAACACACAGAGCACAAGAGTTGTACCTAGCGCTCAAGAGAGAAGCGGAAGAAGAAAGCAGTGAAGAACAGAAAACCCTAGAGGCTCCACTGTACTAGTTTGTAGAAGAGATTTTTGGACAGAGAGAGTGCATAGAGAGAGAAGGGGAGAAGAGAGTTGGGAGAGTAATGCAACTATGGTAAGTGAGTGAGGGACTTGGGGAGAAGAGTGGCAGTTGTTATGGAAGTTCGTCACGCTCTCTACGAGGCTCCTCCACGTGTCCATGTTCTTCCGTAATATTACCAGATGTCAGGGGTATAACAGACTTTTCCGCATCGTTGGGGTATCTTTTCTTCTGTTTACGATAAAAGGAAATGCGTTACATCCGTCACCCGTCACTCCTTTGATAAAGTACAGTAAGTAAATACTTTATTTCGTTTTCAGTCCTTATATTATAATTATAATATAATAATAATTTTATATTCTTCTATTTCATTTACTTCTTCTTCTCACAAATCTTCTATTCCATTTTATTATGTGTACTAGTATTTTATATGCGCAATACACAAAAATATATGTCCAATATTAATACTTAATGTTAAAATTTTAATTATATGTATTAAAATATTTATATATATATATATATATATATATATATATATATATATATATATATATATATATATATATAATTCATATTAATATTAATGAAGTAAGAATTATAGAAATGATATATTACTAAATATAACTATGGTAATATTTAATTAAAATCTAAATAAAATCAAACTTACCAATTGAAGAATGTAAGAAAAAGATATTGTGTATGCATATGCATGGTAATAATAATGTGAAAGATAACTGAAGTTATAACAGCAGAAATATTTTTGTCCAAAAAATTATGTAGTACAACATTTATAGCATAAGGTACAAAAAATTTAGCATAAAAAATGGATATAAAACCAGGGACGTGACCTGGATTGAAACTTATTACTCCGTATATTGTTAGATAATAAGATCATCCTTAATGGTCATTTTTTTGTTTAGTTTTCTCTTGCAAATAAAAGAGTGGAAGACAAAATAAGAATAAATACAAACATAAGAATAAATATATTGTTAGATAATAAGATCATCCTTAATGGTCATTTTTTTGTTTAGTTTTCTCTTGCAAATAAAAGAGTGGAAGACAAAATAAGAATAAATACAAACAGAAAATTATTAGAGAAATCACACCAATGAACTTTAGAAGGTTTTTGGTACAATAAAAATCGTGTGTTATTTTTTAACAAATGGAGAAGGAGATTTTTTGTGTTTTTTCTCCTGCAATGAGAGGTTCTTTGTGAGATCCAACTATAAAGAAAAAAGAAAGGTCATAATTATCCGCGTCCACAGGTGTGTGCGTATCATTTGCCCTGCAAGGAGATGTTCTTTTTTTTTTTTTTTTTTTTTTTTTTACTTTCCTCTCTCCTCCCCCATCTCTTTCGTACGTGGATATGACAAAAACCAAATAAAATCCTCAATTAATGTGGTTGCTCTTAAATATACATGTGTAGTGCGCATGTGTACTCAATTGAGCGTTGTTTGTGCGCGTAGCCATTTTTTTTTTTTCTTTGTGACCCCCACCAAAAACCTATGCTCACCATAAAATTTTTCTTCTTCTCTTTCATCTTATCTCTCTTCTAACTCATTCAACATTTAGAAAAAAATCAACAAAATAAACTTCGTTGGTAAAGTCCTAAGATCATCTCCAATTAAGACAGGAACGCACCATTCTAGTAAAAAACTTGGCACATTTAGATTTCAACAAACACGTCAAAACTACAAATTTTTTGCCGTTAGTGCATAGTATTATGCCAAATATGGCACAATACTGTTCATCCACAGTAAAATGTTTGAAATTTTTTTTTCTTCGTTTTTTCCTTGCTCTTTTTTGTTATTCCTTTTGTATCATTATTTTATTTTTATATATTTATATATTTTGTTAAATACTTAAATATAATCATTGTATTATTACAAATAAATTATATCATTTGAAAAATTTTATCAAGACAATTAAAACAAGATTAATACTCCGTATTGAATATAAATTAATTAAAGATGTAATAAATGTTGCATGCTATATTGTGGAATACAATTATTATTTGCATCAAAATTAGATTTTATATTAAAATAATTAAAGTGTACTAATTTAGGATTTGGTCTAAGAATATATTAGGAATATTTCTTTTGGTGTAACATGTCCTTCCCAAAATCTCATATTACCTTCGTGGAGGTAATGTTATTACCTGGGATAATTCAAGATTTCGTGAACCAAATGCCCCCTTAGTGTAAATGGGTTGGAGATGAAAAATTCTAGTGTAAGAATATAGAGAATATTTATTTTGATGTAAAATTTGATCTTTTAGGTTAAAAATGACTTCAAAAAAGTTGACTGGAATTATTTACAATTCAATTTGCTATAATATTAAGCCTACTATTAACATATAAAATTTACTCCATTTATGTTTACAAATTATTAAATGAAAATTTCAAATTTAAAAATAAATGATAAAATACTAAAGAAAGTAAGTAAAAACTAAAGAGTTAGTTTGGTTTATAAATACAAAATACATAAAAAAAAAAATATAAAATGAAAATTTCAAATTTAAAAATAATGATAAAACTATAGAAAGTAGATCATTATTGTGTGGACCATGGTCCACACAAGTTGTATGGACCATATTTTGTATACTGTAAAATAATGTTCATTTAATACAAAAATAATGTACATTCAGTACAAAAATAATGTACATTGTTTTTAGGAGATGTACATTATTTTTGTACTAAGTGCACATTATATTGTATAATGTACATACAATACAAAAATATGTACATTTAGTATATTAAAAATGTACTTTTTGTTATGTTCCACATAGTCCACACAATAATTTAGTAAAGAATAAAGAGTTAGTTTGATTTATAAATCTACTATACTAATAAGAGCCCAAGAGAGTTGGGCCTATAATGGGTCGAAAAAATGACGGTCAAATTTTTTAATCAAATGAATGGCTCAGATTGATCAGATTTTAATTTTTCCCTAAGATTTTTTAATTTATCATTAATGAATATGATTATCCGATAACTTTTCCGTTAAATATTATTTTTTCGTTAATTTCTGTTAGTGCATCGTTAACTTAGTCATTAATTTTAATAAGAAAGGTTTTAGGTTCGAACCTCATCCCAATCAAAGTTGGCATAATTAGTACTCTATTTTACTCTTATTAAATTATTATATAACTAGTTCTTTTAAGCTCTTTGCGCGAATGGAATAATGCCCAATGATTATTTTTAAATAAATATTTCAAAGTATATCAATGCAATATTATATCGGAGATGTTCATGCATAGGTAAATAAATATTGAATTTGTTTATTTAAATCGATAATTTAAAGTATATAAATGCAAGATAATATATGAGAGATTGATTATATTTTCACTAAAATAAATGTTTACAACTTTGTAATAACGCTAGTCTAAATACTCAATTTACTCATTAATTTCTATAAAAAAATCTTAGTTTCTAACCTCATCCCAATTAGAGTTGGAATAATTGTTAAACATATACTACGAATATGTTAAAATGTATTATATATATATATATATATATATATATATATATATATATATATATATATATATATATATATATAATATAAAATTCAACATAAACTTTGATCAAATAATTAACCCGACTAAATAAATACTCCATAGCATTCAAAGTTGAACATCAAAGATTATAAATCAAGAACTTTAAAAATCATTTGATTTTTTTTTTTTTTTGCATTTTTTTAAAAATTAGGTTAAGTTTTTTTTTTTTTTCATTTAATTAAATCTTCTTTTGATTATTTAGAACAAAACTTAATATTTCAGTTATGCTTTTGCATTATTGGAATGATTTAGGTCATTATCACTGGCGGAGCCACAATGGGGGCAGTAGGGGCAGCTGCCCCCACTCCCCCATCCTTAGATATAGTATATATATAATATATACCAAATTGTAGGGCAGCTGCCCCCACTCCCCCATCCTTAGATATAGTATATATATAATATATACCAAATTGTATACCAAGATTTATTTAGTTTAGATGGTAAGGCCTTTGTTTTCATAGGAAATGGTCTGTAGTTTGAATCCTAAAGCACTTACTTGTAACTGCTATTTCTAGCTTTTCAAACTCTACTCGACTGCTTTTCAAATTAGTATGTATGTGTTTATATGCAATGAATTATGTGTTTGCATACTTCATTGCTTATAAGTTACGAGTGTATATACATGTTTTGTGCGTAGTCCATTGCTTATAAGTTATGAGTATATTTTTTTTTTTGGTTTGATTATGGAAAATTCTTTTTTTTTTAAATTACTTTTGAGGATTCATTAGTCAAGTAAAATTTTGCCCCCACTCACAAAAAATCCTGGATCCGCCACTGTCATTATGATATTGATATTTTTTGTATGTATTTTTATAATGGTGCAATTGTACATTATTTTACAAATATTATACTATTATTTTTTTATTGAACAAAATTGTTCTTACATCATTGTGAGACCTGTGTGACCTAACTAAAAGTTATTTATCATAAATACAATTACAGATGAACTCTAAAACTGTACGACCATTTTCTAAAGAATTGACAATGTTGACACCACTGGCTCCAATTGAACAAGTTTACATATCAGAATATTATCAATGTATGAAAACTTCTAAAGAAATTTGTAAGTTAATTTAATTTTTACTATATCATTATAACAATATCTATTGTAACCATATATTTTGAATTATTTATTATCATCCTCTATTGACAACAATTGTAGCAATTGTCATTGACAAACTCTCAAAACAATTTGTCACTACTGGAAATTATGAAATTTCCGACCACCTGAAAGTGATCTTAAATCAAGTCGAAAGCCTTGTTCTGACCACTTTTGGTATCCGGAAAAATCTTTGTTGCTATTTCCGACCACTTTTTTCAATCAACTTGATTTAAGATCACTTTCAAGTGGTCGGAATTCCATAATTTCCAGTAGTGTGTCTCAACCATGAATAGAAATAAAAAAAAAAATCAATAATTTCATTATTGTTGATGAAAAGTATGTACGTCACCTTATTACTCTTATTAAATTATAAATAAATTAGTAGCTACAACAAAAAATAATACATATGCATTTAATTAATTTAGAATTAGATGTCTATAATGCCTTTATTTAAAAAAAATTATTCATTATAAAGAATTTAAAAAGAGATATAATTTCATTAGTTATATTATCTTTATTTTCTACAATTCAAATACGGCTTACCTTCAAATTTATTAATTTATTATATTCACTACATTGTCTATTATCTTATTTTTACATTATTATCTTGTAATTAAATATTAAAGTTATAAGACAAAATAAGTTATATATATTTATTTACTATATAAGTATTTTATATAAATATAATAAATATTAATATTTTATTCAATACTTTCATATGATAACCTATAATACACATCTCACAACACATGAAATATATAGGAGAAAAACTACCACTACAAAATATTAATATGTGCTTGTAAGATAAAGAGTTCATAGTATCCCAGTCATATACACAACAAAGCAAATCTAAAGCTTTCTACACTATAATTTTATTACACGATGTATCCCTCTATGCGGTACCATCAGTAACCCAATTGCACACGACACACTATCAATAAAAGAAGACGACATGTACTGAAGATGAAGACAATGACAATGCTACCCAAAAGAGAATTAAGAAAAATTAGAAAAATTTAAACCAAAAGTAATATTTATTTTAGACTATCGCTTTCAGACTAAGTATTTATAGTAGCGTTATTACAAAGTTGCAAACATTTATTTTAGTGACATTTATAATCAATCTCTCATATATTATCTTGCATTTATATACTTTAAATTACCGATTTAATAAACAAATTCAACATTGATTTACCTATGCATAAACATCTCTTATAAATATTGCATTGATATACTTTGACATACTTATTTAAAAATAATTATTGGACATTATCCTGTTCGCGCAAAGCGAGTAAAAAAACTAGTAATTTAATAAGAGTAATAAAGTGGCATACATACTTTTCATCAACAATAATGAAACCATTGATTTTTTTTTAAAATCTACATTCGTTGTTGAGACAAATTGTTTTGAGAGTTTGTCAATGACAATTATTACAATTCTTGTCAATAGAGGATGATAATAAATAATTTAAGATATATAGTTACAATAGATATTGTTATAATAATATAGTCAAAATAGTAAAAATTAACTTACAAATTTCTTTAGAAGTTTTCATGCATTGATAAAATTCTGATGTGTAAACTTGTTCAATTGGAGCCAGTGGGATGTCAACATTGTCAATTCTTTGGAAAATGGTCCTACCGTTTTAGAGTCCATGTATAATTGTATTTATGATCAACAACTTTGTAGTTAGGTCGCGCAGGTCATGTAAGAACAATTTTATCTGATAAAAAAAATAATAGTATAATATTTGTAAAGTAATGTACAACTGTACCATTATAAAAATACATACAAAAAATATTAATACCATAACGACCTAAATCATACCAATAATGCAAAACTATAATTGAAATATTAAGTTTTGTTATGATCTAAATAATCAAAAGAAGATTAATTAAACGAAAAAAAAAAAAAACTTAACCTAATTTTTTTAAATGCATAAAATCAAATGATTTTTAAAGTTCTTGATTTATAATCTTTGATGCTTTACTTTGAATATTATGTATTTATTCGGACTAATTATTTGACCAAAGTTTATGTTAGATTTTATATTATATATTTTTGTAATACATTTTAACATATTCGTAATATATGTTTAACAATTATGCCAACTCTAACAAGGATGGGGTTCGAACCTAAGGCATTTCTTATCGAAATTAATGAGTAAGTTAAAAATAATAAATAGTTAACATAATATTCCGTTAATAAAGTTTATACTAACAGAATTTAGGATATTTAAGGGAAGAAAATAATATAATAGAGGGCAAATAAGGAAAATCATTAGAACTACTAAAATCAAAATAATATGAATCATTCATTTTAAAAAACAATACTACCGACATTTTTTTTTTCAGTTAAAGGCATAACATTATTGGCTCTTATTAGAATTGTAGATGTAGATGTAGATGTAGATTGTAGATAGAAATAATAATTTAGTAGTTACAACAAAATATAATGCATATGCTAATATCATCCGAGCTCCTCCGAGTATGGTGGTTTTGCCACGTTCTAAACTTTCAAATTGACCATTTGTGGTCCTTCGACTTTCAAATTTAACCATTCATGGTCCAAGTTAACTACACATGGTCCTTCAACTATTAAATTTTAACCAACCATAGTCCTTTCAAAAGCACCGCAACTGGTTAAATTTAGAAATTTGAAGTACCATGGGTGGTTAACTTGGACCACGAATGGTTAAATTTAAAAGTCGAAGGATCACAGATGGTTAATTTAAAAGTTTAGGACTAAACATGTCAAAATTACTATACTCGGAGGACCTCAGAGGATATTAACTCCATTTATTTAATTTAGAATTATGTGTCTACAATGTCTTTATTCAAAAACAAAATTAAATAAGAGTAATAATTTCATTAGTTATATTGTTTTTATTTTTCTCCAATATAAAAACTCTTTACATTCATCAATTGATTATATTTGATACATTGTCCCTACAATGCGTTTATTAAAAAAAAATATTCATTATCAATAAATCAATAAATTAATTAAGAGAAATGATTTTATTAGTTATATTGCCTTTATTTTTCTCCAATGTAAAAATTCTTTACATTCAAATTCATCAATCGATTATATTCACTACATTGTCTATTATCTTTTTTTTTGTGCACTATTTTTTTAATTAAATATCAAAGTTATAATACAAACTAATGCTATATATTTATTTACCAAGTATTTTATTCATACCATGAAAAAATTTAAAAAAATATATATATATAATTAATAAAGTCAATCATATTAACTACTTTGAGGGATTTGTTGACAAAGAGAGTAATCAAATCACACAACAAATTGAAGTGAGAACTACCTTGCAATATCCTTGTTTGACAATCAACAGTTAGCGGTTAGCGTTAGCGGATTATATCGAATTTGACCAGCGAATTATATCAACAGTTGGTAAAAAGATATTTGTAAAAATTAGCTGTTTAGATTAACATGTAAAATGACGCAAGGGTATACATATATTTAATAATAATAATAATAATTGTTTAAAAGAATACAAAAAAATATAATTAAGCCAATCATATTAACTACTTGAGAGATTTATTGACAAAAAAAAAAAAAATTCAAATCACACATCAAATTGAAGTGGGAAACTACCTTGCAATGTTCTTGTTTGACAATCAGCAGTTAACTCTTCAATATTAGTATATATTTAATATTTTATGCCTTAATTTTTATTTGCTCTCCCTTATGTCCCGTATTTGGTTTCAACCATAACTATACAATTATTTTATTGACAATTGTAATCAATCTTGACTATATTATATTGCATTTGTAAACCTAGAATTACCTATTTAAATGCGCAAATTCAACATTCAATTATCTATACATGAACAATTCTAATATAATCTTGTTTCGATATACTTTAAAATACTTATTAAAACAAATATTAGGCATCACGTAAAAAACTAAGTACAAAATAATAAATCTGAAAAATTAAATGGGACAAATGAAGTAACATTTAATTTTCAAAAAGAAAAAATACATGTAGATTGCCACGTGTTTCACTTATTCCAAGTACAAGGTAAAAGCATTGGAAACATAATACTTTGATTTATTTTAAAATCTTACTTTTAAATTGTACTAGTATTTTCACTTGTGCGTTACACAAAATAAATTTATAATTTTTAAAAGTATCTAGATGGATATACAATTATATAAATTATTACAACAAATATTATATAGTGCAATTGATGAAATTGTTGTATCAATTATGCTTTCTGATGTTATCTTTGCTTGAATTCGAGCAAATAATTTTTTAATTATACGTGCGATGCACAGATAAAATTTTTTATTATATATTTAGATAATAAAATAAAAGATGAAATTATAAATAATTCGAATATTTGAAAGTGTACATTTATTTGATTATAAGATTAGTGCACAAGTATCACTCAATTAATTGAATAATATATGACACATTTGTCTGTAATTATCTTTAAAAAATCGATATGTACGATAATTTATGTAATTATATTATGACTAAATAAATATGAAAAAAAAAAAACAGAAATAAGCTCCTTGTAATTATTATAAAAATAAATTCAACGACCCATGTTTAGTTTAATTACCATAATAATTATTAGATAATTATTATTGAGCAATTATACTAATGCAATTATATTTTTATTCCTTTCCATCTTATTACATTTACTTTTTTTCTCCTCCTGCATATTTGAATGAATTACTTATAATTATTATAAAAAATCCAACGATCCATCTTTAATTGTAATTGTAAGTATACTAATGTTCGTGTAATTATTAGCTTAATTAACATAATAATTATTAGTCAATTACACTAATATATGTGCAATTAATTTGTTAATAATCATAATAATTATTTGATAATTATACTAATATTGTGTAATTATACTTGTATACATTCAGTATAAATAAATAAATAAATAAATAAATAAATAAATAAATAAATAAATAAATAAATAAATATATATATATATATATATATATATATATATATATATATATATATATATATATATATAGTAATTACACGGAAGAATAGAAATGATAATTTATTTTATTCTCATAGTATTATACCTTAACAGGGCGTTTGGTTGGAGGGGGGAATTATGTGGGAAAGGAATTGTATTATGGGAGTTTAATTACTGAGAATAAAGTAGGAATTTAAATTCCAGTGTTTGGTTGACAAGAATAGAATTACTGGGAATTTCAATTCCAATGTTTGGTATACATGGGAATTGAAAGGGAATAAGTAGTATAAAGTCCAAAATGCTCATTGTTGTTGTTAAAAGGAAAGATCAGACATTCATTTTAGGTTAAAAAAGAGAAAGATAATTTTGTCTCATCAGTATTTTTTTTTCCTAAAATCCCAGGAATTAAAATACTAGGGGAGACAATTGGGATTTTAATTTCATGAAAATGGGGGAATTGTAATTCCATGGAATTGCAATTCCCTCCAACCAAACTACGGAATTTAATGGCCTTTGGAATTATGTGGGAATTAAGTGGGAAGGGAATTTAAAATCCATCCAACCAAACACCTTGTAACAGGGTGTTTGATTGAAGAGAATTTAAATTCCCTTCCCACTTAATTCCCACCTAATTCCAAAGGCCACAAAATTCCCTTGTTTGGAATTGCAATTCCCCCATTTTCATGGAATTAAAATCCCATGCCCCCCTAGGATTTTAGGAAGAAAAAAAGATAATGATGAGTCAAAATTAACCATTTCTTTTTTTAACCTAAAATTAATGCCTGATGGTTTTATTGGGACCGGGTCCACCATAAACCGGATATAGGAACATAGGACGGGGGGTAGGGCGCTAGGCCCAGAACAATGCGTACAAAAGCCCGAGGTACAGGCCCAGAATGGCAGCCGAATTACAAAGAACAAGGCCCACAGGATGGGCTATAGCGAACTATGCTACTGGTAGGAATCGAACCCAGGTGACTGGATTGAGAGTACAAGACCAAAACCACTAGACTGTAGTGCTTATCGTGTCTGAGTTGCCCTTAGCTAGAGATCCAGGGCCCCTATTTATAGCAAGCCCCCCTCCTCCTCTGGCGTCCATGTGTCCCATGCAATCCATCCCCACTTCCCCATTTATCGCTACGCAAGTGGGCACGTTCTCCATACTTCCAAAACTCCTGCGCATACCACCCCGGTCCACCATGCTCGGCGCACCCGCCCAGCACCCCCTTGGGAAGGGGGGGGGGGGGTGCCGATGACAATCTGGGGACCCGGCGCCGGCCGGTGGTCGGGCTGCCCGGCCGAGATTATAGGAACAAATATATGCTGTCACGTCTTGGTACACATGTGATGGCGTGGGCTGATGGTTAGACTCGCGCTTGCTGTGCGGGAGGTCCTGTGTTCGAAACCCACTGGCAGCAGCGCACTTGTTGTTACATTTTACCCATGGCCATAGGCCTTCACTGGCCACGGTGGTGGGGCGCCGCCGGGACGACCGGAGGCGCACCGCCGCCGGGAGTCCGGCGGGCCACATCGCCGGTCAATCGCCGACAGTTTCTTCCCCGAAACCCTTTCTCTCTCCTCCTTTTTGGGCCACCATGTCCCCTTAGCCCAATAAGACTTGGGCCAACCTCTTTCTTCACCACCCCATAATTTCCAATAAAATGGACCCCCATGTCCCATATCCCCATCACAAGTCCCCCAGTTCTTTTAGGTATCTTGATGCCTAAAGGAATTAGAATTCGATATCACCACCTCCTTTCTTTCCCTTTCTCAATCTCTCGCCGCCACCTTCCATTATCACCATTGTTGTGCGTCACGCCATTACTCCGTACCTCTGCCACACACCATACGCTGCCCTGGCCTTCGCTTCATCACCTAGTGTCGAGAGGCCAAGGTGACTCCTCTATTGTCACTTCTTGGATGCTTCTTGCATTGTACATCTCTTTTGTTGCATTTATTTAGTATGCTTTTGTCGATTTCTCCATGATGCACTTGCATGCTTCTTTTAAATATTCAATGGATGTCTTTGCTCCTTCTCCATGCTACACACACCTGCATGCAAACCTTTTTTTTTTTTTTTCGAATATTTCGGCAACCTTAATAATCTAGTGACAATCTAGTTTCGTTTTTTTTTTTTTTTTTTTTTTTTTGCCATGCAATTTGCCGTCAACTGCATGCGGCTTGCCGGGGGCAAGTCCGCGCATGTGGGTTGCGATAACCCACATGCCCCATCCGCCAAAAACCATGCGGCTTGCCGAGGGCAAGTCCGCGCATGTGGGTTGCGATAACCCACACGCCCCATCCGCCAAAAACCATGCGGCTTACCGGGGGCAAGTCCGCGCATGTGGGTTGCGATAACCCACACGCCCCATCCGCCAAAACCATGCGGCTTGCCGGGGGCAAGTCCGCGCATGTGGGTTGCGATAACCCACATGCCCCATCCGCCAAAACCATGCGGCTTGCCGGGGGCAAGTCCGCGCATGTGGGTTGCGATAACCCACATGCCCCATCCGCCAAAACCATGCGGCTTGCCGGGGGCAAGTCCGCGCATGTGGGTTGCGATAACCCACATGCCCCATCCGCCAAAACCATGCGGCTTGCCGGGGGCAAGTCCGCGCATGTGGGTTGCGATAACCCACATGCCCCATCCGCCATGGCCGTAGAGCCAGCATGCATAGCACGTAAGAGCACATAGTTGAGGTGGCCACAGGCCAAGCATGCAGAGCACATGGTTGAGGTGGCCGTGGGCCAAGCATGTAGAGCACATAGTTGAGGTGGCCGCGGGCCAAGCATGCAGAAACATATGAGCATATAGTTGAGGTGGCCGTGGGCCAAGCATGCAGAGCACATAGGAGCACATAGGGGCACATAGTTCGGGAAAATAAACACAATCTTTACCTAACTAAGTGTTCAAGTGTACTCACCAGAGTAGCGTCTCGATATGCTAAGTGTGTTACCTTATAGGGTAGCTCCTCTTGCGAATCAACCATTTAGGCGTACCTCGGAACCTTGCTAGGATGGTAGAGACTACAAATACGGGCTAATCGTAGCGATCTCCACAGACGGTGCCAATGATGGTTTTATTGGGACCGGGTCCACCATAAACCGGATATAGGAACATAGGACGGGGGGTAGGGCGCTAGGCCCAGAACAATGCGTACAAAAGCCCGAGGTACAGGCCCAGAATGGCAGCCGAATTACAAAGAACAAGGCCCACAGGATGGGCTATAGCGAACTATGCTACTGGTAGGAATCGAACCCAGGTGACTGGATTGAGAGTACAAGACCAAAACCACTAGACTGTAGTGCTTATCGTGTCTGAGTTGCCCTTAGCTAGAGATCCAGGGCCCCTATTTATAGCAAGCCCCCCTCCTCCTCTGGCGTCCATGTGTCCCATGCAATCCATCCCCACTTCCCCATTTATCGCTACGCAAGTGGGCACGTTCTCCATACTTCCAAAACTCCTGCGCATACCACCCCGGTCCACCATGCTCGGCGCACCCGCCCAGCACCCCCTTGGGAAGGGGGGGGGGGGGTGCCGATGACAATCTGGGGGGCGCACTGCCCCCGCTGGCCGCGCCCCGGCCTGAGGAGGCCGGCGGGACCCGGCACCGGCCGGTGGTCGGGCTGCCCGGCCGAGATTATAGGAACAAATATATGCTGTCACGTCTTGATACACATGTGATGGCGTGGGCTGATGGTTAGACCTGCGCTTGCTGTGCGGGAGGTCCTGTGTTCGAAACCCATTGGCAGCAGCGCACTTGTTGTTACATTTTACCCATGGCCATAGGCCTTCACTGGCCACGGTGGTGGGGCGCCGCCGGGACGACCGGAGGCGCACCGCCGCCGGGAGTCCGGCGGGCCACATCGCCGGTCAATCGCCGACAGTTTCTTCCCCGAAACCCTTTCTCTCTCCTCCTTTTTGGGCCACCATGTCCCCTTAGCCCAATAAGACTTGGGCCAACCTCTTTCTTCACCACCCCATAATTTCCAATAAAATGGACCCCCATGTCCCATATCCCCATCAATGCCTAACAACAACAATGGACATTTTTGACTTTATACTACTTATTCCCTTTCAATTCCCATGTATACCAAACATTAGAATTGAAATTCTTAGTAATTTTATTCCTGTAAACCAAACACTGGAATTTAAATTCTCACTTTATTCACAGTAATTCATTTCCCATGGAATAGCAATTCATTTCTCACGTAATTCCCCCTCTCCAACCAAACGCCCTGTAAGTGTGTGTGTGTATAATCAAAAAATTAATTGTAATCTATCTACTATACTAATAAGAGCCCAAGAGAGTTAGACCTATAACAGAGTGTTTGGTTGGAGGGAATTTAAATTCCATTCCCACTTAATTCTCACCTAATTTCAAAGACCACTAAATTCCTTCGTTTGGTTGGAAGGAATTGTAATTCCCTCATTTTCATGGAATTAAAATACAAAGACTATGTGGTTTAATGGTAATAGGGTTAGCATTTAGAACAAAAAAGATAATGATGAGACAAAATTACCCCTCTCCTTTTTAACCTAAAATTGATGTCTGACAACAACAATAGACATTTTGGACTTTATACTACTTATATAATCAATTGAAAAAAAAAGATAATGATGAGACAAAATTACCCCTCTCCTTTTTAACCTAAAATTGATGTCTGGCAACAACAATAGACATTTTGGACTTTATACTACTTATATAATCAATTGAAATTCCCAGTAATTTTATTCCTGTAAACCAAACACTGGAATTCCCACTTTATTCCCAGTAATTCATCTCTTATGGAATTGCAATTCTTTTCCCACATAATTCCCTCCCTCCAACCAAACGCCCCGTAATGGGTAGAAAAAATGGCGGTCAAATTTTTTAATCAAATGAATGGCTCAGGTTGATTAGGTTTTAATTTTTCCTTAAGATTTCCTAATTTATCCTTAATGAATATGATTATCCGTTAAATATTATCTTTTTCGTTAATTTCTGTTAGTTCATCGTTAACTTACTCATTGATTTCAATAAGAAAGGTTTTAGGTTCGAACCACATCCCAATCAAAGTTGGCATAATTAGTACTCTATTTTACTCTTATTAAATTAAATAATAATAATTTAGTAACTACAACAAAAAATAATACATATGCATTTCTTTAATTTAGAATTATGTGTCTACAATGTCTTTATCCAAAAAAAATTATTCATTATCAATAAATTAAATAAGAGAAATAATTTTATTAGTTATATTGTCTTTATTTTTCTCCAATATAAAAATTCTTTACATTCAAATTCATCAATTGATTATATTCGCTATATTGTCCCTACAATGTCTTTATTATATAAAAAAAATCATTATCAATAAATTAATTAAGAGAAATAATTTTATTAGTTATATTGTCTTTATATTTCTCCAATGTAAAAATTCTTTACATTCAAATTCATCAATTGATTATATTCACTACATTGTCTATTATCTTTTTTTGTGCACTATTTTTTAATTAAATATCAAAGTTATAATACAAAATAATGTTATATATTTATTTACCAAGTATTTTATTAGTCCCATGAAAAAATTAAAAAAAAAATTATAATTAATAAAGCCAATCATATTAACTACTTGAGGGATTTGTTGACAAAGAGATTATTCAAATCACACAACAAATTAAAGTGAGAACTACATTGCAATGTCCTTGTTTGACAATCAGCAGTTAGCGGTTAGCGTTAGCGGTTAGCGTTAGCGGATTATATTAGCAAATTTGACCAGCGAATATTCAACGGTTGGTAAAAAATATTTGAAAAAATTAGCTGTTTAGATTAACATGTAAAATGACCTAAGGGTATACATATATTTAATAATAATAATAATAATAATAATACTAATAATAATAGTAATAATAATAATAATTGTTTTTAAAAAATAAAAAAAATATAATTAAACCAATCATATTAACTACTTAGGGGGTTTATTGACAAAAAGAGTATTCAAATCACACAACAAATTGAAGTGGGAAACTATCTTGCAATGTCCTTGTTTGACAATCAACAGTTAGCTTTTAAATATTAGTATATATTTAATATTTTATGCCCTAATTTTTATTTGTTCTCCCTTATGTCTCGTATTTGGTTTCAACCATACCTATACAATTATTTTATTGACAATTATAATCAATCTTAACTATATTATCTTGCATTTGTAAACTTAGAATTGCCTATTTAAATACACAAATTTAACATTCAATTATCTATGCATGAACCATTCCAATATAATCTTGCCTTGATATATTTAAAGTATTTATTTAAAAAAAATACTGGGCATTATCCCAATCACGCAATGCGTGTAAAAAAATTAGTAATTATTAAAAAAAAATTAAATGATTCATGTTTAATTGTAATTATACTATTATTATTGTAATTATTATTTATTTACCATAATAATTATTAGTCAATTATACTAATATGTGTGCTATTAATTCCTTAATTATCATAATTATTATTAGATAAATATACTAATATTGTACAATTATATATATAAAGTTGTCACATTTATTGAGTTATTATTTATCATAATAATAATAATTAGTAGATTTTATATAGTAATGATTGGGAAGTAGTTTGTGCGGAAAGTTGAAAAAATAGGATTTTATTTTAATTAGTAGTATAGATAGATTTTTGTAATTTAACATAATAGAAATTTTTTTCATATGCAAGAGCTTGAATTTAACAAATAATAATAAAAAAAAAGAATATTTAAAATTTTTAAAATTTTTAAATTAAGCACTAAAATTAAAATCAGGTGTTATATTTATAAATAATATATGTTGGGTCAAAAGTGAAATAATCTCTAAAGTATAGGGTGGGGCGTTAAATGACGTTACACTACTTTTTTACAATCGTGGTTAATTTAATGCACCATATTTATGGAGAGTATGTTAATTATGGTAAAACATTTAAGTATTATGATATTTTATACGGAGTATTTATTATTTGATTTTTTAAATAAGTTAATTGTCAAAATTTCCAAAATGTAACATCAAATTTTGTACCGAGTAATTGGTAGAATTAGTGTTAGGATTATTCATCTATCTATCTACATACAAATCTAATATGAACCAATAATGTTAGGCCCTTAACTGAAACAAAAAAATGTTGGTGTAATTGTTTCTTAAAATGAATGGTTCATATTATTTTGATTTTAGTATTATTTAATGATTTTCCTTATTTACTTTCTATTATATTATTTTCTTCCCTTAAATAATCCTACATTCCGTTAGTATAAACTTTAATAACGGAATATTCCGTTAACTATTTATTATTCTTAACTTAGTCATTAATTTCTATAAAAAAAAGTCTTAGGTTAGAACCTCATCCCAATTAGAGTTGGCATAATTGTTAAACATATACTACGATTACTTTACTCTTATTAAATTAAATAAATTAGTAGATACAACAAAAAATAATACATATGCATTTAAATAATTTTGAATTAGATGTCTATAATGTCTTTATTTTAGAAAAGTATTCATTATAAAAAATTTAAAAAGAGATACAATTTCATTAGTTATATTATCTTTATTTTCTACCATTTAAAAATTCCTTACCTTCAAATTTATTAATTTATTATATTCACTACAACATGTTTTTCGATCCCCAACGGTGTCTTCATATCTGGATTGTAGCATTCATTGTCACTGTTGTGTTTATTTATTTATTTATTATTGTGACGTTGTGTATCAAGAGCACTGTCAAAGTTCATCAGAAATTCAACTAGGCTAGACTGCAGGCTGGTAAAACGACTAAAAGCATAGTTCTCACTTTCTGAATGCGACGTTGTCCGAAGTAGACCACCCATAAAGACATCCCTAAAATAGGCTGGGATCCAACTGTTTCTTGCCTCAAACATATGCGTAAACCAATTAAATTCGCGCACATATGTCTTTGCAGTTTCAATTCAGAGTGATGCACCCTAAGGTGCGTGATATTAGTGTTTAAAGTGCGCGATATCAAGGATGAAGGTGCGTTTATTTCGATTATCAATTTCTAGCACTCAATGTGCATGTATAAACATTAAGGTGCGCAAAGTTACGTTGTCAGGTGCGTGGGTGTAATGTCTAATGTGCGTTGAATATAATATTAAGTGCTACAATGTAAAGTTTAATGTGAGTTAATCAATGAAACATACGTAAGCACGCGAATAGAGTAATACCCGTTGGTTGAATACGTAGCATCAAAAGAGACAACATTTCTAAATGTAGCATAATTCTTTTTTGAGATTGGATTTGCCCAAAATAATCTACTCAGGTGCTCATCTTCATCAACACCATAGTCAAATGCAAATGCGGGACACAACTCTTGTTTTTTAACAAGATTATGCACAAGCAATTGTGCTGATTAGCACCTAGTATGAAGGCTCTGAGATCCCTCCAGACATTTTTAAACGGTCAGCAACTGTTGCCCCAATTTCTGAGTAATCCCCCAAAATTTGTCTAAACAAGCCATGTGATTTTGTTGCCCCAATATTTGCTTTAGCACAATCTGTAATAAATTTTTGATATACAACAGTGATATTTCTATTGCCCTTTAGGAACTGTCTTGCAAGAACTGAAGACATGCTATGATTATGTTTTTCATTAAATGTCTTAACCTTGTACCCAACACTTTCAATGTACTTAAAAATAATCCTAGCTTTGCAACGAGTTCTGTTTGAAACCCTCATCCGCTTTGGATTGGAAGGACCTTCTCCTGCATCTGCATTTGAATTGGAGTGACAATGTTGAGCACCTGAATTTTTAAATCCTTCTCTACTACAAACAATATGCTCTGTAACTATCGTTCGATCACGTGCTTTAACGTCAAAACTAGACCTTGTGTCAAATCCAACTTTTGGAGCATAATTCTTGTCAAATTCAATGCCAGCTGCCAATGTTTTAAAAGTCATTCCAACCAGTGGTCTGATCTCATCTTCACAGTGTGGAGTCCAATATTGTGTCATTCCAGGAGATATGGTCAAAGTATAACTATTGCAGCTGCTGTTGAGACTCAAACTGGGGTTGTTTGAAGATTGCAAGTCATTGGAAACTGTAACAGATAAGCATAATGCTATAAGTGCGTGCATTTAAACCTTTAGATGCGTATTGTTAAGAGTTAAGATGCGTTAATTTGATCACTTGACTAGCCAAGTCTCAATTTATATAATGAAACATTTAGGTGCGTAAAGTAGTTACTTAGGATGTGCAAGTAATTTGTTGTGTGCCCGTAATCAGTTCGCACAGTTTCACACACACATTATATATATATATATATATATATATATATATATATATATATATATATATATATATATATATATATATATATATGCTGTGGTTCCCATGATGTCCCTATTAAAAATGAGATCATGAGATCTCATCACAACCATTAACTCATTACAAATTGGTGGTTGAGATTGAAAGAGATATATAAATTAATTAAGGATAGATTTTAAACAGAGTTAATAACCAAAATGGTCCCTCGACTATAGCGTAATTACCAATTTAGTCCTTGACTATCATTATTACCCAATTAAGTCCTCAACTATGTAATCTTTGCCCAATTTAGTCCTCTGTTAACTTGTGCTAGTTGATGGTTAAAATTAAGGACAAAATTGTAATTTCATAAGCTTTCTTCTTTATCTCTCATCTAAATAAGGCAAACCTTGCAAGTTGCAGCAAACATTCATGGCTATAAGTTCTGTCACATTTGATCTGATCTTATGCTTCTAACATTATCTTCTGCTGCTTCTTGGAACATCTTCTACATTGTTCTCATGTTGACTGCACCAGAACATCGATCAGGAGTACCTTCTTTTGATGACAGCCCACCTTCACTTTTTGTAGGAGTCTCTTTCTCAAGCACTAGTTGAGATTCAAGTGACACAGCATCATCATATTTTGGAGCTCTATTTTCAATTTCAGAGTCCATTACTTGGCAAGTAGAACATGGAGATCTGATGAAAAGAGAGAGAGAATGATCTGATGATGTGCCTGCAAATGGATGGGAATATGGAATGGGTATAGGCAAAGCCGATATTGAAGGAGAATTTTGCTCACTCATTTCCTTTTTATCACTTTTCTCCCATTTCCTTGGTCTTTTTCTTTTCTTTCTTCTTTATTTTATTTTAGTTTTCTCTACCAAAATAGATTGAAATAGTCATTGCAATTTTTTATTTTTATTTCATTTGTTTTTTGAAATCGACAAAGACAGAGAGATGAAGAAGTACGAGTTTGTTGGGTGGACAAAACTAAAAGTTTCACAATTTTTTTCATGTGCAAGAGAAGAACACGATGTCATTCTGTTTTGAGATGATATCAAAAGTGAAGGTGGGCTGTCATCAAAAGAAGGAACTCCTGATCGGCGTGTTGGTTCATATTAAAGCCATGAATGTTTGTTGTAAGGTTTGGCACAATTAGATGATAGATGAAGAAGAAAGCTTATGAAATAACACTTTTACCCCTAATTTTAACCCTCAACTAACAGACAAGTTAACAGAGGACTAAATTGGACAAAATTTACATAGTTGAGGACTTAATTGAGTAAGAATAATTGTCGAGGAGTAAATTGGTAATTATGACATAGTCGAGGGACCATTTTGGTTATTAACTCTTTTAAACATAAGGAGAAAAGAGTAATTGTAGTAGTGTGGCTAATTTTGGTTAGTATAAAATTGAAATATTTAGCATAATAATAGAGGAAATATGAATGATAATAAGTAGTATGTATTTGTGTATAAGAGCTGTACGACAACTAAATTGCACAGAGGATCGTGAAGCAGACAACGTTGATAGCTTGTGAATGGCGAGTAACAATACGGGCATGTGGTTCTGGGATATTTTTTAATTTGTTTATGTACGGAGGTTGGTGCATTAGATAGTTATGGCGTGTGCAACATCAAAGACCGGGACGTGTGCGTGATGTTGATAATTTTGATTTCATTTTTTTATAAATAAATTCGTTCTCGTGTTGGAACTGCACGAAATATGGTTTTTTCGAATGGGAAAAAAAATTGCTAAACGAGTAGGGAACAGGGTATTTGGCGGTGTGTGCGTGTATTTGTTTTGGCGTGTGCAAATCGTAGGATGGGAGCTTTACAATGTTATTTCCTTTATTTAATAACAGAAAACTAATATTGGGGGTGTGGGTGGATGCATGTTGTTTGTCCGTTTTGAAATAAAACGAATGTATGGGTAGTATGTGTTTGTTTTAGTTGTGCACCACAGAATTTTTACGTTGTGGTGTGTGCGTATACGTGATATAGTTTTAGCAAATTTTAGGAAAGGGACATTTAATTTTTTTATGTTTTAAAAAAATGAAAGTGTTAATCTAAAATAGTATTAGGAGGCAGTTAGAATTCATCTGTTGTAGTTTGTTTTTAATAAAAAGAATTATAAGATTATTATCCCTTTGTTTTTTTTTTTTTTTGGAATAGAATAAATATAATTTAGGGTGGAGTGTGCGTAGATGTTCAAAAGCGTGTGCATGGAGTTGCACCATGTAGTAATATAGATAAACATTAACTTTTCCCAAATTGGGGAAAAAAATTGCTCAACCAATAGGCAAGAGGGTATTGGACGGTGTGTGTGTGTTTTTGTTTTGGCGTGTGTGAATCGTAGAGTGAGAGCTTTACAATGTTACTCCCTTAATTTGATAACAAAAAAAACTATTATGCGGTGGGTGGGTGGATGCATGTTGTTTGTCCATTTTTGAAATAAAATGAATGTATGGGTAGTATTTGTTTGTTTTTGTTGTGCATCACAAAATTTTTACGCGATCATGTGTGCATATACGTGTTAAAGATTTTTCAAATTTTAGGAAAGAGGCATTTAATTTTTTTATTTGTAAACAAAATGAAAGTGTTAATCTAAAATAGTATTAGGAGCCAGTGTGAATTCATTTGTTGTAGTTTGTTTTTAATGAAAAGAATTGTAAGTTTATTATGCCTCTGTTTTTTGGAGTAGAATCACAATAATTTAGGATGGAGTATGCGTAGATGTTCAAAGCATGTGAATGATGTAGTACAATGTAATAATACAGATAAACATTTACATTTTCTGTGTGGGCAATAAAAATAGCTAAACCAGTATGAAAGAGGGTGTTCGATGGTGTGTGCGTTTATTTGCTTTGGTTTGTGCATAGTGTAGAATGTGAGCTGTATAATTATGTTGAGTTTATTTTATTAAAAAAAAAAAACAATTTCTGGGGGTGTGTGTGGATGCATGTTGTTTGGCCGTTTGGTAAGAAAATGAGTGTATGAGTACTATTTATCTATTGTTGTGTGCACCACACTAGTTATAGATGGAGGTGTGGGCGTATATGAGCTATAGCGTGAGCAAAGTATTGGAATGGGACTTTTAATTTTTTTTTTTTAAATGTAAGTGTTAATAAAAATTAGTATTAGGCGTGAGTTTGAATCCATCAGGTTTAGCTTTTTTTTTTTTTTTTTTTTTTTTTTTTAAATGAAAAGGATAGTGAGATTATTATTCGTTTGTTTTTTGGCGTAGCAGCGGTATAATATAGGGCGGTGTGTGAGACATAGTGCTACGGTGTGTGCGTATTATTACACTGTAGCCCTCGCAACTGAAGTTAGATGTCTGTGTGTGAATGTAATTTATTCGTGTCCTGGACTATCTATACAAGTATATACCAGATTTTACATGTGTGTGCGGTGCAGTACCCAGTGGAGAAAATTCTAATGGACAGGACTGTGTTATGGATGTATCTCCTGGTGGAATGGACAGCTTTTCTTTGGCATGCATTGAATCGCTTCATAGGTACGACTAAATGCTTTGGAGATGCACGAGTCTTCATGGTTGGGAAAATAACTGCATCATCCGCATTGAGTCCATCTTCAACATCATCCAACTCCGGATCTGCTTGAACATGAGAAGAAACCTCAGTAGGGGGAGCTGGCGAGTCTACTTGAGAAGGAGGAAGCGCCACATCGGGGGGCTGGGGGCTACAAAGCCGTCAAAAGTGGACCCTAAAAAGAAATACCAAGCTTTACGCACAGACATATACCACTACAATGCACACACCAAACAAAAAAACCAAAGACTACCTACAGTACCAAAACACCAAGTACAAATTAGACTACTTGTTACTAGTGATCTAAAAAAACAATGATTACATTTCAAGTGGTGACTAGTTACTTAATGATCTCAATTAGATTATTATACAACTTGATTAAACATGAAAACTATATATGCACAGGACTGTCAACTTTGCACTTAAAAAGTATAGAGATTAATTATAAATATATATATGCACTGAACTATCAAGCACACGCCAGGTCACACCTATGCACACACCTTGGTCAACATCATTCGCAAACACCTAATTCACCAATGCAACCACCGCACAACACACATGCACACACCTAAGTCATTTAGCATCCTACCTAAACTTAAATCCAGACACTCCCCCCTAACTTCCCCAAGATTAATCCATACTCCATATAAGCTTTGTATACCATAGTTTACAGGAAAAAAAATTTAAATTAAAGCAGTAACCACACAGTTTGCAGAACAAAAAAAAAATAAAATTAAAGCATATGCAATCAACACCTAGATTATCGAACACAATTAAAAATCAAGAACGCAACGCAACTAAATCTACCAGTCAAATCAACTATCAGTGCTAAGTTTTTATTTAAAAAATCATATGATAACACCTAATTGAACAATGCACCCACCACACAACACACATGCACATACCTACAACATACAGACTACTAACATTTTCTACTTAAAGCAAAGAAAAACAAATACAGCTAGCATTTTCTACTTAAAGCAATTAGAACGAACATAGATAACAAAATGTGCAATACTAAAATTGTAATTTGATGAGGCTTTCTTTTCCTCAAAATATAGACCTTTAGTTACAATTGATGAACATCACTAGTAATAATGAATGGCAGATCATCATTTTCCTTAAAGCAATTAGTCTAAAATGTGCAAAACTAAAATTGTACTAAATTTAGAACCATCAAAGGTTTTCAGACATGGTTATAAAAGAACAAACTTCAACATAAAAAATGGTAGCCAAAGGATAGATTGCCTACAATATTAATATGAAAACACAGTGAGCTACGAATTTAAGAAAACATGAATATGCCTCACACAAACCAAAAATCAATAGAACTCTGTTCATATGCACACCCATAATTCAAAACACACTCATCACAAAATGCACACCCCCCCCCCCCCAATAAAAACAGACTCCAAAGAAAGCCCAGTTTATTAAAAATGAAAAAAAAAAAAAACCTAAGAACCTTGGAGACAAACCCTATAGTGGTTATCAAACAATGGAGCACTGCAGCCAACCGCCGATGCCATACTGCGACCTCCGCCAGCGGCAGAGGCCGACAAATATCTTTCTCCACAAAACCCTGGCGAACGGTGAGTGCCCACCGGAAACCAACCCTACCCACCACACCAAACCCATCATGCGATCATGCGAAACCCACCCATCGTTGATCATGCAAACCCCAAAAACCGAACAACAACAAATAAGAAAGAAAAATACCTTCAACAACACTTGAAGAAGTACTACTTCGCCGCTTAGACAGCCTACGAGAGGAACCAGCCATGGAGATTTTGGTGTTACGGTCACCAGCGGGAAGAGTTGCAGTATACTAGGCGACGACTCGTGTCTTTGCGAATTCACCGTGAAAAACAATAAAAGATGCGACTTTTGCGTATACAATAAAACATAAAGCATATAAGGAAAAGAATATCTGATTATTTAGACACGGAGAAACAATTAATGACACTAAAAAAATTACCTAGCTACCCCTAAGTATATTGAATAACAGCCATTTACCAACAAAATAACCTAGAAATCTAAACTCTTAAAATAAGAAATGGATGCTCAGGATCGAATCTCACGATCTCATCTTAATATAGTGGTCATACTGGATCCAAAATATATATATGGGTTGATTTCACATGAGGACCACAATATATAGAGAACTGTGCGGACTGGTTACAAACACACAACAAATTAATATCACGCACACAATTTAATACACAATGGCACACAAGAATACATGTAAACATCGTGTTTCGAACCCAAGCTCTATTAATTAACAAGCCTAAGCACACGACATACAAACTGTGGCACACGACTACATTAGGCCAGGCACACGACATACAGACTAATGGCACACGACTACACTAGTCCGCACAGTCCTCTATAATATAGTGGTCCCCTCAGGTTACAGACACACAACAAATTAATATCATGCACACAATTTAATACACAATGACACACAAGAATACATGTAAAAATCATGTTTCGAACCCAGGCTCTATTAATTAACTCATCTTTAAAAAAAAATTTCGCCACATGCGAGCCACAACAATGTGTAATAGAAGGCAAAAATGTGCACTGTAAATCACAAAAATATGTAATAACTATTGAAAATACTAAATTTAATACATGATCTTGAACAGAAATCATAAAAGATCACAATATTCAACTAAAATTAGTAATTAGTGATTCTTCAAGATCAAATGCTCTTTAAAAATATATATATATATATATATATAGATCACTACAAGAATATTAACATTTAGCAACGTTTTTTAAACGTCGATAAAAATAAAAATTCATCGCCAAATGTCTTTCCTGACGAAATAAAAACGTCACCCGGACCGTCGGGTTAGCGGCGTATGGAAAGGTATTACTGACGAAGTTAATATTTCGTCACAAAATATTACGATTAGTGACGTTTTTGCATGGTCTTGATAATGTCATTGAATACATACTTTTTGCAACAAAATATTAACAAAAACGTCGGTAATAGTTTGTGACGAAGTAAAAAATTTCGTCAGCAAATGTATCTGTAGTGACGTTTTTCATACAATAATGCTTGTCATTAATAAATTTAATTTGTGACGAAAATTGAAATGCGTCAATAAAATAACATTTATTGACGACTGTGTACATTATTATGCTTTCAGTCTAAAGACATTTACTGACGTTTTTTCATATTTTTTTTTCATCGCAAAATTTTATATTTGGAGATATTTGCAATTTTTTACCCTTGATTGATGATAATTTAAATATACTTGTATATAGAATGATTTACACAATAGTTTCATGTAATTGAAAATAAAATATGTTAAAATCAATTAAATGTTCAAAATAGAAGAATATTTTTCATAATATAATATTAATTACAAGGATGTAATATGATACACATGATTCTTAAATAAGGCCAGACTAAACACGGAAATATATACAATTCAATGCAAACTTTCTGTCTGATGAATGCAAATCTTCAAGAGTGTATCAAGGATCATAGAGAGCTCTTAGTTGCTGCAAATTATGGATAACATCAATCATTTAATGTAAAAGATAATATATACAACTCCAAATGTTATAACTTCATAGCAGGCAAAGCATGCTTTTCTTGTCATCCATGAATCTGCATATAAATCACCTATAAAGAGAAGGCATCAAAAATACAAATTAGGGGGACCATCTGCAGAAATTCTATCCATCCCCAAGATGAAGTCATTTTTCAAATATAATTTTCAATTTAAATTCAATAGTATCGCATTATTGGATTTATTGCAGAAGTATTTTCACCTTTAGTTCAATCATAGTCAAGTCCTAACCAAGAACAATTGCTCATGAAACTAGGAAAACATATGAGAACTCTTTCCCTTGTAACATAGGCAAAACACCCACCAAACATATCCTAGATTCCTAGTCACTGTGTATATTGGTAAAACTGTTAATTTTAGATAATGTCAAATGACAGAGTGTAACACAACTGCTTCTTAATCTTAATTTAAGAAACTTAATACAGAGAGCATGTGAAGCACTACATATATACTTCTACCATTTACTGGTAAGAATATACCAAAAAAAAAAAAAAAAAAAAGATGCATGTTGGACAAATATGATCACCAGATCAAAAAAATCTTTTGCAAATCCAAATACATTTTCTGGTGTTTTATTACACATCAAATTTCAATTCAAGAAATTCCATCAGGTTTCCAACTCCCTTAATGACTTAATGTGCCAGAAGTTGGGGCAATGACTCAAAAATGTTGTAGTTTCAATGAACTAAGTATGCCAAAAATACTAGAAAGGAATACTGCTACACAATTGTCCAGTGAAATACGTCTAAACAATTCGTGCCATCATCCAAATCATATCAAGTCATCAACTAACTTGATCTACAAGCATGTACAGAATTGTGGCACAGGTTTAAAGATGGCTTCACTGAGTTATATAATTTCATAATCCCCTGCATAGTCAAAACTACTCTGTATAAGCTAATAGCTCTTTGTATCTAAAAGGCCACTTAAAGTAGTGGTGCAATGACTTTCTGATAATGGTTAGTTGATGACATAAATAATCAGATCGTGTACCTAAATGGATTCCACTAAGAAAAATAGAAAGTCATTAGGAACTAAGTCCACTCACTATCTCCCTAACTTTAAAAATGATACTACATAATCTAAATCTTGAAAAATGCAGCCAAGCCTTGGAGTACCTGAATTAGTGATATTCCCAACACTTTGTGAGTTCCTAAAATGTGGATTAAAACTTGCCACATGAGGGAGTGGCTATTTTGTGAGTGGTAGATGTAGGGGCATCTAGCATTGTTCATTATGTAATGTGCTATATTAATGAATAATTTTACTTTTAAGGAATGGGATTTGGCTGAAAATTTGCAAGGTGTCCTAGAGTATCAAACAAGGTAAATGCTCCTTGCCCCATGAACTCTATGAGCATTGTCATTTTATTGACATAGTCAACTTTTCTATATTGTTATTTACTGTTCTGGAACTCACACCACATTCCCGTGGACAAGAAAGGAGAGATATTACAAGTGTTTAATGCTTAGACTAATTTTATTTTTTTTTATCATTAAAACATATTCCAATTCCAGAAGCCAATCTTAGTTAATTCACCCATAAATAGTGCTAAACACATGAGAAATCCCTTTCCATTGTGGAATCAATCTCATGGCAGCAACAGCCCTAAACTTTAGAAGTTTTAGGCTGCTGCAGGAAATTCAACTACTACAATCAAAGCAACAGCCAAATAGATCAAATGCTGCATTTCAACTTGAAAACATGTAACTCTGAGCCTGAATTTCCATATAATCACAGCCCCTGCAATTCAAAAAACCACAGCAGTCCTCTAAGTCTACTGCAAATCAGTGCTCCATTTTCAGCAAGCATTTCCAGAGGCATGAAGCATCATTTCTCATTTTGAGATCTGCCCCATGGCAACTACACCCTCAACTCCTTAGAGCTTTGGATTGCAGTTGCTACACCTTAATTCCAATACACTTTCCAGCTTTTAATTCCCAGATTCCAGTTTCAACCAAGGCTAAGCCTCCATGAGTCCACCAAATAAGGTGGACCTCCTTATTCCTCCCATAATCACCAATCAGTTGTAATCCCATGGACCATCCCTCTCTTTATTTTTGCAGCTTATGCCACTTATGTTAGATATACAATAGTCTAACTATAATGAATAACAGTATACGAGAAACCTGACCTCGTATGATAGCGGAAACGTATCCATGTAGATCTCCAGCCATAGTTGATGTTCATGTAGTATTGCCTCTTAACGGTAGACCGTCAGCCATGTTTTGCCTCAGACCTGACTCAGAACCCTAGATGGTGTATTGGTATCTACTGAGCGGTCTGAGTACCGTAACTGAATGTGCTAACTAATCCATAATCCTGTATCCCATCAATCCAGGTTATATTAGGCACAGAGTTTGGTTGACTAACAACTACTAGTTATTAAGTCCAACCAGACCACTTAATAAGCCTAGTCAACTTGCACCACTTAATTAAGGCCCTAATATATAATATCAATATATATTATAAGGGAAAATCTTACATTCTCCCACTTGGTGCAAGTACTAGCACAACCTTCATCAAAGAACAAAACACACGAATCATAGTGACATGTCCTCTATTTAATCAGAGTAGTATCCATTATGGTCACATGCATTTTAATTCTCCAACTTAGGTCCTTAATGAACAAACCCTATGTTTATTCTCGGTACCTTAAGGGATGTTTCTCAAAATACATTATGTGCACAACTGAAGGAGAAAACGCATCCAAATTGTACAAAGAGTACACTGTATGATCTCTAAAACTTTATAAGCATGCCTTAAGTAGAGATCTCTTAATGTTAGCATAATGCTAACTATATTCCATGACTTCTTTATAAGTTAACTTTAAGTACTATCTCTAACAGCTAAGAGCTTGGAGTTGACACGTCTGTCACTCCCACTCATCAAAAATAGCCAAAAGATAGTCAAGTCACAGAAGCATTCCAATAACTTAGACAATAAACCAAACGTCTTAAGTCCATGAATTCGGAATCTTAATCATACACCATAACTTCCCAAATAACTTCAATGTTCACTTTAAATGAACTGAACATAACGAGTTTTACTTATATGCCCCCACAAAATTGTCTTAAGCCTTACAAACCAAAATGGCCCAGGATCAATTTTGAAGAAACTAAAGACTCTATTCATCACTGAAGAATTTATTAAATGACAGTGCCCCACAAGTTAAATGCTTTTGTTCTAATAAATTTCATAATATTGTTACAACATTTTCATAAATATGTTGTACAACCAAATGTTCAATAATTTGAACTTATGAATTTATATGAACAAATACAAGATTAATATTTGTGGAATCTTTTGGACTTATTGTCTAACATACAACCCAATTTGGAATGTATGAAGCCATTTAAATCCATAAACTTTAGTGGAGTAACTTAATGATCTTTTTCTAAATGATCACTCCCACTAATTAAAACATTCTTCAGCAAAATTAATAAAATGAACTTAATAATATACATACTCATAATTGATTTATTGACCAACTAACAAATGAAGACATAATTCCCCACCATTAGTTGACATACTAAATAATCAATTTTTGGTTCCAATTAAAGTCCAACTAAATAATGAAGATATGTTTCCCCACCATAGTTGGACATACTAAAAAAAACAAAATACACCTCCCAAAACCAAAGTAGAATTTGGCTTAAAAGATACATTTTATTATTATTATTGGAATCCAAGAGGTATGTCAAATCACGTAACTTACTACAGTTAGTCCGAAGAACCGAGCAAGATTCGTGGATTAATTAATAGAAGTGGCTAAATTTTGGGAAGTGACTGAAAAACATGTTTTGCCAATGCAAACCATGAAACTTAGAATTATAATTGAACTGAATTTATAACTCTAAGAAATTGTGATAAAATTATCATCTAATGGGTTGAAGGATTTATTGACATAAAACTTGCCTGTGGGCTAAAGTTTTAATTCTATTAAATCCAATTAAGAAACCCTTATGATAATATTTTTCACAATTACTAAAGAGCCAGAAGAATCTAGTGACATAAAACTTGCCTGTGGGCTAAAGTTTTACTCAATTATATCCAACTGAAAAATTTATTTATGATGAAACCATTATCAAATGAGTTGAAGAATCAAATGACACAAAACTTGCCTGTAGGCTAAAGTTTTAGTCAATAAGATTCATTACTACCATTATGATAAAAAACTTAAGAGATCATGTTCCTTTTCTTAATCCCTGTGGGCAAATTAAGAAATATGATCTAAAGTTTACATCATAAAATTTAAACTTCATGATAGAATTGAAAATTATTTACAAATAACCATATAGTAAATAAATAAATTATTTCTATCATCACTGGTAAAACTACTAAACTACATTCCGATACATAATTGCCTGTGGGCTAAATTATATTATGACCGTAGTCTAGTATTTCATCCTGATTAATTATACAAATATAACGAAATTGCCTGTGGGCTAAATTTCATCATATTACATACAATTAATCACAAATGATATGTCCAAAACTTTATGTGATCAAAATAAACCGCTTAATATATAATTTTAACAGATTAAGGATGCTGTGGCTACTCCAAAATCAAATTAAAATTATAAGATCACTAGACAATTATCAAATTCTTGCCTAAACTTTATATGATTAATACTTAACAATCTTAAGTAGCCAAATATGCTGTAGCATTTTCTTAATTAACCAAGATTGAAAACTCAAGATATTTCAGTAAATTAAAGATGCTTTGGCTATTCTTTAATGAACCGAAATAAAATCACATTGGCAAGAAATACTTAAAATTTTGACAAACAGATTATACCAGATTGTGATGGGAAAATCTAAATATACTCCAAGGAAAGGCGGTTAGAGACTAAGTCTCACTGAAAACCAATTCCTTAAATAGAGTATCAATTTAAGGAGACTAGTGGCACAAGATGTTCTTAAGTCATGGCCATTAAAAATAGTATGTCTCCCCGATTCATATATACTTAATGTATAACTGTTTGGGGGTATGAACCTAAAACTGTAGGGTATACACCAAAAACTGTATGGTTCACCTATGATTAAAGCTTAAATGGTGAACTAAATTAGCGGACTAAACGTGCTTAAATTCAGGCACTACCGCGACTAAAGTTTATGCATAAGTCCAACTTAAATAGGAACTAATATAATTCCATCTTAAAATTATGCATTGCTAAAGGCATAATAAAATTGCATAATTTAAAACATAATATTATGCTTAGGACAAATATGCATAAAATTAAACATTAAACTCATATATTCCAAATAAATTGCATAACTTAAAGTAATTTACAATATGAGATTTTAAAGTATAAACTTAATATTCAAACACCGATGAGTCCAAACCAAAAGAGACCCAACATTTTGAATAATAATGTACTGGATATATACTTTAAAATTTTGTTAAACTGTAAGCCCATGACAAAATGTTTGAATGCATAAAGATCAAATTTATGAGAAATAACTGAATTTACAAATTCAAACAATATCAAACCAAAAGGATATGCTAGCATTTGTAAATCAAAATCTCACAAACCCTAATTGCATAATTAAACTTAATATTATGCACTTAAAAGTGATCGAATGCATAAAACAATCTAAAGAGTATGAACCAACTAAAGAATATGAATTTACACCAAATATTCATCTATTCATACCTAACCAAATATGGGCAATCAGAACTTAAATCATAATTCCGAGAACTAAATGAATTATGGAATTAATGGCAAAAGTCAATTGCCTAGCAAATATGTTTTTCCAAGATTACTAAATTGATTCAAAATCACTCTCCATAACTCAGATAATAATATTATTATTATGAATGGCAAAATTGCAAATAACCAAAATAGCAATAAATAGCCATAATAATATTATCACATTATGTATGTAGGAGACTAAATATGGAAAAATAATGGTTAAAACCGCTAACATTTATAAACGTTTTCGGATAAAATTTTGAAAACTTAATAAAATTTGAAGTCCGAAAAATATTAATGTCCAGAAAATTATTTTCTGAACTGGAGTATTGTCACATAAATTTATTTGGAAACAGTTTAAGATGCATATCTAAATACCATAACAATATTAATGATATCATTAATTAATTATTAATAACAATAAGTAACATTATAATCACTATTAACATTAATAATATTGACAAATCAAAGTATGGTAATGCACTTTTAATGTTTCCATTTTCTAAAGATAAAATATGTGACTAGTCCAAATTAGCGGTTAACTGTAACTGTAGCACTAATTATCAATAATAACTGTAAAAGATAATTAATGGCTAACCTTAATGGTGCAAACCGCATTTCCCCATTGCGCTAACAACGATGATGATCCACAAGAGAAGAAAAAACTACAGAATTCTCCCATCTTCACTGTCGGTGTCACTAGCCTCGATGTAGCGTCCAATGGTACATTTAAAATTTATTGGTAGGACTTAATTACCAACATTAATAGTCATGTGAAATGAAGTGGTAATCATGCCAATGTACCAAATATAGCAGATTACCATGAAATAATAATTATTATGAAAGGTAATAAAATAAGATTAGTCCCTAAACTTAATAACAGTAATTAATAATGCCGAATTTTAACTTAATAAATGGCAAAACTGTAATTAAGGGATGCCAAATACTAATCTCAATTTATCACATAATAATTAACCATGACTATATGATACCTAAGGAGACTGAAGTTAAGGTAATAACCAAATTACCATTAAACAAACAATATACCAACTATATTGTTTTTGCCATAAAATTAAAGACTTAATATTATTATTAAGGCCTTAAAAAACTATTGATAAATTAAAAATTTAATCAACTTAAACAATAGTTATAGTTCTTAATGGACAAAATAACAATTAAATCTTTAAATTCTTAATGTCTCAAAACAGGCCAAGACAATAATTATAGCACTTAATCACTCAAATTAGGCACATAAACCTCAATGACCCAAGTGAATTATAACATGAATAAAAATGGTCTAAATACTGAAACAGACCCAAAATTTAATATTATTACCAACGATGAATACCAAAATATGGTAGTTAGTAATAATTAAAACTTAATAAACATGTTATAAGGAGCTATAATTATTATTAAAATATCAATCAAAATGGTGGGATCCATACTTTAATGACCCAAGATAGGTCCCAAATAGCTTGTTCAAAATAGGTTCTAAAGTCCCAGAGACACATAAAACTAAAATGTGCTCAAAATTAGTGGGAAACCAAAACAAGCTACCTTAATAGGTCATAATATCTAAAATTGACCTAAGGATCCAAAATTGAGTGATAATTAATAATGAATTTATGAGTTAATAATATGCTAAATCCAACCTTAATGCATGCTATTATGAATGTATAATTATAACAATAATTTATGAATATACGTAGCATGCTTGGATGTGCAAATTAATACATTATTAACCTATATATACTAAATAAATTGCAATACTTGAGGCAATTTAATATGCACATTAACATTAAATTAAAATTCAAACCGCAAATAAAAGCTTAATATTTGCTCAAATTGAATAATAATTTAATAATGAATTCAATGTCAAAATAAGAGGAAACTAAAAGGCATTATCCAAAAACAAACAATTACCATATATTTACCATTTGCCAAAATAATATACATTATTAAATTAGGTAATATAAATATGATAATAATAAACTAAATAATTACCATTTACCAAATTAATATGTAATTATTAATAAGACAAATATTTATATGGTAAATAAATATAAATGATAATTGTAATTACCTTAATCACACAAACATATCTTAATGTTGCGTGTATTACCATTCCTCCTTTTTTTTTGTTTAACTGTAACCATCCATTCGCCAAAAAAATCTCCAATAATTTTCCGTGAATCCCAAACAAAATCACAACAAATAATTCCAAAAACCAAAAGGAATTAAAATTGTGCTTAATGCCAAAAATTAATTTTTGGCAGAATCAAGTGTAATTAATTCACCCAACACATACACAGTAAATTGCTTAATTATATCTTCACTAAATAGATATATATGTTGTATGTATATTTCAAAGAATTAATATACAAGACATGAATATGAAAACTGAATATTGTTTTAGGCAAAACAATCAACCAGGCAAAGATTATAAATGGCTCTGATACCAAATGTTAGATATACAATAGTCTAACTATAATGAATAACAGTATACGAGAAACCTGACCTCGTATGATAGCGGAAGCGTATCCATGTAGATCTCCAGCCATAGTTGATGTTCATGTAGTATTGCCTCTTAACGGTAGACCGTCAGCCATGTTTTGCCTCAGACCTGACTCAGAACCCTAGATGGTGTATTGGTATCTACTGAGCGGTCTGAGTACCGTAACTGAATGTGCTAACTAATCCATAATCCTGTATCCCATCAATCCAGGTTATATTAGGCACAGAGTTTGGTTGACTAACAACTACTAGTTATTAAGTCCAACCAGACCACTTAATAAGCCTAGTCAACTTGCACCACTTAATTAAGGCCCTAATATATAATATCAATATATATTATAAGGGAAAATCTTACAACTTATTCATCACAACACACAAATACAGCCTTAAAATTCCCATTTCAACAATCAACATCCCTCCTCTTAAAACTTGGTTTGATGCAGGCTGCAAAGGTACAGCCGTACAGGGGATCTCATTTCACATTGTAGGATCAACCCCCTGGCAGCAGCCAACATGAGACATCATATTTCAGAGAGAAATCAACCTCATGGCAGCTGTTTGGCATTTTGACGAACAACTTTTAGGCAATCACCCACAGTTTCTTTCTGCCGAGACTCTACTGCCGGATTTTCCCGACAGTCAGCCTCCCTCAAGCCCTTATGCCCCTCAACCTCCTTTACAGTCTCTTCCCTCATTAACACCACTGATTTCCCCTTACCACCAATTCTCCTACAGGAACTCACTAAGTGACCAAACTGACAGCAATTTGAACAAAATCTAGGCACCTGTTCATAATCAACTCTCTGCCAAAAACCATCCCCTTTCTCACCAATCTCAATCCAGAATCTATTCAGCAAAGGCCTACTTACATCAACTTCCACTCTCACCCTAGCAACACTGAGGGAAAAAAAAACTATTATGAACGAAAAAAATAAAAAATGACCGACCTGTTGTTGAAGTCCTCGCCGCTAGTGTGGAAGTCGAAGCCGAAACTCACTGCCGCTGCTCTCGCCTCAAAACAGTCGTCGCCGGTGAGAACATTTATAGAAAAAAAGGGTTGCAGAAGGAAAACTATAGATCTGAAAAAGAAGAAGAAGCTTGAGAGAATGAGGAAAGACAGATCGGAGAAGACAAGGGCATGGCAATGGAGAGTAGCTGGGGCGCCGACGGCCAGTGGAGAAGACAAATCTAAGAGAGTCGGCGGCTGTGACGATTCGCGGTGGACCTCAGAGAGTAAGAAGGGAGAGTGTGGCGACGTTTTCTTTGTAAGCTTGGGTCCGAAGAATTTAATTGGATTTTTGCATATTGTTTTATTTTTGAAGAGCTTTTTTTTTTTTCATGGCGCTAAATGATCAAAATTTCCCGCCACAATATTTTTAGGGAAAATGACACTTTTTCCCCTGAGTTATATATCTATAGCATTTTTTCCCCTTAAATTATTGAAGTGGATGTTTTTCCCCCTGAAATGTTAAATGGACATATTTACCCTTAAACTAAATATTTAATTTATTTTTTTTCCAACAAATTATGACCATAATTCGGTTCAAACTAAACAAATACTATAGCAACCAAACCAAAATATTCCAATTACAATTTAGAATCGAAATTCGATATTTAGAGTTTATTAAAATCGTGAACCGGAACAGACGGTTCATGTTCCGAATGAAAAGAAAAAATAAAATGCATTTATTGTTGAATTTAGACTATTTTAAAATAAAAAATAAAATTTTAAAATAAAGACGGTTCAAAATCGCGAATCAAATCCGGAACCGCCGGTTCACGGTTCAAGATTCAATTTTTTTGATACATAATTTTAATAAATTGACATTTAAATATTGGGTTCTAGATCTGAATTATAACCGAAAACTATTAATTCGATTGCTTTAGTATCCGGTTCAATTCAAACCGAACCGTGGTCATCCCTACGTATACGCAATAATTAGTTGGAGTAATAAAATAAATAAAATGTTTACTTTAAGGGTATAAATGTCAATTTAATATATTAGGGGGAAAATGCACCACTTTTAGAATAATTGAGGGGGCTAATGTGCTTACCTAAATAATTGAGGGGGAAAAAGTGCTATAAGTATATAACTCAGGGGTAAAAAGTGCCATTTTCCCATATTTTTATTTTTCCTGACGTTTTATATTAAAATTAATTTTTAAAACAAAATATTTAGGGACGTTTATTAAAAAACGTCATGATTCTATATCTTTACTGACAAAAAAATTATATTTCGTCAGCAAATATTACAAAAATAAATTATTGTCTCTATCAAAATATATAGTGACGTTATTCAATATAACGTCACAAATTGTAATATTTAGCAACGTTTTTTTGAGCGTCGTTAAAATTTTCGTCAGGAAATGAAAGATTTCTTGTAGTATATATATATATATATATATATATATATATATATATATATATATATATATATATATATATATATATATATATATATATATATATAACACCTACAATCTTAAAGGTTTAAGGCACAACATGTGCTCTGGAAGAAGAGACAATTATGTGCACTGGAATTCTGAAAAGGCAAAAATGTGCATGGTAAGGTTTAAAGGTTGAAGGCACAACAATGCGCTCTGGAAGAAGGGACAATGTGCACTGGAACTCTGAAAAGGCAAAAATGTGCATGGTAAGGTAGAAAATATAAATAATTATTGAAAAAACTAAATTTCATGCATGATCTTCAATACAAATCATAAACGATCACAATATTCAACTAAAATTAGTAATTAGTGATTCATTCAAGATCAAATGTTCTTTAAAATTATATATATATAACACTTACGAACTTAAAGGTTGAAGGCACAACAATCTGCACTGTAAGGCACAACAATGTGCTCTGTATGAAGAGAAAATGTGCATTGGAACTCTAAAACAAATTAACTAAGTTACACAAAATTACCAAAATGCCACTATTTTTTTTTTTAAATAATTGCTTAATTCTATACGTTGATCTGATCTGAATCGATGGCCAAGATTACATCCTATATCTCACCTAAGGCTTCTTTTCACTTGATCATATATATATATATATATATATATATATATATATATATATATATATATATATATATATATATATGTATGTATGTATGTATATGTATAAAGCAAGCTCTTATGAGAAAATTAAGAAATAATCTTAGTCTTACATTTGAAAAAATCGCACAGTTCTGATAATTTTTTTTTTTCAAAAATGCGGTGTCATTTTTGTAATTACCGCTAACTTTACCTTACAACGTTTAACAATATATAGTGCGCTTCTTAGGATTATGCAGAAATGTACATTATATTGTTAAAAAGTGCACTCTATAGTATTTAAAAGCCCACTCTATAGTATTAAAAATTACTCTTTGGACAATGTAAAAGTGTTGTGCACTTAGAGTTTTGATTTTAGAGTTTATGAATATGTTTTTAGGTTTTTACGTTTAGTTTGAGTTCATTTTTTATTGCTTAGAGTTTAATATTTCTTATTTAAGTTTAAATTTTAGTGTTTTCGTTAATGTTTTTAAAAGTTATATAGAAATATACTATCTATTGTTAAAATGTACATTGTATGTTTGTGTGTGGGCGCAATCCGATGAGAATCACTCACAAATAGAGAACTACAAACTAATAAGAGCTGTCTATTTGTAAAATTCTAACAAATATGCAACAATTAGAGAAAAAAAAAACATATTTGCATTTTTGTAAATAACTCAATTTTAAATTGCGACTACTAACACTAATAAAGTGCAACTATCAATATTATAGAGTGCAACTAAGCAAACTACAGAGTGCATTTGTTCACTACACTTATACATATAATGGGTGCCGTTTATGTTGTTGTTAGTTGTACTCTATAGTAATTTTTAATTGCTCTTTAAAGTTTGACTTATTTACATAAATGACACCACATTTATTCTTTCTCTCCTTTAAAGTCGTTACATCTTCTTAAACCGACGATTCTAAGTGGTTCATAGTTCTCTCCTACGGCGGTGATATTATTTGATCTAAATCATATATATATATATATATATATATATATATATATATATATATATATATATAGAGAGAGAGAGAGAGAGAGAGAGGGAGAGAGAGAGAGAGTTGAGTTCAAATGAGGACCACTATATTATAGAGGACTGTGCGAACTGGTGTAGTCGTGTGCCATTAGTCTGTATATCGTGTGTCTGGCCTAATGTAGTCGTGTGCCACAGTTTGTATGTCTTGTGCATAAATTTGTTAATTAATAAAGCCTGGGTTCAAAACCTGATGTTTACATGTATTCTTGTGTGCCATTGTGTATTAAATTGTGTGCATAATACTAATTTTTTGTGTGCCCGTAATCAGTCCGCATAGTCCTCTATATATTGTGGTCCTCATATGAAACATCGAATTTAGTAAAGTTATACAATTAGTCCAATTTTACCTATTTTTGCCTATTAACTTCATGTATCAGCAATTATATCGTGAACCATGGTTCAAAAATGGCGTCGTTTCTTTAAGTAAAGAAACGACAGCCATTACAGTTTAACAGAGCGCATATTTTTTGTGTGTTGATTACCAAATGAAACTACAATGTATCTAAACTGACACTATCTCACATATTATTTTTATATTATCAAATGAAACTGCAATTAAATTGAAATGAAACTGTAGTTGTGTTGAAATGAAACTGCAGTGTATACAAAATGAAACTGAATAACAATTTCACATATTTGAGTGTATATTATCCAGCGAAACTGTAGTTATATCAAATAATACTGTAGTTGTGTTGAAATGAAACTACAATGTATATAAAATGAAGCTGGCCAAACACCTTGTGCTCAGATGACATGTAGTGACCTCTACCATGTGGGAGGTCATGAGATCGAGCCTCAGTGGAGGCGTTATTGACTCTGTGTGCTTCATTAGGTTGAGAAAGTATGTTTGAACAAATACTACAATGTAATAGAGTCAGTAGCATTCAAAACAAATGAAACTGTAATTATATCGAAATAATAATGTAGTTGTGTTGTAATGAAACTATAGTGTATATAAAATGAAATTGAATAACAGTTTCACATATTTGAGTGTATAATATCGAATGAAACTGTAGTTATATCGAAATGAAACTGTAGTTGTGTTGAAATGAAATTACAGTGTATACAAAATGAAATTAAATAATTTATACAATCACTTTTTGCGGACGGAGCGAAACAGGTGCCGTTTCTTTTCATTAAAAGAAACAACACTGTTTTGATGCCTGGACCACAATGCATTGTGCACCGCGGTCCATGGTAAAATTTGCCCTTCATGTATATGCCACATTATTTGCCCAACTATATAGTGTGATGACATTTCAGTAACCATTCGAAATAAGTGATCATAAGTTCGAACCTCGGTGGTAGGAGCTTAAATTTTGTAGGCTAAAAATGTTTGAGAAAGTAAAAATAAATATATTAATATGCCCCATTTTTTTTTTTAATTTTGTTTTAGTATTACTGACTCTGTTACAATGTAGTATATGTTTCCTACTGAAGCACAAAGAATCAATACTGCCTCACTGAGACTCAAACCCGTGACCTCCTATTTGAAAGAGTTACTTAATGCCACTAAATCACTAGGTCATTGGCATATCATTTATTTTACTTATTTAGCATAAAATTAATATATTAATAATACTCCGGGGTATATTTTAAAACTTTGTTTTGTGTTCTTCCATTCTTTCTTCTTCCTATGAAAAGAAAAAGAAAAAAAAAATGCAGACTTATAGACAATCACTACCAACATTGTCGGTACAACCAAAATCGACTCTTCCTCTCCATCGTCTTCTTCTGAGAGAAAATTCATCACATCCTTTATTTCTAGAAGAAGGCAACAGAGACTCACCTCCTTCTAGATCTAGAAAGAGGCAAGTTGATGTCTTACCTCCTCCAAATCTAAAGGAAGTGAGTCATTGCCGCTGAGGGAGGCACGATGATACAAAGATTGATAAAAGATGACAGTAGTGCGAGGGTGTGGCGGTGGTGGCAGCTATAGAACCACTACTATTATTATAGTATTATTAGAACATCCATAATAGTAGAGATATTTTGTGATTTTTGAAGAGTTTTTGTAAATGTGATTAGGAAATAAAATAAGAGGAGAGAGAAAAAAGAAAAAAAAAATTAAAGCAAAACTTATTTAAAAATAAAAAATATATATATATATATAAAGAACTGCCAGGCACAGGCGCTACCGAGCACGTGCAGTGCACGGGCCCGTGTGGTTTCTGTTGTGCGCAACAGCAACCCGTGACCTTCATTTATTCCTCTTTCCTTGAGAAGAGAAATAACCCAAACCTTGTAAAAAGAGCTGCCTTTCTCTCTCTCCTGCCTCTCTGCCACAATCAATCCTAAAAAACTGTGAATAAACTCTTAATAATTTTCTAATATTGATGCTCTTACTAGAATTTGAATCTTACATATTCTCACCATGAAATTGCATTTCTTTTCCCTTTAAATTTCCTCATTAGATCAGAACCAAACTCCTGAAAGAGGTTATAATTCACATTGTGGCAGAAAAAATTTGTGTATGGATCAGATTAAAATTGTCACTCATGGGAATAAAGCGCAATCACAAAATATGGTGTTTACTTACATGAGAAATTCTTCATTTTAAAAAGAAATGAAAGTTTGAAAGAAAAAAAAAAAAAATTAAGTGTTTACTTACACATGAAGAAGACAGATAATGGAGAATAAAAAACTTGGGGAAATGAATATCTAAAATATTGAAAAACCAGAGATTTTGATGTATCAATCTGGCCTACTCAAGCATGAAAATTAAGAGATCAGCTATTGAAAACTGTCAAACCAAAATACAAACAGCAAGTACAAATTTAATTATGGCTTCCACATAAATAAAAATTAAAAAAGGATAATCCAAGATTCCCAGTATAAGAAATTGTACAAGACCTGAAATAAAAAGGCCCCAGTATTCCATTAAAAGGCATTGCTAATCTCCCGACAATAATAACATAAAACATCGCAATATTTATGCTGCTTGACCAAAATTGTTTCAAACCAACACAACAAAGAAAAGGAAAAAACATCTGCACCAGAATCCAGATCAAGTGAACCCACAGGTTCATTGTCCTCTCAATTTCATTTTTATCTTTTGTTCATTCTAATTCAAGGCATCAGATTGGCATCTTTCCTCTGCAATTCCTCGCATTCAGAATGTGAAGCTCGGTGTTTCACCGAAGAATCAAATGGTGTGCAAAAGCAAGGAAAGTAACTCCTCAACTAATAATAACAATTAAAAGGCAAGTGAACCAGAATGGCAGGGTCAACAAACACAAGCAATTCCTTATTTTCTGTTCTCACCAAATTCATCTGTAACAACTCTTGGGCATCATTGGATACAAGACCTGACATCCGGCTGCAAATCAAAGGGATGGGTAAAGCTGGACCAAGCAAAAACCCTGATAAATTGAAAAATATGCCAAAGCTCAGCAATCATTAGTGGACAAATCACAGAATCACAATGCTTTAATCATCCAATAACGTGCTAACAAATGAACCAAGCAACAAGTACAAGTGATCTTGGGTGTAGGATTCAACACACGGTACCAACTCAAGAATACCAGCCAGTTGCAATAAGAAATTACAAAGACCTCTTTCGTAGTCACTATTAATTTCCTCAAAGAACAAGAAAAGTAATTCAAACTATAGACTGCAGTAACTCAGCTTTTTGTCCTTTTTCTTTTTTGTTTGTTAGCAATCTTAAAATATAGTGGGGAAAAAGGCATATGTGCCCTGGCCCCAAAAAAGAAAGATGCTACATTGAGTGTAGCAACTAAATTTAGAAGGTATCAAAAATTAAAAATAAAATAAAATAAAAAATTATAGTTCAATACATGTATGTAAAGTAGGAACTTAGTATGAAAAGTCAAATTTACTTAAAAACACCACGATACAGCGATACACATCATCACCATATCATGCACAAATGTTGTCCATGATAAAGTAATACTGTTGGAAAAATGATGATAGATAGAAGATATTGGAAATATTCAAAAATGCCTTGAGCAGCCCACCTTTGCAGCTTTGTTTACTCTAGTAATTAAAGCATTGGGGAGAGGAGTAGTTTCCTTCTTTATTTATTATGTCTCTTCCCAATAATCTTGTATGCTTATATATTGATCTGTAATATGAAATTAGGAATATGAATAAGAAACCTTTTTAGCCTTTTAACATGGTATCAGAGCCTCTTTTTTGGGGCCTGAGATTTCATTCAAATACCTACAGCAGAGTTCATCATCCCTTTTCATATTTCCTAAATACTAGAAGCTCACTTCACGAAACTGGTGCAATAGGCTGTCAAAAGAAGCACCGGCGACCTTGTCCGTCCTTTCCGGCCACCACGAACCTCCCCACGCGCCATCGTGACGAACCAGCTCCGACGCCACTCGCCGGCGCATGAGCTATTTTCCAACGACTTTTTCTGGCCAAATTTTCCAGATGAGTCCATCTCTCGTCTGCAATCCTGCGGTGATTTTTTCATATATTTCTGAAAGCTATGACAGAACATGAAATTTTAATAGTGCACTGAAAGTTGCCAGGACCACCATTTCTCATACTGCTCTTGCATTAAAATCTGACTAAGTTTGGATTCTGGATTCTAGAGCCACTAATTACATTTCTGGTAACCTCTCTTTTTTCTCTAATATTGAGTTCTCTCATACTCTCTTCCCGCAGTCATATTTGGTGATGGATCAGAAGGAAAGGCTATAGGAATTGGAAAAGTCGCCATTCATTTTTTATCTTTATCTAATGTCCTTTACATTCTTGGTTGCCATTTCAGTTTGATTTCAATTAATCAACTTACTCACTCTCTTAATTGCCCTGTCACCTTTTCTTCTGTGGTTATTCAGGACCGTCAAACAAAAGGGACAATTAGTGCAGGATATGAATCACGAGGTCTCTACCATCTTTCATGTTCCACCAATACCAAAACAGCTTGCACTGCTATTGCTTCACCCCTTCTCAACCATTGTTGCTTAGGACATCTTGACCTCAATAAATTAAAACAACTTGTTCTTGGTTTGTCAAATTTAAAAGCCATAGAGTGTGAATCGTGTCAACTTGGGAAACACTCGAGAGCCTCATATCCTAGTAGCTTGAATAGCAGGGCCGATACCACATTTTCTTTAGTTCACTCTGATGTTTGGGAACCATGTCGAGTTTCATCCATTTTGGGTTTCTCATATTTTGTTGTTTTCATTGATGATTTCTCTCGGTGCACTTGGGTCTTTTTAATGAAGAACTGTTTTGAATTATTTGATGTGTTTCAAAAATTCTACAAAGAAATTTTGAATCAATTTGGGGTATCTCTCAAAAATCTTACGCAGTGATAATGCAAGAGAGTATTTTTCTGACCCTTTCACTTCTTTCTTTTCCTCACATGGAATACTTCATGAATTTTCATGTGCTAGAACTACTCAGCAAAATGGAGTTGCTGAACCCGTACTTTGCTTATTCATAACAAGGTTCCTATGAAATGTTGGGGGCATGCTATACTTCACTCTTGCTATCTCATAAATCGAATGCCTTCTTCTGTTTTGCAAGGAAAAATTCCTCTTCATATCTTGCGCCCACAGGAACCTCTCCATAAGTTCCCGTTGCGAATCTTTGGATGTACTTGCTTTGTTTATGATACTTGGCGTGATAAACGTGATGCCAAGGCAACAAAGTGTATTTTCATTGGATATTCTCGCCTATAAAAAGGCTTTAGGTGTTACTGTCCTAAAACACACCGTTTTTGTAACTCTTTCGATGTTACCTTTTTTGAAACAACACCCTTTTTCTCTTCGACCTCCGTTGAGTCTGATTTCCTAGAGGAACCTATTGAAATCACAAAAATTCTCCATGTGCCTACTTTTTCAGAACCTATATCTCCCGTTCCTGAAAGGACCATACCTATTCCTAAAAGAACTATACCAACTCCAACCATCCAAGAGGAAGAACATATTCCACCATTGTTGTACACCTACGAACGACGCAATCATCAAGATTCTCAAAAGGGTAGACACCCAATTGAGTCATGTCATATATCATTGTTACCCACTGATACAGTCCAAAACACCACAACAGACTCTCACATTGCCAGTCGAGTAGGTAAAAGATCCACTCAAAATCCTCACCCTATCTATAATTTCCTTACACAAAAGCGTTATCTCCATCATATTGTGTCTTCATTACTAGTTTGTCAACTGTTTTTGTTCCAAATAATGTCAAGGAGGCATTAACTCATCCAGGGTGGACTCAAGCAATGGTTGATGAAATGGAAGCACTCTATTCTTCCGGGACTAGGGAGTTAGTCATTTTACCTCTTGGTAAAACTATGTTTGGTTGTAAATGGGAGTATAACGTGAAAGGTTGGTCCAAATAGACAAGTTGATAGACTTAAAACTCGACTTGTTGCTAAAGGATACACATAGGTTTTTGGCATCGACTACACGGACACCTTCTCACCGATAACCAAGATCACCTCTATCTGCCTCTTACTCTCAATGGCAGCCAATTGCCATTGGCCACTGAATCAGTTGGATATAAAATATGCTATCTTACATGGTGATTTGAATGAGGAAGTATTTATAGAGCAACCCCCTAGATTTGTGGCTAAGACGGGAGCTAATCTTGTTTGTCGTCTCAAACACTCTCTCTATGGGTTGAAGCAATCTCCACGTGTCTGGTTTGGGAGATTTAGTGATATGGTCCAACAATTTGGCATGATTCAAAGCAAGGCCGACCACTCTATCTTTTATAAACGTCTCTACTTGGAAAAAGCATATATCTTGTGGTTTATGTTGATGATATTGTCAGGGGATAATAGTGAAGGAATAAATCAGCTTAAGAAGCATTTGTTTCAACATTTTGAGACAAAAGATCTTGGAAAATTGAAGTATTTTCTTGGTATTGAAATTGCTCAATCCAAACAAGGTATCTATGTGTCTCAACGAAATTATGTTTTGGATATTCTTGAAGAAACAGGTATGACAAATTGCAAACCAATTGACACACCCATGAATCCAAATGTCAAACTTCTTCCAAGACAAGGGGAGCTCCTATCCAATCCAAGTACCGGAGATTAGTTGGCAAGCTAGTGCACTTGACTATCACTCGACTAGATATCTCCTTAAATCCTTTGCTGTAAGTGTAGTTAGCCAATTTTTTTTGCAAGAGCCATGTCAAAGTCATTGGGATGCAGCCATCAGAATATTGAGATATGTGAAAAGGTCTCCAGGTATAGGATTGCACTATAAGGATCATAGACATACAGAAATTGTTGGTTATACAGATGCAGATTGGACTGGATGCCCTTGAGATAGGAGATCACCATCAGGATATTGTATTCTATTTGGAGGTAATCCTATTTCTTGGAAAAGCAAGAAACAAGATATGGTTGCACGCTCAAGCGCAGAAGTAGAATACCGACCAATGGCACTTGGAATATGTGAGCTAATTTAGGTTAAACAATTTCTTACAGAACTCAATTTCTATAAGCCCGGTCCTATGAAATTAAATTGTGATAATCAAGCAGCTTTGCACATTGCATACAATCCTGTCTACCATGAATGGACCAAACACATTGAGGTTGATTGCCACTTTATACAAGAGAGGGTCACATCCAGAGACATCGTTACCACATTTGTTGGGTCAAATGATCAACTTGCTGATGTTCTCACCAAATCTCTTCGTGGACCTAAGACTGAATACATTTGTAGCAAGCTCTAGGAGCTTTTGATTTATACGCTCCAGCTTGAGGAGGAGTGTTAGAAATATTAGAAAATGTCTTGAGCAGCCCACCTTTACAGCTTTGTTTACTCTAGTAATTAAAGCCTTGGGGAGAAGAGTAGCTTCCTTTATTTATTATGTCTCTTCCAAATACTCTTGTATGCCTATATATTGATCTGTAATCTGAAGTTAGGAGTATGAATAAGAAACCTTTCTAGCCTTTTAACAGAAGAGAAGACAATCATAATTCAAAAGACACTCTGACCCCTTTCCCTACCCAAAATTATAATCAACAAAGACGAACATAAAATCAAAAACATGTGATTCATTGTAAATTTTGATAAAAGAATAAACAAATAGCTCATTTTAAGGAGATACACAAATTGCCAGCAAGTTAATTCACATCATTGACTCTAACAAATTTTATCAGGCCATTACCTGTATGTTACGCATTTTGCTGGATTTGCCGGTGTAATTGCACAATCCAATCCATATAACCATTTGTACCACCAACCTGGTCCTCAACTAGATTTCTTAGAAGGAAGAATCCTTCTCTCGGCTGTTCACCTTGCCTCACAAGGTGACATAATTGATAATACGATGGGTCACTTTGTCTAAACTTTCTAAGCAAGCCCATCAATTTTCTTGACACTTCATTATCTTGCTCATGCAGGCAAACCTGATTCTCAAGGAGACAAAGAATAGCCACATCAGAGGAACTTTTACAAAATTAAGTGCAAAATAAAGCTAAGGTAGCATGTCAACTTTGGCAGAGCTATTTTCTCTTTTTTCTTTTTTTATTTGTTGCGGGGTAGAACACAAGGCAAGGGGGAATAAAATAAAATCCATGATATGGAGCCAGTCAAATAAAACAGAAAATGTTTAAAGATTATAAAGTTGTGTGGTTGTTGGTACCAAAATGTTTAAAAATATGGAATTATCTTCCTTCGTAGGAAGTAGAACGGAAGATTATCTAGAGAAAAATCTAGATTAAAGACAGACAAACCAAATCAGCATTTTCCATTCCTCTATTTATGTTCCACCAATGGAATGAAATTCCATCCTCATAATGGAGGGAAATGAAATTTAAATTTTCCATTTTTCCCAATTTCCATTCCCCCAGAAAATTACACACTACTTTATCACACATGCATATAAGAGCTTTCCACAAAAAAAAAAAAAAAAACCTTTTTAACTCAAAGATCATTATCATTCACAATTAAGCTAGCTATTTACAAAAAGGCAGTGGCAGTCAAAATAAATAGACCACTGTTTGATGCCATTATGAATATGTATCTCAATAATTGGGGAGGTTTGAGTACAAACAATGGATTCCTATTTGACATGTAGAAGTTCATTATTCATGCAATTGATTTTTCAAATTTTCAGGAAGCTAAAACATGACAGTGAATTATGAATAGCAAGCCTTGTAGAGTTCAGATCTAAAAGCATAAACAACCTAGTCCATGGTGTATCCTACCTTTGAGAAGTCTGCAGCAAATTCATCACCCAATAAACTCTTGATGACATCTGTTGAAAGCATTTTACCAAACCATATAACAAACCGAAAACCATCATCATAGATATAGAGACCTCTGACATCTAAGCTATCTACAGTAAGCGGCAGCCTTTTCAACATGTTCTCGGACTCCCCAGTCAAGGGGGATGTCTGAAAATCAGAGAGGAATTTATTAAGAAATCCAGAAATAGAGGGAAAGTAACTTTCTCATAGTGAACTGAGATACAAATAATAAGTTCTTCAATTTAATCAGCATCTATTAATAAGGGAAAAAGAAAGAAACTTACTTTCAAAAGATATTCATCTACACGAATCAGGTTAGGATACAAAAGTTTCAACAGTTTTGCAACTGGCAATGCCATCATAGTATATCCAGAGGCACAGCGTTCATCAAGCTGTGCATCAGAATAACCACCACGTAGGGGTGTTGACTTGGACAAAGCTAATCCATACAAGGGCAATAGTTTCAGTGACTCTGGGTATATCATCCTTCCCCCCAGGCGATGTTGTACAGCATACAAATTTCGATATTCTCTGAGGGCTTTAACAATTCTCAGTTGAATAGAACTCCGAGCCTCTTCCAATTTAGTGGAGAGAGTTTTCTCAATTGCTGCACATAAAAATCATTTTTGAGAGGTCAAGAACCACTTTAACCTACATTAAAAATCAAAGAGGAACGGAATGCAATGAAAGAAAAGTGATTTTTTTATACCTAGCCTAGAGAACAAAGATACAATTGCACCAGCATCAGCAAGGCGATACATTTCTCCTAATTCTGCAACCACAGGTGCTGCTGCTGTGTGTACCCTAATACGTCTTTCTCCAGAAGAAGATGTGTACCTTCATACTATCAAGGAACCCTAAATTTCCCAAAGATAAGAGGAAAAGCTATATACCTATGTATTCAATATCAAGTAGAAATTTCATCTCCATACCAAAATTTCATTCATTCTCTAGAACATAACTACACTAGGTTGCATCCCTGTTGGATGCATTATACACCCTCCTAACTTATGACACTGCTATTTTCAGGATTTAGCAAAATGTTTGACCAAATTCGACCAGTTGGTGATGTTTTTATACTAACTTCAGTATTCTTCCCTTCATAAATCAACTTTATACACACATTCCCACAAAATAAAATGAGCTTCTATTTATATTTATATTTAAATTTTGATCATGTTGTAAACTGTCGAACACATAAGAACTGTACCTATTCGAACTGTCATGTAAATTGGATAGGGAGGAACAAGTATTAACTTATAATCTATTATCTTAAAAGGAAGCACTCTTAAGTTACACCAATGAAAACACCCTTTTTTCTCCTAATAAAACACCAAATAGACTTAAGCCTGTACTTGCATATTAATGGGGTAGAGGTTTCATGTTCAAGCACTGAACCAAGAGAGAGATTTCTATCATTGGAAGGATACAACAGAGCAACTTGGAAGTACACGGTCTGGGTTGTTAGAAGTGTTTCTTCAAGTGATAACTGCATTGCATAAGCTTTGTCACAGTCAACAGCTGGAAGTGCTATTAGATCAGTGGATCTTAGCATAAAATTCCCATGATAAGTAGTGAAACGAACACCTATAAGCACAAAATGGAAAAAATGAATTAGTTTCAAATTGAAAATAAATAAATAAAATTGATTAATCTACAAAATTTCCTTTTGATTCATCACAAAAGGAGCTTGCAGGTTAATGAAGTACAAAAATGACTTGCCTTTTCCGCATCTTATTCGCATGACAGCCTCCCAGGCAGTCTCTCTGGTTAGATCTCTTGCCAACTCCTGGCTCAATTTATCTTTATGAATAGTAGCTTGGAAACTTGGATAGTGATACACCTGGCCACCAGTATACTTTGCCAGAGTCCCTATACGAAGATGGAATAACATCTCATGAAGAGCACATACCATGTAAACACATAGGTCAAACATTGAAAATAGACAATTTTCATTGTAGTTGATCAAGTTTGTAATATCGCAAAAAGGCAGGTAAGACTAAAAAACCTACTTAGGTATATCAATGCAAATTATAATGTAGTCAAATACTTCTGTTAGTACTGTACCTAAACCACAATGACACTGATAAATTTTGGCATGCTGAGCTACACTTATGAAAGACATAACTATATAAAGGATAGGTTCATACATCACACAGATGGCCTAATGGTTGATGCATGCATATTTACCACTACCGAAACCCAACATTCAAGGACATAACTATGTCAAGTTAAATTAATAAATGTGCCACTATTAACTATAAATATCTAATAAAAATTTGCAAGAGAACATTAAGGAAAGATGAAATCACTAGATAATAATAAAACCCTCAGCAACCTTGGCATGAAAAAGAATGCAATTACTTTTAATGGATGATATAATTCTTTTGATAAGTAAATGGAATGATATCATTCTTGATCACCCAGATATAAAATCAATTATCAATTAAGTAGAAAAGGAAATAAAAATGGGGGAGCAAAAACTTGGATCTAACCAAAGATGTATTCGTATCAAGCATAAATTTTCATACTTCAAGCATTCATTGGAAAGAAAGTTCATTACCTAAGGTTGCTACATCTGTATACTTGTCACTAAATGTATATACATTGACAGCTATCTGATACTTGGTGAAATCAGCAGCCATCTGCTTATAGAAAGGATCTTCTGGTGTTCTTGTTGTATGTTCTTTATCAGTTCCATATATACGTGGATCATCACCTCTCAGCCTCAAACGACCAACACCCAGTGAAGGCAGTGTGCTCTGAAAGATCAACAACTTACCACCAAGTTGATTCTGGCAGTAGGTAGACCACACTTAGTATTGAACCATTTGAAAGGAAGCAAGAAAATGTTATTGGATATCAAAATCTTATTCAACTACGCACCCCCAGCACCCCCCCCCCCCCCCCCCCAAAAAAAAAAAAAAAAAAAAAGAGAGTAGAAGATTCATTTTAACTAACAGATCAAAAATGAAAGGCCAAATAATGCAGTGCACCCTAGTAGACAAAGGTTTACGCACCATAACCATGAATACAGCTTTTAGAGCAGGACCAAAAGCAGATTCCACATTCACATTATCCTGAAACATAGAAGGCAAGCTATCTAGAAATGCATCTATGACAGCCCTAGATTCTGACAAGTTGACAAGCAAGTCATCTGGCAATGGGACAAAAGTATCTTCAAGATCTGATACAACCATCATCTGAGGCTGCGTCAAGGAAGACTGGCAAAAACAGAAATTTAATTAATTAATTAGTGAATGGAACATCAAGGATATTGAAAGCATGTCATAGAATAACTTGATACACAAATCACTTGCCTTCATATTGTAAAAATGAATGGTACTGTCATAAGTAATAAAGCCAATCTGTGTTCTAGGAAATCCAGGCAAACTATCCAAACACTTCTTGATGGTTTGTGCTATAACCTGTAACACATATTTATAATTAAAATATACTTGCCATAATTAAAAAAGAAGGATCTGGCAATTGGAACCACATATACTCATACATAACAATCCAACTATTTTTTTTTTGGTAAAGAACAATCCAACTATGAATGCATGTATCATATCATACAGAAATGGAAGGCCCACCTCAATAATAGATGGGATCTTATAGAAACTCATAAGCAATGGGGATATTTTTGTCAATTTGACTACAAGCCCAAATACACAGAAGGTACCCTTTTGGTCAGTCATTAAATCAATAATAATATATATAATTTGTAGGATTATTGTCAGTCTAATAGTCTCACCAACATGTAGCAAAACGAAACTGAAATTTTTTGCCTCAAATTAGTCAATGTTACAAATTATTTAGGAAGGAATTCAATGACATAACATTCGTTTGGCCCAGCTTGAAGTTCTTGACAAAGAGGCCTTTTTCATAAAGCCAAATTTGGAGCTTTATGAGAAAGAGAGGATTTTCCTTCTCATCTACCCTTTTAAAGACATTTTTTCTCTCTTTGTAATTGGCCCAGCCTCTACCTTTTTGGAATAGCCCCAAACAAACTAGGGCAAAATAAGCATATGGTGGGAAACTTCTACTGCCAAGGTTGCAACACAAACTGAAGGGGGGAAAAGGGATAATAAATTACACATGGAAGTCAGTGAAGAATATATGTATCCAAGAAAGAATAGAGGCATAATGAAAAGTTCAAAATCTAGAAATTTTAGAATAGAAGTCCCCACCTCAAGCATTCCACTTTTTATGGCAGATATTGATACATCGATGAGAAAGAAATATGTTGGTGGCATTGGAGGCCGGACCATGTATTCAGCTGGAGCAATAAACTCCACACTACCCTTGGTAAGCTCAGGCCGCTGATTTATATCAATTCTTCTACCAGTGGCATCTAAATGGGCAAAATAATCACCATGAACTGCACATAAAAGGTTTAATTAGATGAGCCAGTGCATTTTTAAAAAATAAACACAAGGCAATTTACAACTAGTATACAGGAACATGTATACATAAGTAGACAAACAACAGTCAGCACCATTGAAATTGCTAGTGCAACAAATTCAAAATGATTGCACTAATTCATGCATTGCAAGGGCAATTTAGCCGATTAACTATTTGACAGTTTATAATTTCCTTTATTTGTAGTGCAAATCTAAGCAAAGTCCAGACAGTAACATCAATTCATTTAGTGGTTACATCCATCATGGATAGGGTATTTTGAATTTTAAAGCACGTGGACCACAGGAAAGTAATATGGTTAACAAGACATTAATGGCCATAAAAGAAGATGCCAAGTACTAGCATGAAAATAACTAATCTATCATAAGTCATAATGTCAAGAAGCAAAACAATGATCCAATAATCTCAGGCTCTCAGCTGCTAGATCAATGAGAGCACTACAAAATGCCAAAGAAAGCCTTGCTTAAGATAAATAATATGCTAAAGTCAACTATGCCTGTAATTCATCAGAAATATGTCTTCAGGTCAGAAGAAGGATTTACATTAGAGTCTACAACATTGAAAGGGAAATCTCAGAAAAGGTTCAAATGATTCAAGATCTATAGAGAAAACAGCTACTATTCACTGAGTAAATGACATATCTAATGACTATAATAGAGAAACATTTACCATCATTGAGCGATTGACAGATGTTGCATCTCCATTTTCTTCCACTATCGGTGAATGTCACATACGGGTTTACATAAGTCCGACACCTTCTGCAACGTATAATACCAGTTGTAGCAAAATTGATTATTGGAACTTCTTCCTGGACAATTAACATTTTTCATATGGCAGGTGAGCTATACACATTCCAAACACTCAGAATATGAAGAATCTGCAAATGTCGATGAAATGAATACAAACCCCATCAGAAGCCTCAGCAAGAGGGCAAACAACTGCACCAAGGGTTAAGTGCCACCTAGAAGCCAAGGACTGAGAATTTGGTATGCCACTAGTTGTCAACCGTAGATACTGAGAACTACAGTTCATGGGAAATAGTTCTGACAAAAGGTTTTGTGTATCACTTTCAAATGGCCTTGGTAATACTTTGGAATCAAGTCCTGTATCATATGATCCTGGAACAGAGCCAATAGAAAGTGATTTGAAATCCTCTGCTAAACCCTGCACATTAGGTATAGGAGGTGCAGATCCTGGATGCTGCATCTGTGATGGCAGTGCATACCCTCCTTGTTGAGAATAAAAGGGACCAGGTGGTGCTGGCATGGATGGAACATGACCTCCTTGTTGAGGAGGAAAGCCTACAGCTTGCCCAAGTGGAGGTTGTGTCATTGCACTAGGTTGTTGGCTGGAATACCCTGATAATCCTTGCTGAAAAGTTGGTCTAGAAGGTGGATACGATGACACTGTTGGCTGTGACGGCTGCTGCAAATTTGATCTAGGAGCAACAAGTCGTGGATCAACAGCTGATTGTTGAGCGGCAGTACTTGGCTGTGAAGTACTCATGCTATGGGCAGGAGATCCCATAGGGAATGATTGAGGCTGTTGCTGGAGGGGAACTGGATGTGACAAACCAGGGGCTGAAACAGGCCTAACTGATGGTGGAAAAGTTGGCTGTCCTCCAAATGAATTTTGTGGAGGTGGCACTTGGGCCATTGGAAAACGTTGGAAAGGGGCTGCAGTTGATGGGGCATATGATGTAGACATTGGAGGTGGCCTGGCTGCATCACTAGCCATACCTGGTGCCATAGGTCTAAAACCAGAGGGTGTTGTACTTGGTGGCGCAGCAAAGGGTGTGGAAGCTGGTCTTATAGGAAAATTTGGCTGATTAGGATTTTCAGTCCCCATTGATGATGGACTATGTTCCTGTCAATTTACCAGCCAGAAGCAACACAAGCATATTAGCATTATAATGACATTGGATACATTATAAAGTAACTACTGAATTCTAAACTGCAAATCCTAACAAGATCACTAGAAAGCAGCACTCTTGAATTAGCAACATAATCTCATGGATCTTTGAACATAACCCATCACCTGCCTAATGCATACAACACACTTACACATGCATACATTAATACATAGCACATTCACCCACAGTTTGACCTCACCATCCTTAATAGACATGAAAACAATAATTCAAATTGAAGAGAGATTTATGTATTCAATGAAAAAAAAAACAGAACCAAGACCTTAATCTATAAAACTCCACCTGCTGCTAAATTCTAAAGTCACAAACTCAAATATAAAGTTCTACAAGACTACAACACCATAATTTTAAGTCAAAGCCAACCTTGAACATTCCCAAACCTACATGCCAGGAAACATAAAATCATACCAATGCCAAGTTTGTAAAAACCACTGACACTATAGTATAGCATATTCCATAATTGAATTAACCACCCAATCAACAGCTATTTGGTGGGGGGTTGGGGGAGGGGGGAATTGCATTTTTCCCGTTAAAAATTCAATTTTGATCAATCTCGAATTCTTAATAAAGAAGAGATCAAATCAATATAAGAGAGTGTAAAATCAAGAGTCAACAGTAATCTATAATCTGAATCAATTTATGTATAAAGCAATTACGAATTCACAATCCAACTCACGAGAATCTAAGAGGTGCTATAATCTGAAGGAAATGACTCCCCGGGATTCCGAAATTCGATAGCTAGCAGCCTTCTGGAAGTCTAGATGTCCAGTTGAAAGTTCAGGATTCGCGGGAGTTGACGAATAGAGAAATATCTGAGTTATGTTTTGAGTGAAAAATCATTTGATACAGGCATTAGAACGGAGATCCGCGGATCCACAGAGAGATCAGGGAAGGATTACAATTAAGAGATTGCTTTACACCAACACCTGGGGTTTTGTTTTTTTGTTTTTTTTTTTTTTTTTTTTTTTACTTCACAAAGACGATCTGCCTCTTCTACTTTTCTGTTTTAATTTATCGTCCATTTTCTACAAACAAAAAAAAAATAAACAAAAAAAAAAAAAAAAGATTTTAGGTCCAGTATAACTTGCTATATAATATAGAGTTAATAACCAAAATGGTCCCTCGACTATGCCATAATTATCAATTTGATCCTCAACTACCATTCTTACCTAATTAAATCCTCAACTATGTAACTTTTACTCAATTAAGTCCTCAACTATACAATTCTTACCCAATTTAGTCCTCAACTATACAATTCTTACACAATTTAGTCCTCTGTATTAATTTCACTGTTTGTTGACTGTCAAAAGTCGGGATAAAATTATAATTTTACAAGATTTCTCCTTCCTCTCCATTTAGCAGCGCCAAACCATGCAGCAATACACTCCGATCAGATTCGATCGTCAAAAAATAGTTGGAAATCAAATTCATGGGTTATCCGATGCATAACCACTACATCGATACTGACAGGTTTAGAACCCAACCGGAGCTTATTGCTACATGGTTTGGCACTGCTAAATGAGGAGGAAGGAGAAAACTTGTAAAATTACAACTTTATTTCCACTTTTGACAGTCAACAAACAATCAAATTGACAAAGGACTAAATTGGGTAAAAATTGTATAGTTAAGGACTTAATTGGGTAAGAATGATAATCGAGGACCAAATTGATAATTACGGCATAGTCGAGGGACTATTTTGGGTATTAACTCTATAATATACTAATAACTCGTATGATACACGTGCGATACACGAACTAAATATTATTAATATTATTGTTAAATTGAATTGATAAATTGAGATGGTAATAAATATTGTTGTTATTAAATTAAATTTTATATGAAAGAAGAATCTTAATTTTATATACATTTTAGAAGATAATTAATAAAAATTGGACATGTAAATGCAAGATAATTAATAGGCAATTGCCGTGTTTGTTAAAAGTGATATGCAAAGTATTATAAAATTACAAATTATTAAAATTTCATGGTACACACCGTTAGTTGTTGATGTACAAATTGTACTTGAGTCGTTGGCAACTAATATTTTAAGGTCATTTGGATTGTTGATTCGAGAAGCAGCAACATACAACTAATAATGTACAAAAACTGGTTTCTTTAGTAGGAATCCCACATGTGATAGCATTTGACCTTACTTTTATTAATGGTCATTGCATATGATAGCATTAATGGGAACTGTCTTCTTTGAAATTTGAATGGCAATAATGGGAACTGTCTTTGAAATTTGAATGGCAATATTGGATCGATGATGTCATAGACATGCGGGGAACCAAGACTTTTGTTCATTTATTAGCACCCGACATTACCTTGGCTTCAATAACACAGTCTGCTAACTTGATTACCAATATAGTCCCATTGCATAGGCCAAGTAAATGGTCTATATTTCTTAACAACATGACCGCTGAACCAATTTTCAAAGTTAATGAATGGTTTGGTACACCTGAAACTCTAATGCCATTTAAAAACTCTGGTGTGTGTACATCTTAAAGTATTACATTGGTTGAATCGGCTTTGTAGACCGTGCCGCAACTAAGGCATGTCCTACTTTTAGAAGTATGTAACACACTCATATATTCATTTACAGAGTTCACAACATCTAGTGTTAGTGCCAGTATAGCACGATCTTGAAGATATCTGGGATTAGAATTGCCATTCAAAAACATAGGAAATGTACTTTGTACAATTGTAGCAATAGGGTCACCCGTAAAGGGTAGTAGCATATCACTTGGAATCTCAACATCTGCATAACCATCATTTGGACCACCAATCTTTCCATCACTGATAGAAGCAATCCAATCAGCAAAATCTTCCAATGATTTTATGTCAACTCCAGGTTCAACACTATTTAAATAGAGATTTTTGCTCAACCTCAACACTTTGCAGCAATTCCAAAGATAAGCTGAATTTATGGCTGATGCTACAATATCTTGTCTTGTATCTTTGGGAACTACTGGTAATATCTGATGAAAATCTCCACCTAGGACAACCGTTTTTCCACCAAAAGTTCTCTCTGCACTACAAGGGTTTACAAAGCACAATAAATCCCTCATTAGTCGATCTATCGCTTCAAAGAAATGTGTGTACATCATGGAAGCTTCTTCCCAAATGATTAAACTGGTCTTGATCAACAATTCGACTAAATGGCTACCTTGTTTAATGTTACACGTTGAGTCTTCATTTATTGATATTGATATTGCGAATCTCAAGTATGCAGTTCGTCCACTTGGTAATAGCAAAGAAGCTATACCACTTGATGCAACATTTAAAACAATCTCACATTTAGCTCGCAATGGAGATTGTAACACCCCGTGTTACGACCCCTAAACCAAATTAATTAATTAATTACTCACCCTAAAAGGGGAATTAAAATCCATTAATTAGCTAAAAGGGGGTCCACCATAGTCCATGAGCCCTTATCCCTAAAGCCAATCCCTTAATCCTATAGGAAATAGAATTAGCAAATCCACACCACTTAGACCCTAATTGGGACTCTTAGATATATAAATAGGGACATAGGAGGCACCTAGAACTCACACCACAATAACTTTCACCACACAAGAATTCCCAAGAATTCCCATAGGAGAAATCAAGAAAAGAAAGACCCTTCATAGCCAAGGAAATTAATTAAGGCTAAGAGGTAACCCATGTCTCAACAAAAACCTATTTTCCTTGCTATAATCTTCTTCTTTGGCTCCCTCTATATGCTTGTGTCTTGATGAATTCATTTATGATAATCATGATATAATCTTGTTGATTGATCTGATGATTTTATGTGTGATCTTGATGATCTTGATGTTAAAAAGAGGTTATTGATATTTATGTGATGATTCTTGATAAATCTTGATGGTTCTTGATGATAAAGATAAAATATGATTTTAATGATTAGGAAGGGATTAGAGCCCTAGGTTGGATTGAGAATTTGTATTGTGATGTTCTCAATATATATTTGGGTGGGAATTCGCATGTTCGGGTGTTGTTTATGTTTAGAAGTCATAATAGGATGAGTTCTACGTGGTTCTTGCTTTTGATCCATTAATTGCCTACGTGGTGTCGTTATTTGTGTTTAAAAGTGTCTGAGCATGGTTTCGGGTTCCACGGAGGATCCCGGGACGTTTATTGTGATAAGGAGTCAGTGGGGGGTAGGTGGGGGGACCCGCCACCTACCCGCTACCCAAAGGAGTATCGTCGGCAGTGGGCAGGCGACTGCCCGCCGGGCACCCGCTACCCCGAGAGTTATCGCCGGCGGGTGGCCCTCCACCCACCGGCTACCGGCTGGTTTGTTGCCCACTTCGGGTCTTTGGCTTCCTCGTTTGATGTTCCCCAATCCCCGTAGTGTCCCAACGGACCCCGTTTGTCGTGCATGAGTCTAGTTTGATGTTTCGGGTACCATTCGTAGGATAGGAGAGTCTTAGGAATTGCATGCTAGTTGAATTGGTAACCCGTTGGCCTAGGTGGAAGATGCATGAACCCCTTAGGACTATTCTTAGTATGTGAATGATCACACGTAAGTTTATTTATACGTCTCCCCCTTCCCAATGTGCTAATATGTGCTACTATGTGTTATGTGATGCATGATACCCCAATTTGGTTGCGATCAAATTGGGTGTTCCTGAGCTGCGGTTCAGAAGTTGGTTGCGGTCAAATTGGTTACTTATGAGCTATGGTTCATTTTCCTGGCTGCGGTCAGTGATTCACTTCTTGGGTTGCGGTCTACATGGGCCTCGTGTGCTATGGTCCACCGACTGGACGCGCCAGGCGGTGTGTAGGGCCATTAGCCCGAGGAAGGCTGTAGCCCACCGAATGAGTGATCAGGCGGTGTGTAGGGCTACGGTTAGCTGCGATCCACCGAGTGTATGGGCCAGCGGTGTGTAGGGTCGTAGTCTCCGAAGATCATCGCCCACCGAATGAATCCTTTAGGCGGTGTGTAGGGCTTGATCTACTACGACCCACCGACTGAGTTCGTCAAGCGGTGTGTAGGGTCGCAGTCCTCCCTTTAAAGAGGATCACAGTCCACTGACTGAGCGCGTCAACGGTGTGTAGGGCTGTGATCCGCCGTCGAGTTCGTCGACGGTCTATACGGTTGGTTGCAATCAACCCCTTCATGCTGCGGGGCCGTGTTAGTACTATATGTACTAACCCTCATGTTCGAGGCATGCGATTGGTCCCGTGGCGCCACCAAAGTATGCTTTTGTGACTTGAATGATGATTGAATGATTATGTGAATGATTTGAAAGTGAATGGTGACCTTAGATACATGTTCTTTATGATATTGTCTCTATATAACTGTTTATCATCGCTTAGTGTGTTTATCCCTATCTGTCGAGTCTATCCCTGGTTTTAAAGCTAGAGTCTCCTAAGTTTATATCTTCTTGCTTCAAAATGGTTTATATATATATATATATATATATATATATATATATATATATATATATATATATATATATATATATATATATATATATATATATATATATATATATATATATATATATATGTATATATATATATATGTATATATATATATATATATATATATATATATATATACATATATATATATATATATACATATATATATATATATATATACATATATATATATATATACATATATATATATATATATATATATATATATATATATATATATATATATATGTATGTATTTCAACGCGTTGGAGTGGGTTACCAGCATCATTCGCTGAACATATATATTTGGCTTTCAGGCACAGATGAGTAGACCCCGGAGCGCGCTAGAGATCCAGAGCGTAGATTAGTTAGTTTCCCTTTCGGCCTGCGTGCCATGATTATGTATTGACATTGCTTTGAGGATATTTAGTTAGTTTAGCCTGTGCATCTGAGTTCTCCAGCTCAGATGTGGCATAGCACCCCGCACACTTATGTTTGATTTTGGGATTTAATGAGAATTCGCCTTTATTATATAAGTTTTAAAAGTTTCAAAATTTCGGGGTGTTACAGTATCAACCACTGTGTATTGACAAACCACTGTGTCCTGCTGATACGTCTTGGATTACTGTATCATAAACAACCCTTTGCTCATCGAATAGTTTTGAACATAGATCCTCACGCTCTTAACGTAGTGCTTCACGATCATAGGGTAACTCTTCAAAAATCAATCAGTTATCAACCAATCTAGAAATATCCAAGCTTGGAATCGGAATTGGATGAAAGTCTTTTAAAGACTTATTTTGTAGTATCAAAAGTTTCTCCAACTCAATTAATCCGAAGTTTTTCTTCTCTTCATCTATTAGAACCAAATCTATTGCCATTGAAAAGGAATAAGGTTAAAATCATACAATATATACATTCAGTATAGAATATAAGGTGAAAATGGGATATGTTAAAACCTTGTTATTGTAATATTCTTCTTTGACTGAATTGAGCATCCTCGGACAAATGTTGCCACACCTCATTCTAAACATTTTCAGGCCTAATTACACAATTTGATGTTAAAAGTATGACAAAGAGTTTTCTCATTGAAAGAACACTTGACCAATTGCTAGCCTCATTTATAGCATCAATGTACTCTTTATCATTATCTTATAAACCATGTTCATAACAGGTATCTCTAAAGGTCATGTATTCAACTCTGTTAAATATCCTAATGTCTTTAAAGCTTGTAGGACCACGGACTATATTTAACAGGAACTTTAGGTAATATATTTCACCACATGCTGGTGGAACATAGAAGATGCGACCAATAGAGAATCCATTTTGTCTTGGATGCCACTCACGGATATTCTTCTTTTCCAAACAAATTTTGTTGGCATATCAATGTAAGTTAGCAACCTTGCTTCTGGGTATTTCTTGTTGGCTACAAACCATCCATTAAACATGTTTTGACCAACTATCTCTCTATTTAGAACACAATCAATGCTATCATCATCTTGGAAGACAATTGATTGAAAATCAGGCAAGTGAAAGCTTAACCTCTCAACGGGCGAGGATCTGTATTGAACTTCAAAACTAAATAAGCGGCACGTAGCCTCGCAAGCTGAAATGTATTGGCAATCATAGTACATGTTTATCTCATCAACAACTTCATTACCGATATCATCTTTTGTGGTCTTGTAAAATTCAGCCGTTACATGGTCATCACCTTTGTTCACATACTTGAAAAGGTATTTGATTGACCGTGATTGGTTACACCATTCTACATTTATGTGAGCTTTGCACTTCAATAACAAGTACCGGTTGTGTGGTACGATGTACTTGTATCGAACTCTATACCATTCTTTGTTATCGTTTTGCTATCATCTCGTCGCTGATACAATGGGTAACCATCTTGATCAAATTGAGATGCATCAATGTATCTTTTTGGAAAACGCTTAGAGAATTTACCATTGACCATACACGGAGAAATTTTTTTTGCATGTCTACATGGTCTGTGAACCATGAATTCCTCGACTGTTTCATAAAAGTCTAAGTCGGTGTGCTTGTCTGGAATTTCAGATGAAATAATTGAATCCAAGAATGTTGCACTTGACAACTCATCTTTTTTTTGTCAAGGAAAAGCAATATGTATGTATGCGGTAAACCATGTTTCTGGAATTCAATGGTGTATATAACTACAAATTATATAATATAATTAGAATTGTTCAAACTAAAACTTGTTGGTATACAGTAATAAAGAAATTATATCATACCTGCCTTGACGTGACCAAATAATTCTCCTTTTTGTTTTTTGTTTTTTTTTTTTATCTCTTTGATCAAACAATCCAACTTTATCTTGAAGATACAACACACAATGTCATGCTGATCTTCCGCTTTCAATTTTTTCTTTTCAAGGTAACGTGTATCTCAGACCACTTAGGATTACATGTAAATATAATGAATAGGTTTGGATAACCTATGAAATGACATATAGCCATGACATCTTGATAGTTTTGTATCACGTACGTTGCTCCGCTTGTAAAACCTGATGGTAATATTATTCTATTCCCTTGGGAGCTAGGTTTAACTTCACCTCGTGTCAAGGCATCTGTTAAGCGCCAAAAGATGCTAGTTTTTAGGAGCATTTTGAAGGTGATTTATGTATAAAATAGCTCTAAGTGTGCATGATTTATGAATAAATAGCAAGAAAATGCAATTGAGCACAATAAGATCTTCTAATCTCTACATTTTAGTGTTTTCAATGGTTTTTGGACAAGAAATGTGGCAAAGGAGCTTAAAAATGGCGAATTTGCAGAAGCGCGGAACGAAGACCCCATTCACACTAGCCTCACGTGCGTAACCGGCACAAATAGGTTCAGGAACACATTCACGCCAGCGTCACGCGAGTGACAGCCAGCGTGAATCCATTCGTGAACTCATTCACGCCGGTGTCACGCACGTGAGTGCGGCGTGAATGGGGATGGGAACCATTTTTTGGGCAAGTTTCTAGGTTTAAATAGCTATTTGTGAGATATCTTTTAGGGGTCGAACATTTTTAGGGAAAATCAGATCTGTAAATGCTCTCACTACTCAAATTAGCTCTCAAAAAATACTCTAGATTGTAAGGAGAAGGAGGAGGATTCAAGTACCAAAATTGTAGGATCTTGCTTCATCTTCAACTTTTTGCTTGTAATGTAGACTATTACAAGCTAGGTACTCTCTTGTGATTTTAATCTTGAATTGTTTGATATAATGTTGATGCATATCTTGTATTTGTTGGGATTGCAATGCATAATGATGAGTAGCTAATTGAGTAGGTTTAGGATTGTGTTGTATATTGCATTTGTGATGATTAGCTTGATTTGATTTGTACTTTTGTGGTGATTGAATGGTGTGGTCATTTGGTCATGCATGTCTTGTTGTAGAGGATGATTTGTATAGCATCCTTGGAGTGGGGCCCAACTCCATGGATGATCTTGGAGTCCTAGTCTTAGGCAAGGTATTGCTAAGCCTAGGTGAGCCTCTTGATTCTTCTACATTCCCCGTCCTAGATCCGAGAGGACATGGCCCAGGAAGGAATGTAGGCAAGGTGTTTGCTTAAATGCCTCGTAGAAGATGTGGACACTTGGGTGTCATGTCTACCTACGGGAAGCGTATGGACCGGAATGGCTATGCACTAGCAAGGCATTCCTCTTGAATTTGTGACACCACATTCAATCACCCCCAAACCTTGAGGTTAGCTAATGACACATTGTAATATGCACACAATCCTAAGCCATCATTTTTCCCTCTTGATTTTATAATTGTTCTTGTGCACACTTTTTTTTTTCTTTCTATAATCGCTCTCTTTTCAAACAATGCTCACTCTCAAACCAAGACTTCTTAAGCTTGAAACCCACACTATAACACTCTCCCAAAACTTTCAAGTTATCACTCATTGAGTACGACACTCGGGAGCTTACATTTATGTTTTAACAAATATCTCATTCTTAACTCATCACCCTAAACACCGCTAAACCATATCTGTCAGCATCTGATAGACCTTTGTATGCCTCACATCTCAAAGCTTTCTGATTTGCCCTTATATAAATAAGTCTACCAGATTCAACCATCATGTACACATCCACACAAAAAAAAAAATTTATTGGAATAACCTCCTAGCGTACATTAAAGTTGAGTTATCATTTAACCTCTCATGAATACGAAATGCAAAGTACTCCCTTTGAGATACACTACGCCTTGATAAATTCTGATTACTAACATGTGTTGCAAAATGTATATCCTCTCTGTATCCATCCTCACCATATGGGAATAAAATTGGGTATTGCAATGGTAAGTAGGGAAGAATTAATTCATTTATACACTTCAAACTTCCAGACTTAGACTTTACCAAAATGTCACGTTCACCCATTGTAGGTTCTAAATCATCAACAATGAGAGCAGCAACCTCTGACGTAGTTAGTAAGTTATAAGATCTTGCATCTGTACTCCTCTTACCTATTAGCCTCGTTTTAATCTCTACTCGTGGATTAAATTCAATAAATGACTTAGACATACAGAATGAACTAACCAAAACATTATTCCCATTTAAAACCTCCTTAATGTCCTAAACGACCTCAACACTATGTTGCTCCATTTCCTGTTACACTCCTTATTTCAAAGAGATACTCATCGCACTAGGTACCTACATATCCTGCTGCTACCTTCTCATTAATAGTTATTTTTTCAACAACTTTAGGGCATATCTTTCCCTTCCACATCTGCCCTTTGTTTCTGCATTCAAATAACCTAGCCATGACAATTTTTCTCAATGATTCTAAACAATTAATTAAAGGATCTTGACGTGCATCTAAAATCAAAGCATTGAAGCATTCACTTATGTTATTAACTAACATATCACACATAGGAATAGAAGAGAAATGAGACCTGGACCATTCCGTGGGGTGTTTATCAGCTAACCAAGCAAATTAATCTACATCTAATTTCTTGATGTGCTTTATAGCTTCATTGAATGAATTTAGAGTTGTTGCCTTGGCAGCAGTCCATAATGCATCTTTTAAAGCTCTCCCAGTAAATCCAGGCACCTTCAAGTTGCCATAAAGATGTCTCACTCAAAACCTATGAGTTAATGAAGACATGACATTGTTAAATGTAGGGATTAGACCCTTCTGCTTATTTGCAATTAGAAAAACAAAATAAGAAAATGATTTAGAAAATCTGAAAATGCTTTAGAAAATCTAAAAATGCATTACATAATAAAAAAAAGCCAATATGTTGGCTAAGAAATCTAAAAATGCTTTTGGGTTTACCTGAAATAAATGTTAAGTCACCATCATGTACACCAACCATTGCCAAATCTCTCTTTACCAACTGTAAAAACCATGTCCATGAGTCTTTTGTTTCACCTTCCACAATTGCATATGCAATTGGATATATACCATCATTGGGATCAACTCCAATAGCAGTTAAGAGGTGTGTAACACCCCCAAATTCTAAATACAAGAAATCCAAAAGGAATAAAAGGGAAATTTCAATGCGGAAGCGGATTCAAAACTTTGAACTCTTAATGGGGTGTTATGCCACATTTAGGCCTGATAAGCGCCAAATATGCTATGTTTTATAGGGTAATTAGGAGACATTGTGTGTTATAAGTGGAGTCCTTTGAACCTATTTTGTTCTTAAATTGATAGAAATTAGGATTAAGGACTAATTGTGATTGCCTTTGGGAAAAAGAGCAAAACATTGTCAAATGCAGGGCATTCCGGCGACAGTTCGGTAGATTGATCATATCTTGAGCTAGGAGTGTCCAAATGATGTAATTCAAGTGGATATGGTTCGGCAACTTCAAGGGCTACAACTTTGCAGAAGACAAGAAGGGCAAATTCCAAAGCACGTGCTACCACGCGCGTTGTGAAGTGCGTTGTCGGGGAAACCAAAAGTTCCACGCATTCCACAACGCGCGTTGTGCAGTTCAGGGCGGAAATTTCAGGATTTAGTATATTTAAAAGGCTAGTTGCGGGACTACTTCATCACGAATTACTTTCCCTCTTTAGAAATCAAATTTTAGCACTCTTAGTTAGGGTTCTTAGGATAGATTTAGATTTCTTTCATCATCTATCATTTCAATTTGTAATTTCTCCCAATTAGTAGATTAGATTTCCCTTTCTAGAATCTAGGTCATCTCTAGCCTACTCCATTGTTGAAGAACTCTTGGAGAAGAAGATTGACAACCTTCAATTCAAGGGACAATTGTAGAAGTGATCAACTATTGCAATCTAATTTGGTATTCTCTTATTGCTTTCATATTCTAATTGTTAATTGATTTCATATTACAATGTTGATTTACTTAGCAATGCTTGGCTAGAATCCCTTGTGAATTGGATCTTATTCTCTTGTGTTGAATGTGATAGATCTATGGATTTGTGATGATGTGCTTGTTGCCTTGTTGTAAGAGGACCTAGTATGGACTCATTGGATGTGAGTGCACCACATTCATGTAGGTTTGAGAAGGATTGAGCTAACAAGAGATTGTAGCTTGATCCTAAGCTTCTCCTTTTGCAATTCCCCTCTCAAAGAATCCTACGGGACTTGGAGCGGAATGAGATGTAGACTAGGTGTTTGTAGGAATGCTCCTTAGGACCATGGTTACGGAATGGTGCTCCATACTAAGGAAATGCCTAGTAACCCGAGAGGTGAACGGTATTGGGAGTCATCTCACGTAGGCTATGCACCACTAGTTGCACTCCTAGGTTGATTCACTTCACGCACAAGGGATAGGAATCCAATTCACCTAACACCATCCGTACTAGTTTCATTTCTTTGCCTTGCATTCTTCCCCTTGCACAATGCTTTCTCCTAGCTTCCTATTGCATATATGTGCTTGTGTTTGACTTCACGGCATTCGATTCCGATTGTCCATCCTTTGAGAACGACAACCCCGGGAATATTCATTCCCAACGTTCATGAAGCTGAAGCGAGAAATGACATAAGTGACCAATCCACGAGTGTGGATTGGAGGCAGCGCACAGTTGAGATGCAATTGGAGGGAAAAAGCTATTTAAAGACCTAGATTAGACTTAGATAGGGAGTTCCACCATTTTTATAGATTAGATACATTTCATTTTCCTTATTTGGGAGCTCCGCCAAGTTTACTAACAGAAAACTGTTCTCTGTTTTCTGTTTTCTAATTTTTTCAGTTTTCATTCTCTGTTTTCTGTTTAGAAAATTTGTTTACTAACATAAAATTGTTCTATGTTTTATGTTTTCTAATTTTTCAGTTTTCAACTAAAATTTAGTTTAGAAAATATTAATATTTTTTGAGCTAATATTTAAAATATTTTTCTTGGATATATTCATTTGAATGACATGAATATGAATATATAACTTTTATTTTGAATTCTAATATATGTGAGATTTCAATATTCGATATCTGGATCGAACTTATATTATAATGTTACATAATTAAAAATATTCGAATTAATAATCTATTGAGTTCAATCAAAATCTAAAACATTATATAGAGTTTAATTCTTAATTTTGATAATGTAAATAATGTCTAACTTTAAAGTGTAAACAAATAAATTATGTTTAAATAAGTAAAGTAAGTAGAAAAGATAGAAGATATTGATAAGTAAACTAAGATGATAATGAATGTAATCATAGTAATATGGTTATAGTGACATATAACTAAATAGATGATAGATGATTCTGTTTTCCATTTCGAAAACACTTTTTAAGTGTGTTCCAGTTTTCCAGAAATTATTTTCAGTTTTCAAAATAGAAAACTGTGTTAGTAATTGAGTGTATTGTATGCATCTTGTGGAGTCCGGCCAATTCTTTGGATAGTTCTAAGCTAGTGATCTAGGCAAGATATTGCTAGGTCACTTGAAGCTCCAAAGCCAATTGCATTTCCTAGCTTTACAATCCAAAAAGCCTAAGCTAGGAATGAGGTGAAGACTAGGTGTTCGATAAAATGCCTCTTAGGCCTATAGTCACTTAACAGTGTTCTATACCAAGAGGAAGCCTATAGTAAACCGAGAGGTGAACGGTTCTTGTAAAGCCTCACTAGATTCAGCTAATTGCAATATCATAACATAAGTCCTAAGACACTAGAAGCATCGTGCATGAGATGGGCAATTCAATCCTACTTTCTTTTAATTGAATTTCAATAATGGTTTTTGCTATTGGATTCTACAACTTCGATTCTTTGCATCCAATGCTTTAGTGAACGTGTATTTGACTAGCACGATTCTTGTTCCTTGGTCCGATATCTATCTAAAGCTTCCAATTTTCCATCCTTGGTACGAACATCACTTTCTCTCTTCTTTGAGTTTTATAGAGAAAATTACACTTTTAGTCCTGTGACTATAGAAGTCTTGTTAATTTCAGTACTTGACTTTAAAAACTAACAATTTAGTCCCGTAACTATGCAATTTTTAACACATTTGGTCCTCCCGGCCAAATCACCGGCCAAATATCGCCGGAAAAATATAAATTATTTTTAATTATTTAATCATGGGGGCAAATCCGTCATTTCAGCGTCTTCTTCTTCCTTCCCCTCCCGGAGCTTCGTCCACCATCTTCGTTTTTTTCCAGCAGGCTCCTTAACTGTGGGTCTAAACCAACTGACCTCACATGCTCAACTTACACAGATCTCCTTCAGCAGCCTCTTTGGGAAATATCGGCAAACAGTTTATGGACACAAGTAAAACAATCTAGCAGAACAGATCTCATGCAGCCTATTCACCGCCGATTGGTCCACCGAATGATGGAATCGCCAAAATTCCAAGTTGGTAACACAAAACAAAAGGCATCACAACCAAAACGCATGCCAAACACCTAAATATCTAATGAACTAATACGAATACTGTGCAATTTCTTAGTTTGATTAACACCCTTGCTTCCACTGGAAGTGGAGAAGAAGAAAATTCAATGGAATTTATTTTTCATTTTCTGGGTCATAATGGCAAAACACCACAAAGAACTTGCCGCCCGATCTGTAGTCACCGACTATCAGCCGCCCATTCCCTTCCATTTTCAAGAAAGGCTGCTGGAAAATATATCATTGGCATTAGAGACCCAAATGTTGGTTTCAACGTTGGCACTATACATGTACTGAATGCCCAAATACAGGTCAGTTTGGGTTCCCTATCGTTTGAGAATGCGGCGGTTTCCGGCCGTCGTTGCAAAGGAAGAAGAAGGAGGCTCAACTTTACCCTTTTATTCCACTTGAAATGACCAAGTTGCCCCCCGAATTAAACAAATAAGAATGAATTAAAAGATTCCGGCGAAATTTGGCCGGTGATTTGGCCGGGAGGACCAAATGTGTTAAAAATTGCATAGTTACAGGACTAAATTGTTAGTTTTTAAAGTCAAGTACTGAAATTAACAAGACCTCTATAGTCATAGGACTAAAAGTGTAATTTTCTCAGTTTTATATTACTCTTACTGTTTTGAACCTGCTTTTTATCATTTAGATGGATGATGGATCTACTGATTATTTCATAGAATTTTACCTTCATTGTGCACACCATTTTGAGAATGAGTGACACAATTTCAAGATTATATAGATTGAATTGAGGAGGACTGCTAAGGAGTAAGGACCAGTAAACTTGGTTTAATTTTTATTCAGAATTATGATGTTTGTAGAATTGTAATACAGGTTTTATTGGGTGACTTGATTGTTGTAAAAGAAGATTGAAATCAGAGCTAGTTACTTGCTATTCAGTGGCATGCTATAACTCTATTGGTACAATTAATATTTATGAAATATACTTTTCTATTTTACAATTAATATCTAGATGATGAATTATAAGTCTTTTACTTGTGTTTTATGCATTTGGACAGTTCGATCAGGATATGATTTTGTTCTATTTTTATTAGTTTTTGATAAAAGAAAGAAAGCAACAATGTTTAAACTTGATAGAACTTGACTTAATTTTACTGAATCTGGATTTATTGTGAAGAGGAAGTGCAATGTCATATTAGAACTTGACTTAATTTTACTGGATCTTTCCATTCTGTAGGTTTCTTAGTTTTAGTAGGTGGAGATCCTGGTGTTGGCAAGAGCACATTATTCTTGCAGGTATGACATTTTGGTGATGTTTTTCTCTTAGTAATTGGGGTGTAAGTGGATTGATTTGTAGTTAAGCTGAAGTATTTTTTAGCTAGTATTGTATTTTAAATTTAAATGATTTTGTGTTCTTTTTTAATTTGCTTGGTTTGAAAAGAAATGCATGCTAGGGTATTATAGTTTTAGACTGGTTAAAGTGAACTTTAGGCTAATGTTATGGTGTCGTATAGGCAAGGGAGATTTCTCTCTTTCTCTCTCTATTTATAAATTGTGAGGCCACACGCTTCTTGCATGTTGTTAGGTAATTGTGCTGCGATCTTTCTTGTGAGAAATAGGGAAATTCTAATTGAGTTTTGTATGAAACAGACACAGAATTTGCTTATATCTTAACTTGCAATGGCTCCATCACCAGAAACTATCAATCCTAGAGGTAAATACATTTGCTCTAGTCCCATCTATCTTTAAAGTTTGTGAATTGCTTAGAAGAAAATTTTTATTTGAAAAACCTATTTGATTAAAACTAGACAAGTGTTTCCGGTTCAGTTGCTGGAAATTCTTTTCCTATTCTATTTGCATATGGAGCTTGTATGATTATTTATATATTTCCTTGGATTTTAAAATTTTCAAAAGCCACTTAGATCAAGTTACCATTGCTGTAACTGAAATGCAAATTAATTACCTCTTATTTCCTTCCTTTAGTCCAGGAGTCATGCTTGTACTACTTGACCTCATGATTACATGATGAATGGATTTACCTTCTTTATTTACTAACCCAGTAATTTTAAGGAATGAGTTCTTGAAACTGGTCTCAATAACTTCATTTCTCTTACTTTCATTCATATTCTGCTTAATACGGAGTATTAAGTTTATAGAATGTGAGTGTAGAGTTTGATTTTCTTTCCAGAATCATGAAGCATTTCTGAATTGTTTATCTGGGCAGTGACAAATTATTTTACATCAAGTAAAATATGTAGAGGGTGTGTAAAGGAAACAACATAAATCAAAGTTTCTCCTTTGTCATTGCTCATTTTTCTCTTCTCATCAATAATTGAATAAGATTTCATAAAGATGTGATGAATGGGATCCTTCATAACATCTGAGTAGGTAAATTTTATGCTACAATATGTACTTAAAAATGTAAAATTCATTTAGAAGGTATCCCACAGGGATTCCTTGTAAATTAGGCTCTGAGCATACATGATGGTGATACCACAGAAGCTTGTGGAGCGGCTGCGATTACGAGCGCCAAGATACACATACATGATTAGATGGTGACTTTGTCATGGTTTAGGTAGCAAATCTTTCTTTGTAATCCCTTAATGGTGGATTCATTAATATCTGAGATGGAAGATTATACTTTGACCTATTCAATGACTTCAGTAATCTTTACTTGTGGACTAGTTGTCGTGATAGCTTATTCTAAACTCAAAAATGTTACTAGGGATAATACAAATCATTGGAAGATCAAGTATATCAATTCCACTGAACAGAGAATTGGTGGTTTCTGTCCTCTTACGCCCAAGGAGGTTGGATTATTTCTTCAAGCTCTTGGTTATCCCAAGTCAACATTGATTTATATTGCTGCGGGAGAAATCTATGGTGGTAACAGTCATCTTTTAGAGCTTACATCTCGCTTTCCAAATGTAGTTTCAAAGGTAAATATTCTTTGTTTACATCCTCTAGTGACTGCAGTTCATAAGATTTCACTACTTTGCTATGTTATCTAATTGGCTGGCTAAAATTCCCATTAATGACAGGAAATGCTTGCAACCCCTGAACAACTGAGAGAATTTGCCAAAAATTATTGTTCCAATCTCTAAAGATTTAAAAATTGCAATGGAAATTTAAAGTGTCTCACAATTTGCTTTCTTGTTATCAACTAGGGCTGGGGGACTTGGAATAAATTTGGCTACAGCAGTCATTGTGATTCTTTATGATAGTGATTGGTGAGGATATTAAGCATTTGATATTTGATGAGACTGGATAGTATATTGCTAATATTTAAATTTGTTGTGTTCATTATATTGCAGGAATCCACAGATTGATTTGCAGGCTCAGGACCGTGCACATAAGATTGGTCAGAAGAAGGAAGTCCAAGTTTTCCGTTTTGGTCACAAGAAGGAAGTCCAAGTCTTCCGTTTTTGCACTGAGGTTTTGTTTTCATTAAAGATGCATAGAAATGGTGCCATAATAGACACATGCTGATGTTTTTCCATTCTAATTATTGTGAACAATACACTATTATGACTTGGATGATATATGAATATTCGATTTGAATTGGTCATGGAAGTATTTAGACTTGTTAATTAGTTCTTTTGTATTTTGAACCTTAATTTGTGCAAAATTATGTAACTACACTTGACCATGGTGAATGGATAAATTGATTTTTTATATGATTAAAATTTAAGCAGGTTAAAAACGGTTAAAAATCGTCTATTTTACAATAGACAACAGTTTGAAACTGTTGTCTTTTCTACAAAAGACAACTGTTGATAAGCGTGACTTTTAACAACAGCGGTTTCAACAACACACAATAGACAACAGTTTATAACTGTTGTCTTTTAAAGAAAAGACAACAGTCAAAAACCATTGTCTATGTGCATCACTTTTAACAACACCAGTTTCAACAACATTCAATAGACAACGGGTCAAAAACCGTTGTCGTATCTAGAAAAGACAACGGTTTAAAATCGTTGTTTATTTGCGTGACTTTTAACAACACCGGTTTCAACAACACTTAATAGACAACAGTTAAAAAACCGTTGTCGTTTCTAGAAAAGACAACGGTTATTAACCGTTGTCTATGTGCGTGACTTACAACAACACCGGCTTCAACAACACTTAATAGACAACGGTTAAAAAACCGTTGTTGTTTCTAGAAAAGACAACGGTTATTAACCGTTGTCTATGCGCGGGACTTACAACAACACCGGCTTCAACAACACTTAATCATGGTTGCAGTAGGCGCTAGTTGGGCGCCCAGACAGCGCCTAGCGCCTAGGCGGGCGCCAAAAAAACAGTGGTAGACTTGCAGTTTGACAATTTTAATGAGGTTGTTTTCAACATTTAATCAAATAACACATCCAAATAAATAAATTGATGATAATTCATAAGTCATAAGATCAAAACAATGGTTTTCAAAAAAAAAAAATATTAAAACAATATTAAAAATTAAAAATACTCAAATATGAAATATTCAAATACTTCAATCATCCAAAGATTCAAAGTATCAAACTAGTCTATGAATGTATATATGTCATATTATATATATATATATATATATATATATATATATATATATATATATATATATATATATATATATATATATATATATATATATATATGTATGCGCATGCGCGCGCGCACACACACACACACACACACACACACACATATATATATATATATATATATATATTATAAAAAAATAGGCCAAGCCGATCGGGTTATCTCGACCGAAATGGACGAGTTAACTCGACTAACTTAGACGCTAGGCGGCCAAATCGGCCGAGTTAGGCGCTAGGCGGACGGTAACCTAGACGGGCGCCTAGGGGGGAAATCGCCACGGTCTAGAGGCGCCTAGCGCCTAGGCGTGCGCCTAGACCGATTTTTACAACCCTGCACTTAATAGACAATGGTTAAAAAACCGTTGTTGTTTCTAGAAAAGACAACGGTTATTAACCGTTGTCTATGTGCGGGACTTACAACAACACTTAATAGACAACGGTTAAAAAACCGTTGTTGTTTCTAGAAAAGACAACGGTTAAAAAACCGTTGTCTATGCGCGGGACTTACAACAACACCGACTTCAACAACAGAAATTATACCCCTACGACAACGGTTATTAACCGTTGTCTATGTGCATTTTTCTTGTAGTGACAATAAAAATCTGGAGAGTGATCCCGCAAATCTTTTGACACACAAAAAGGAAACAAAAAAATAAACATTCGTCAAGTTCTTTATAAGGTAATAATTTCTTTATTATTTGTTTATAGTATATTTCATTTCAACTATTATATTAGTAATATATATTATTGGTTATATTTTTGAATAGGGGTCTTTATAACGAATTTGGTTTCGCATCAAAGACCATGTATGGCTTCCTAGATCCACATTGGATTCAACCAAAATTGAATACTAGAGATGAACGGACATGGTATATAAATGTCACCATGCAATATGTAAAGAAACAATGTTATTTAGCCCCATATGTTTAAGAGTAAGTTTTAATTGTTTCAAATAAAATAAATTATATATAATATACTTCTATTATATATTATATTTACTTAGAACTAATAAATTATTTATTTGTAGTGGGCATTGGATGTTGATGGCAATTTGTCCTCAAGTAAACAAAATTTATTGGTTTGATTCCATTGGAGGCGAACCATGTGACGACATTAAAGATATATTTGAAACGTATGTGAACTTATAAGCATTAATAGTTATTATTAATAAAGTACGATGTTCTAAAGTATTTATGTATGTTGTGTGAAATCAACAAGTATGTTGAGTGAAAAGAAATCAACTCGCCAACCAAAATGGATTAAATGTTTGGTAAGTATTTTATACATTTGCAAAACTACATATATTTTATTGTTATTTATTAAATAAAATTTTAATTGTATTTTAATTCAAATGTAGTGTGCCCAACAAGTTGGAAGTAACAAATGCGGATATTATGTGATGAAATACATGTTTGAAATTCTCTCCAAAGATGCATGCGGAGGAATGAATAAGGCAAGTAATTTAATAAAATACATTTCTCATTAAAATTTTAAAAATGCTAACTTACTAATTATTTATTAATTATCAACTTTGTAGATCGTTGAGAGAGTTGGTGGATTGAACTACAATCAACAAGAGATTGATCAAGTTAGAGACGTATGGGCCAAGTTCTTAATTGATGAATGGTTAAATACATTTTAGTACGTGAAGTAATATAATTGAACTTGATAATTTTAAATTATATTATTAATTAGTATCACATATTAGATTCTACAGGTTTTGGGTGTGTTTGTGATGAAATATTTGAGCAGTTTTGGATGTGGTTGTGATATATGTAATTTGAGCAGGTTTTGGGTCTAAATTGATAAATAAATGTAATATTAAAAAAAAAAAAACAAATACGTACAACATCGATTATATGCAATAACCAACGTTGTATGCAAATAATATTACCATACAACGCTAGTTATTACTAAATAACTGTTGAGAAAAATCTCACTTCCTGTGACAATGAAAATCACAGACCCCGACACAGTCCACAAATACGAGATAACACAATAGCCCAAAATAAATAACAACGGAAGGGACACAAGATTTACGTGAAAAACCCCAAAACGACAGGACCACCTCAACCAAATATTCCACTATAACAAATCTTGGGTACAAAGTTTCTGGCTACCACACAAGCCAAACATCCAAAAATCATCAAATACAACAACTCTAGGCCAAAGACTTCTATAATGTTCCACAGACCTGATACCAACTTGTACTTAAAATATTCAACCACCACGAGCAAGGTGAAAAAGAATATAAATACTACGAGATTATCCAAAAGATGTCTGAAACAAACAAGTTGACCTCCAAAAGTAATTGGTGAAAAATACCACACAAGAACCTCGGCAAACTTCACGGCAAAACCAACAAGCATGCGACAAAGGATGAAACCCGTTGAACACAGTGATGCCGAACTACCAAAGGAGACAAAGAGACAAGCAAAAGAAATCTTTGTTTTATTTCACTGCCTGCCCTCACGTCTACCTTTCCCCCGCCTAAAAATGAAATACATGAAAGGTCCCAAGATGCCAAAATCTCTTTGTTTCCAACCCTTCATAATCCCTAATATTATTATTATTATTATATAATAATAATTAGGGCTCAATAAACTATATAGTGAGTACAAAAAAATGCTTGGTCCAAACATGAGCTATTTTTCACATAGGAGAGAAGCCCAACCCAACAATAGTTTTATTTACGTTGTAAACCGACGTTGTAAGTTCTATTAATTAAATAAAAAAAATATACGACGTCAGTTTTTATTTAATTATTTTTTTTTAAAAAAAAATAACATTGAAATAACCGTAGATTACTAAGTTCTATTAATTAAATAAAAACAAATATGCGACGTCATGCGACAGTTTTTATTTAACCAACGTTTTTATTTTAACCAAACATCATATGTTTACTATACAACGTCGCCTAAATCAACATCACATTTTAACGTCGCCTAAATCAACATCACATTTTAACCAGCGTAATTTTTTTACTTTTTAACCATGATATTCTTTTTTCACTTTTTATGACATGCACCACACGGGACAAATACTATTAAAGGGGGCATTGAAGAGAGAAAAGTTGTCAAAATACATACTCATCATCCTTCCCCCAGTGCTATATATGAACATCATCATTATATATGTTTATTTGATATAAATAAACTTATATATGGGGTTGTAGAAGAACTGTAATCATCACATGCACATTGAATAAATATAAATATTTTTGAGATTCCATTTGCAAGAAAGCCATCTCATAGTAACACTGAAATTAAAATGTCTCATATATATACCTATTTTCTTTTGCTGTAAACTTCAAATTAACCGCTAACATATTTGTTTTGAGATATTTCAGCTCCCCCATACTAAATTACTTTACTCAACATTTCTTCTGCAGGTTACTTCAATCCCAAGTAAGAATTGAAGGAATTAACCGAATGTTATGTGTGTATGCAAGGAATAATATCTAAAAACATAATAAGTCTCAATCAAAATTATATCTACACAGAGAATAATATCTAAAAACATAATAAGTCTCAATCAAAGTTATATCTCTTATTTATGTCCATGTTTTTAATGCTAACCATTTTGTACATTGTGCTTTTAGAATTGTACTATAGAATTTTTTTAAACAAAAGTACCCTTATCCATTTTGTACATTGCTTTTAGAATTGTACTATAGAATTTTTTTGAACAAAAGTACCCGTTATAACTTCTTATCTTTTCCATTACTTTCATCATGCACATGCATCTACCATATCTTTTCTTATATTCTTTAATTATAACAATATTTGTAAAACATTATATATTTATTATATATTAGATTAATATAATAAATAAATTTTATTTCACTTAAGATTTTAATTAGTAAAAATTTGTTAGTTATTTTTAAAAATATAAATATTGGACATATATTTTTATGCATCAGAAAAGACTACTAATATAATATTTATGATCAAAATATTAAGAAATAATGTAATCCATTATTCATCTCCATTCTCCACAATACATGATGGTAATCAACCCAACATTTAAGGAAATGAGGGGAATGATTTCCCCCTCATTTCCCATTATAATCACTCTTTTTCTCACAAAACACACACTATTAAATTAGTGGGTAATTCTATAGAGGTGATCCACAAACGCCCACGCCACAATATCCGCTCTCAAAGACTCCAATGCCTTCAATCGTAACTCTAACCACAAACCCTTTTGTCTTCCAGCAACGGTGGGATCACAATGTTGCTTTATGGCAGCTATTTCTCCCTTCATCCGGCCTTTCAGCACCGTCATAACAGATGCGGTGGAAGGCTCCTTCACGAAAGTGCTGTTGTGGAAAACATTCGCAATTGAACTAACCACCTTGTTTGTGATTCCCCAACAGCCCTTCAAGTCTTGGGCATCCTTTGTGCTCAAAGACTTATCACTATTTATCTTCTTCTCCAAAGCCTCCACGGCTTTCGCTTTGTTGTAGACTTCCTTTATGACGACTGCCAAGGTCTTTCTCCTATCACAAGTGGCGAGGAGGGCAGCTCTGTGGCCGAGCAAATTGCGAGCACAAAATGTGACAAAGACGGTGCCTCGCAGGCCGAGGGCTTCGGTGCATTTCTGCATAACTATGGATTGGTTAGAGGGACGGGGAGATGGACGATAAGCAACCGCGGGAGTAGCAATGGTGAATGCCATGGCGAGAATGAGGAAGATAGAGGGAAGGGCGGGGGCGGGGGCGGGGGCCATGTTATTATGTTTAAGTGTGGCCGATGAGATGATGATGATATAATAATATGTGGAGAATGGGTGATTTTACATAGATGGGATTGTGGAGTTTGGAGTTTAAATAGAAAGGATCGATATCCAAGATAGAGATACAAAGATGCACTTTTTTTGTTGGAGCAGTTGGAATTGGAAAGTTTTAAGGAAATTAGGTAATGACTATTGACTAATGAAAAAGAATGAAAATTGTTGCGGTCATTAGGAGAAATATAATACATTCCACATGATGAAATATTAGAGATAAATGGATAAGTTTTAATTAATTTATCTTTTATATATATAGGGAAGGGATCAGGTGCACGAAGGGCTTCCCGTGCGGTTGTACGGTTGTACTCACATTAAGCATTAAACTGACACACTTTAAGCACACAACACACGCACATTAAGCACACAAACAAAATACCTTCAGAACACAAATCCACGCACCTTAAGTACAAAACTCACGCATCTTAAGCACAACCCTCACGCACCTTAAGTACAAAAACACACGCATCTTAAGTTTCAACAACTACTCACATTAAGCACAAACTCACGCACCTTAAACACAAGACTCACGCACCTTAAGCACAAGACTCACACACCTTAAGTACAAAACTCACTCACTTTAAGCACAAAATTCATGCACCTTAAGTTTCAACAATTACTCACATTAAGTACACACACGCACCTTAAGCACAAGCATCACGCACTTTAAGTATAAAACTCACGCACATTACTTACCGCACGGAAAACATGCACCCGCATTGGAACTTATATATATATATATATATATGTGTGTGTGTGTGTGTGTGTGTGTGTGTGCGCGCGCGCGCGTGTGTGTGTGTTTGGAAAGTTTAAATGACGACGTTAGAAATATCAATGACAAAGTATCAAACAACCCTAAGGACATTCTCAATAGTTGGGGATTTTACCCTAGATTTTTATGGGCACCAACATCCACTATCTCACTCAATCACAAAATCTCTTCTTCCCATTAGTTTTAAGTTTTTCACAACTTTTTGTGGACTCACCATTTTATCTCTATATTTTAATTATTTCTTTATTTATTATCATTCTAAAAAATTATAATTATAAATTTGATAAAATATTATTAATAATTCTAAATTTAATAATAATATTATTATTGATAATTAAGAATTTTAATTTAATTAATAAATATAAATTTAATAACAATAATAATTTAAAAATTAAATAAAATTAAATTAATAATTAAAAAATAAAAACAATAATGTTAACCTGTTAAATTAAAAATTAAAAATTAAAAAAAAAAAAAAAACAAGAGGCTGGCCGGCAAAATAAAACAAACAAGATCTTCAATTGAGAGTGGCCGCCAGCTGGCGACCACTGTCGAATCTCAATGGCCCATGCGGCTCACTCTCTCACCTATTTTTTTATTTTTTATTTAAATTCTGACAAAATTGTTGACAAAATGTGGGGTGTTGCAGGAGAAAATTTTCTCCAAAATGCAACACCCCCATTTGTTAAAAGTTTGTTAGGGTCGATTTTCTTGTTCCAAAATCTAAGTAAGATCCCTCTATTGGAGATGTCATAATAAGATTAAAATACAAAATACATTATAAATTACAATAGAAAGTTTTTGACAGATTACATGATAGTTAGGGTCGAAACAAAAAATATACTTGAGTGTGGTGAAAATGTGAAAATATTTATGAAAAAATATGAAACATAATCAATTAGATAAAATAATTTGAATAACACTATATTCATAAATACTTTTTAATTTTAATTTCTTTTAGTTAGATCAACTTTAGGTTTTTCTAATAAATTAATTCGAATACAATGAAGTATAATATAAACTTGTTAATTTGTTAATTAAATAATTCATAAAAGTAAACTAAAAGAGCATTTAATTTGTTAATTAAATGGTTCATAAAAGTAGACTAAAACTAATATTTAATTTATATTGTAAATGAATGAAAGATATAAAATAAACAAGAGAAGATAAAAGATTTGGACCGGCCTGTGATAATAGACCTTTTAACATTAAATTTGAAATTCAACCAACTAAACTATTCAAACTATTAACAATTTAATCATAAATATAGGTTTTATATAATATTTAATGCTATATATGTTTTTTTTTTTTTTTTTTTTTTGAAACCAACCGTAACGATTGTATTAATTATAATGCTATATATGTATATACACACATATACATATATTTGACACTTGTGCCAAAAATCTATCATATTTTAATTTACTTTAAAATTTGTCTTTTTTGTTTACAAATTACATGTCAAAGTAAACTCTTTAAAAAAACCAGCAATCTCTCCATGTTGCATGTAACACCCCAAAAATATTTTTACCCAAAATATATTATTTTTGAAATTTTAGTAGAATAAAAATCCTATATTTTAAAATTTTATTCCTACAATGCTTTAATAAGTAAATTAAATAAATTATTTGTTAATCCAAAATGTTTTGTTAGAAATAAGACCCAAAAATATTCTTATTTTTAAAACCCTTATTAGAAAGTATACTTATGTATCAAGTTTTGATCCAAAAAGTCAATCTGAGAGAACCTGTGAAACTTATATGATCGTTTCTAGCCTAAAAATGATTTTAAAAGTGATCCTAACTTATTTCTAATATTTTAGATTTTATTTATATCCAAAACTGACCCGACATTTGACATTAAATTATAACCCGATATTTTAATCGCAAAAAGACCCATTTCAAATCTTACCTAGGGTTTTGTGCTCCTATATGATGTTTCTATTCTAGTCTTCAAGACCTCAATCCCTCCCAATACTCCTCCATTCCAAGACTCAAGAGGCAACAAGAAGAGAAGTCTTGTGAGCAATTTCTTCAATCTCCATCTAATCCCTAACTTTCTTCATTCATTTCGATCTATCTTCTATTTTCTTCCATATCACCTTTTCTTTTATGAAATGTATGTATATGCTTATGTGTGATGTCTTCTCTATGTATTATTGTTTTGGATAATAGGAGGTGAAGGAGGAAGCAATAGTTGAAGAAGGAGGAGGGGTTCAAACTAAGGTTTAGTTCATTCAAGGTATAACCCATGGAAACCTAAACCCTAGCTAGCTATTTTTCTCTTAAAAATCTGTGAATATTGCTATATGGTTTAATGTTGATGTTTGTTGCTTCACGAGCCTCACGGACCCACGAGTCTCAAAACGGAGAGGAACCAAACCAACCGAGCCGGCCAGGGTAGTCCTGCCGCCTGGTCTTGCGAAGCTACGATGTGGAGTGGCAGGGCTCAAAGAGCCCGCCACTCCAGCCTCTCCTCCTCACAGGACTAGCTGGTAGGACCGGCTAGTCTTGCGGCTAGAGCCTGTCACGCACACTGTCTCATCGAGGCAGTGTTCTCTGCTTCGCACAAACACCTCAAACAAAAACCAACAACACCACATCGCATCTCAACATCAAAACACAACATTTCAAACATCAAATAGCATGTATTTCATCATCCTAAACACAAAAAATAGATAACACCCAAATAATCATATCACATAATTTAGGGCTAAAAATAATAGGGTTAGGGATCCATGGGTTATACCTCAAAGCTTAGCATTAACAAGCAAGAATTTTCCCTCTATAATCTCAAGCTTGGTCTCCTTCTTCGATCACCATCTAAGACTCCATTTCTCAGGCAACAACCCAAATAAACACATAAGGGAATATTATCGTAGGAGGGAAAATAGGTTTTAAATTTCGAATTTCGAATTTTTTGGTTAAAAATAAGAGTTTAGTAAGGTTAATTTTCGGGGTCTCACACTAAGTCCAAAGTTATTCAATTCAATCAAAATCTTCAAAGGTTTGTTGATTTCGTCATCGAAGATTCTCGGTATGTATTTTTTATAATGGTTTCTTTATTTGTATAAATAAACATATACTCTTTATCACCAAATGCATTTATTTTTACTCAAGGAGAGTCGATTGACAATAACCTTGTGGACGAGCACGTGGATTTTGTTTTGCTTTATTATAATGGTGATTTGGCATATCCATCGATCATTATACTGCAATTTTGTAGAACCAGGGCCACTGATAGTAAGTAATAACCTAACGGCAGACTTAAATTTAATTGTTTCAATTATACCTATTTAAAAATGGTTTTTATATTAGATGGTGAGGTAAGGATTTCCTGTTCCTACACTGCAACGAAGATTTTGTTCAACTACGAATACCCCGATTTTTTCACTTTCAAGGAGAGGTATTGGGACTGTTTAATTTACTGTTTTTCTCTTCATATAATATTTACTTCACAACATCTTTTACGATTACGAGTTATCCTTTTTAATCAGTATGCGTAGGTTCTTTACTCCTATACGGAGTATAAGCTCAAGTTCAAGAATCACTAGATCTGGATCGTTGGAAGCTATGTCGAATAAAAATATTACAATTACTTCTTTGAAGGAGATTTATGACAATAAGAAGGTCAAAATCACAGGTATAGAATTTATACTGAATTCGTTTTAAGATTCAACTACTAAATTTCTACGCATTTTACGTAACATTTATAGGTAGGAGAATTTTGGGTCGTTGGAGAAATTTTAAACATAGAAAGCAATTGATACTTCAATGCATGTAAGAGTACAATAAGGGTTGTGGGAAAAAACTTCAAGACTATACGGATAAAATATACTGTAAGGCATGCGACAAACAGTGGACAGACGGAATTATTAAGTATAAAGTGGTCATTGTTGTCCTGGATGATGACCAAGATGTCCAACTTCAACTTTGGGACAATGTTTGTTCGTCACTATTAGCGAGTTGAAGGAAAAGTATTCTAAGGTGAGTGATCTTTTAATAAATAAACACTTTGTTTTTGAACATATTAATAATATTATCTGTTTTATAATATTTATTGTCTTTTTTGGTTGACCTAGGATGGTTGTATGCCCAAAGAACTTGAGGGATTGATTGGAAAGACCATGAAGTTTTCTTTATGTTTTCTTTTTATACAAAGATGACAAAATTGCTATATATCTACATAGAAAATATATCTTCCATGCAAATAATTTTTATAACTGAGTTGCTACACAACGAGCTAATTAGCCGAATTAATACAAATTCTAAACACTGATATATAAAATCTCTAGAGTTTCAGCACCGGATGCGTATATCTACATGTTAACTATTAATTGAACAATTATTTGCTTGAATTCAAACAATGATAACATCAGAAAACATAATCAATCCAATTCAATTTTTCAATTGCACTATATAATAGTCGATGTTGTAATTTATACAATTATATATCGATCCAAATATTTTTAAAATATTATAACAATCCATTCTGCGTTGAAAATACTATTTAATGAATAAAAATACATTAGTTCTTTAATTTTTTTTTTCTAAAATTGTATCATTTAGGAATATATTAATTTGTTTTAAATTTATACCATTAATGAATAAATATAATTAATGCGTTAATTTTTTTCTTCTAAAACTGTCATTTAAGAAAACATTAATTGTTTTTAATATATATATATATATATATATATATATATATATATATATATATATATATATATATATATATATATATATATATATATATACTAGTCTTTTCTATGCGCGATGCGCAAAAACATATGCCCAATATTTATATTTTTAAAAATAGCTAACAAATTTTTACTAATTAAAATCTAAGTGAAATAAAATTTATTTATTATATTAATCTAATATATAATGTTTTACAAATATTGTTATAATTAAAGAATATAAGAAAAGATATGGTAGATGCATGTGCATGGTAAAAGTAATGGAAAAGATAGGGTAAGGGTATTTTTGTCCAAAAAATTGTATAGTACAACTTTAAAAGCACAATGTACAAAATGTTTAGCATTAAAAACATGGACATAAATGAGGGGTATAACTTTGATTGAGATTTATTATGTTTTTAGATATATATATATATATATATATATATATATATATATATATATACCATTAATGAATAAAAATACATAATAATGCTTTAATTTTTTTTTTCTAAAATCCATTATTTTTATCAAAACAATTTGGATGTATAATTTTTTTTTATATAATTGTATAGATATTATCGATTTTTATTTATATTTTCCAAATAGGGCTCCTTTTTTTTTTTTTAATTACTAAAGTAGGATAATTTGAAATCTTATTTATCAAATCCTTTATTTATTTATTTTTAGATTCTATGCTCCGTTAGCCATAGCTATATATAAACTAGTACTGCCATTTGCACCATGCATCATTGCATCTTTCAAGTTCACGTTCACCAATTCATACATACATATTAGGCATAGTTTCTTCAAATAGAGTGTCCAGATTCTACAACCTAGCCTTTTATATGAATTTGAAAGGTTGTTGCATTTTGTCTGGACAGATATATGATCTTCTGTATGTTGTTTTTAGTCATACAACCTTCAATTTGTATATATAGGGAAGGGATCAGGTGCATTTGAGGCTTCCCGTGCGGTTGTGCGGGTGGACGCACGTTAAGCATTAATATAACGCATTTTAAGTACACAACACACGCACATTAAGCACACAAACAAAACACCTTCAGAACACAACCTCACGCATGTTAACCACAAGTCTCACGCATGTTAAGCACAAGCCTCACGCATGTTAAGCACAAAAACACACGCACCTTAAGTTTTAAAAACAACTCACATAAGTGCACACTCACGCACATTAAGTACAAAACTCACGCACCTTAAGCACACGACTCACGCACATTAAGCACAAAACTCACACACATTAAGCATAAAACTCATGCACTTCAAAGTTTCAACAACTCACATTAAGTACACACTCACGCACATTAAGCACAAAACTCACGCACATTACGCACAAGACTCACGCACATTAAACATTACACACTCACGCACATTAAGCACAAGACTATTGCACATTAAGTACAAAACTCGCGCACATTAGTCACTCGCACAACCACACGGGAAACACTTAAATGCACCTGAACCTGAACCTATATATATATATATATATATATAGATTCTGAATCCGGTGCACACCCCCAAGTCAGCCGAGCCCGTGAGCACACTCCCTGATCGTTGATTTTAATTTTTTGACGATTCAGATTGATTACCACTTGGATCCCATGTTATACTGATTTTAGATGAAGCATGGGTCTTTTTGTCCTTAAGCACTATATTTATTATTTTTCATTTCATTTATTTCCATGTTTATAAAGATTTGTAGCGTTATTTCAGCTCTCCTTAATCAATATTTATCTCTCTTAGTGATTTTCTTTGGAATTTTACGGCGGTGTGTGCGTGGGTGTCGAATGGTGTGTGCGTTTTACTGTAACAGGGCTCGTACATCATGGCATGATGGTTTTTTTCATAAAATTATGCGTTTTGGTATGTGCATTTCGTGATACAGACATGTACATTTTGGTTTGTGTGTTACTAGTTTCGGGCGTGTGCGAAACGTATCCAAAAGAAAACAAAAATATACGAATCTAATTTGGGTATAGGCGTTTGAATTTCGAGTAGATAATCAGTGCGTAGTAGATATAGTATTGGGCTTGTTGTGTTTTTTTTAATTGTGGAAAATTTTACGATGGTGTGTGCGCGGGTGTGGAATGGCATGTGCGATTTTCTGTAACAGGAGGTATACACCATGGCAAACTATATAACGCACACACCATTCCACACCCACGCACACACCACCGTAAAATTTCCCATAATTTAAAAATTCAGATGTACAAAATATAATTAATTATTACCATTGATAGGGTCCCTAATAATTTAAAATATCAATTTCCATTCATAGTCTCCCTAATATAATGCTTAAGATTCCAATTGAATTATATCCATAATTAAACATATATCTACAATTACTATTTAATCCTTTTAATTTAAATATATCCTTAATTACTTTGACAATCTCTTATAATCTCAACCATTTATGGAAAATAAATCAATGGATATCATGAGATCTCATGATCTCATCTAGTATATGGGTTCCACCAGATTCGAAGCCTATATATATATATATATATAAAAGATCATATGAGAACACCTGCTTAGGTGAGAACGTGAGAACAAATCTTGTGCATCCATCTAATATTTTTTAATGGTCTAGATTAGATTAAGTGTGTGCGAACGCACATTAAATGTGTGCAAACGCGATTACACACATTTAATGCGCGTTCGCACACACTTAATCTAATCTACACCATTAAAAAATATTAGATGGATGCACATGATGTGTTCTTATGTTCTCACCTAAGCACATGTTCTCACTAGAACGCTAATATATATATATATATATATATATATATATATATATATATATATATATATATATATATATATATATATCACACTATAATTGAAATTAATAGTAATTCTACTCCTATTTACCAAACAATGGAATTTGAATTCTTACTTTATTTCTACATTATTCCTTTACCACGGAATTACAATTTTTGAATTCATTCGTCCCTAATTCTCTCATTGCAACTAAACAGCCTATAACGTGTTTTTCACAAGATAACCTTTTGTGTTTACTACTATAACAAAAGTTATCGCTAATTGTGAATGCATAACTTTATTTCTAGACAACTAATGCCATTTTCAATGGCAAGATGCTATACTTGACCTAATATGTGAGTTGGGTGATATAGCTAAGAAATGAATCTTGCATTGCAAGCAAAGGTCCACTCCAAGAAGCAAAGCTAGTGCGAAAAGATGAGAAAGGATTTGATCCCTTGATGAAGATAAAGAAAAGCATCAGATGCCATGCCATGCAAATGCACCTTTACATTTATAAATATGCACAAGCCCACATCCCAAACTAAAAGGTTTGTAATTACCACAAATTAAACCCCCTCTCTCTCTCTCTTCTCTCCAACAATGGCGGCGAGCCACCTCACTGCAGATCAGATAGCTGAGTACAGAGAAGCCTTCAGCCTCTTTGACAAAGATGGAGATGGTAAAAATTTTAGTGTTTTTCTTTTTCTTTTACTAAGAAAGAAAACCCACAGCCATTATCAATGTTCAACGGGTAAATCCTACCTTATGATTTTAGTTGTCAAAAGACTACAATAAGATAAATCAGTATAGGTTGTCTATAGGTGACCAACTTAAACCAATAAACTAATAAGCACTATTGCAAAAATCGCGCCTAGGCGCTAGGCGGTCAGCTTCCTAGGCACTCTAGGAGGGCTAGGCGAACCCCAGACGCCTAGAGGGCGCCTAAGGATTTTTTCAACATTGCTAATAAATCACCTTTGAACTTGTAACCTTAACCGGGTCGACTCTAACCTTAGGCGGGGTCGATCGACCTTGGCCGAGGTCAACCCGTGCCGGGGTTTGCCCTTGGTCTCTCGTGTCGCGAAATCTCCTCCCGTGTCAGGTCGTCCCGAACCCATTCCTAATATATTCATCAATAAGATATTGAGAATTGATTGCTGTGGTAGGGCAAGTGACTTGCCAAGAGCTTGGAATAGTGCTAAGATCATTGGGGCAAGTAGTGACGGAAGCAGAGCTGAAAGAAATGATCAGAGGAGTGGACGATGATGGGAGTGGGACAGTAGACTTCAATGAGTTTCTTGGGCTAATGTCGAAGAAGCTGAAGGATAACGAGGCGGAGGAGGAATTCAAGGCGGCGTTCCGGATCTTCGATAAGGACCACAACGGCGTCATCTCCCCCGACGAACTCCGGCAGGTGATGAAGAATCTCGGGCAGAGATTGAGTGATAAAGAGGTGGAGGAGATGATTAAGGAGGCCGATGTTGACAACGATGGCCAGATCGATTACCACGAGTTTGTCAAGGTCATGATGTCCAAGTAAGATCCAAAACTCTTTACTTTCATTAACTCATTATTAGCTAGGGTTTAATACAATCAAAATTTATTTTTTACATACCCGTAATTCTTTACAAGGTAAAATATAATATCAAAAGAATCAGGTCAATACATGCAAATTATGCCGTGGTGCACACGGTTGCAAAAACGACGTCGTTAAAAACGACGCGTTCGACTTAAAAAAAAAAAAAACATCATTTTCGATTACCGTTAACGGCGATATGTTGTGCTATATATCCAGAACTAATAAACTATATATCCAGAATTAGTGAATTATATATCCACACAGGCTACTAGTACTTTGTTTTGGCTTATGGTAGTTCGCTGCGTCTGTTTATTCAGAATGAATGAACTATATATTCAAAATTAATGAACTATAAATTCAGAATTAATGAATTATAGATCCAGAATTAGTGAACTATGTATCCAGAATTAATGAACTATATATCCAGAATTAGTGAACTATATATCCATAATTAATGAACTATATATCGACACCGAAAATGGTGAAAATCTCGTCAATTGGAGTTTAAAAAAATAAAAAAATTGATTGGTGGAATTAAATGGTGCCACTGACGGCACCGTTACTCCACCATAGTGAAACGGCGTCGTTCGCATGCATGGTGCACATGGTTGCACAACATAATGATTGTATCAATACCCCACCACAGTTCAATCAATCAAACTTTAAAAATTAAAGCATTTCTGATGATAACAATTCATGACTAAGTAAATATAGGTAATGATTTTAACAAGAGAATCTAACATGACTCGTCTTAAAATTTATTAAAGAAACTAACCTCTACACGTTTTTAATAAAATTAAAACCACTAATACAACATTTTTGCCTTATTTGACAACTAACGATCTCAAGGATTCCATTTTTCCATTTAAGCTTAACCCCAAAATATGGATTCCATAGAGATTCTGATCTTCTTTTAAAAGTGATAGGATACATGTGTTAGGAGTGAGAGATAGGCTAGATTTTATCTCTCGTGGGTGGCATAGTAAAGGAAAATTTCCCCCATCATTTACTTTCCCATTTTTTGCATTATTTTCTTTTCCCCATTTATATTCGTCTTTTTTGTTTGAAAGTTTCAATTGTACAAATGTAAATTGATAACATATAGAATTCAACCATATATTAATTTAGGAATAAGGGTCAAATAGGCCATTGAAGTGCACACGATAATGCAATTAGACCAGAACTCAAAAAAACTACAATTAAGTCCTTAAACTAACCCATTTTAAACAATTTGTCCAATTTATAGGTTTTCACCCTTTCTAACAGGTCACCCAACTAAATATTTTTTTTTAAATAATTAATTAAAAAAAATTCACACGCCTTCTCTTTGTCTCTCACTCTCTGCGAAGGTGCTCATGTTCTCCATCTCCTTTCCATCATCCGCGCCGCCGCCTGCGGCCGCCTTGATGTACCGCACCAGAAAAACGTACGACGTCGGAACCGTCAAGTACCATTCCAGCTTCCCGAGAATCGTCTTCTCCATGGCCAAAACCTGACTCCTAACATACGCGTTGTCGGAAATCATGATGAAATCGTTCACGTCCGGCGCCCAGATTTCCTCATACTTGCAGGCGATCAGCATCGCGCTTATCCCTTCCAGCTGAAGCTCCTTCCTGGAAACCGTCTTCATCGAAAGAAATCGATCAATCAGGTTAACCGTAAGGTAGAAAGTTTCCGGCATGAGCTCAAACTTCCGGTGAACTTCCACCATCCAATCCACAAGAATAGCTCTCATCTTCGCGTTGTTCTCTGGCTGAGCCGCCATGTAATCCCCCACTCAACCTTCTTCCTAAATCACACAGAAAATCAGAAACCATGTAAGTAATCTTTTCAGGCCAGTCAAGCCGCTCACAAGCTGCTCGATAAAAAGCTTGATTCGAGATCGGTCAAATATACATTATTTTATATAAAATTGGGAAAGTGAAAGGAGGAGAAGCCATTGTTGGACCTCTGAGAGCTTGTAGAATTTGTAGATATCTTCAACGTAGTCAAGCACAACAAATTCATTGCCAGAATCTGCTCCATCAATCTCCAGGATTTGTTGGACCTCTATCTCTCCTCTCTGCGAACTGCAAACTGTGCGAAGCGGAAGATGGAAGTGCGGAACGCTGGAATTGCCGACTGCGAACTCCGAGTCTCCGACCAGCGACCGGCGACCTGCCAGTGAGGTTTGGTCTTCTCCAGTTCTCCCGGTCTCTCTGCGAAGTCGAAGCGGAAGTGCGGAACTGCCGATTGCAAACTCCAAGTCTCCGACGGCGACCTGCTCGCTGCCAGCTCCGGCCTCTACTGGCTACTCCGGCGGAGGCTATGTTTTTTTCAAAAAATATATATTTATTTTAGTTTATTTTAATTAATTATTTTTTAAATTTTTTTTAATTAGGTGACCTATTAGAAAAGGGAAAAAACCTGTAAATTGGACAAATTGTTTGAAATAAGTTAGTTTAGGGACTTAATTGTAGTTTTTTTGAGTTCAGTGGCCTAATTGCATTATCGTGTACAATTCAATGGCCTATTTGACCCTTATTCCATTAATTTATATATGCTTAATAGTCCAGTATAGAATTGTTTTCACTTTTAATATCAAGGTCACTTCCAAATAAAGTTAGTCTCCAAGTATTATGCGTAGAAATTCTCCAAGTTAGGTTCAACCATTAACATTGTAGAACTTAGTCTAAATTATGTATATACAGTTCATATTATGTACAATTAACATATTAGGTACATTTAGTTTTAACTGAATATGCATAATATGTTAATTTAAAATACATATTGTATGTATATAATCTAGACGTACTAGTGTTCACAATGTGAATGATAGACCATGGTCCACGCCATGATCCACGATATAATGTGCAAATCTCAATAAGTTAATTTCATAAGTAAAATTTAAATTTTCATTATTTATGAGTGGAATAAGGGTTAAATAGGCCACTCAAGTGCGCATTCAATTGCAATTAGGCCATCGAACTAAAAAGGAATGTAATTGGGTCCCTGAACAACGCAAACTCATACAATTCAATCCAAAAATGACCTGTTTACCTGAAGAGACGGTTACTGAATTTTAAAATATTTTTTTAAATAATTTAAAAAAAAAAAAAAAAAAAAAACTACGTCGACGAAAGGATCTTCGTCTCAGGCCGTCTCCCTGGCTGGGGAAACGGCCTGAGACGAAAGATGCTTCGTCTCAGGCCGTCTCCATGGCTGGGGAGACGGCCCAAGACGAAGCCGCCACTTCGTCTCTGGCGGAGATAAAGTGGCAGGCAACTCTCAGGTCGTCTCCCTGGCCATGGAGACGGTCTGAGACGAAGGTGGCTTTGTCTCAGGCCGTCTCCATGGTCGGGGAGACGGCCCAAGACAAAGCCACCCCTTCGTCTCCGCCGGAGACAAAGGATTTTTTATTTTTATTTTTTTAATTTTAATTTAAAATTATTTTAAAAATATTTTTAAAAATTCGGTAACCACCTTTCCAGTAAACAAGTCAATTTGGATGGAATTGCATGCATGTGCGTTGTTTAGGGACCCAATTGCATTCTTTTTGAGTTCGATGGTCCAATTCCAATTTGGTGCGCAGTTGAGTGGTCTATTTGACGGATTCCTTTATGAGTAGCTTGCTTTTCATTATTATTCATGAGGCATTTGTGATTTATAATATATAAATCCACAAATATTTATATTTATTATTTATTATTTAAAATTAAAAAAAAAATCCATAAATATGTGAATTATACAGCACATGCTTAATTTTTAATTATGATAAGAAAAAAAAAAAACTTTTACAAGGAATCACTATGTCTTCCTCTTTTTAAAGCATATTCTTTTTTGTAATGGAAAGAGCATATTCATACTTCATGGTTTGAACATGTAGCTTTTTAATAGTGTAGCATATTCTTCTTCTTCTTCTTTTCTGAATAGAATGAGAGATTACTTTACGTTCCCCTTTAGTCATTCTTATAAAATGAAAAGATAAGGATAAAGTAGACAGAATATGTTCGTGCCCATTTTATTCTAGTTCTAGGTGGTATATACACAAAAATGATGGAAAAAAAATTCCTATACATCTATTAAATATAGCATACAAAATGATTGAAAAAATCGTTAGACGCTCTTCGGGAGCTCATGGGCGCTAGCCCATGTATTCTTTTTAAAAATTTGTTAAATTTTTTTATTTTTTAATACTTGATAATTATAAACTATTTAATACTTTAATAGTTAATACTAAAATATCAAATATTAATCTAAAAAAACCTAGAGTTTGAACAATTTAAAATTATTTCGCTCAACGATATCGTTTTGAGTTAAATAACTCATTTTAAAAAGAAAGAAATAATATCTAATCGGCCAACTAGGCGACCTAGACGGTGCCTAGGTGGCCTAGTCAGAGCCTAGGAGGCCTGATCGGCGCCTAGAAAAGGCCTAGGCAATAAGCGCCTAAGCGGCGACCTAGCCGACTGTCTAACCAGCCAGTAGCTTGGACCACCGGTTATGGTGATACGCTAGGAGGCCAACCAACACCTAGCATCTAGGCCCCGATTAATCGATGCTTATTTGGCATTTTTGCAACACTAGCGTAAAGTGACATTTTTAAACACTTGCATTATATATTTTATGGGGAAAATTATAATTCAAGTCCTTAACTTATAAGATGTGTAATTTTCGTTGATAAATAACATAAATTTCGTAAAAATACTCTCTAATTAGTTACTAAGGTAGCATATTTAATCTTTATTACGATAAATGAAGTTATTTTGATAAAAATCTAAACAACTCTAATATAGAAAGGGTATGATTGTATTTTCAAATTGATTTTCTTTTTAAAAAAAACTCAACAAATTTTTACTACACGTTAAATTATTTTCATGGATGATTCAGTCAATTTTGAATTAAAAATTAATTCTCAAAATAATCCTCCGACTATGATCTTTTTTCAAATTGGTTCCTTGACTTCTAATTGCATCCAAGACTACTTTTGGTGCAATTAAAAGTCAAAGGACCAATTTAAACTATCTAGTTAATATTTTAAAAGAATTTCATTTTTATGAACTATCTAGTTAATATAATCTAAAAGTTTCAATTATGTATTATCTTATTTAAATTAATATAAAATACTTAGAGTTGATCTAATTAAATTAAAAAATATTTATAAATATAATATTAATAGCGGTGATATACAATTTGTTCCAACCATTTCATATTTTATTATAAATATTCTTTTATCACGTTTTGAATTTTATTTTTTGCCTTGACCAAAACTGCCCCTATAAACCAATGGTTTATGTCTGTGGTCCATTTAGTACGATTGTAATTTTTCACAATAATTTTATCATTATATATATATGCATATTTATGATCATAGAAATTCAAAATTCAAAATTCGAAATACATAATGTTAATGTTAGTTTGTCAACTATATATAAGTACTAGGCTAATAATTAAAATTATTATTCTAAGTTATTTTTTTAAAAAATAATTTTCTAGCTAACAATTAAAGTAAAAAGATTGTTTATTTAGAAAATGAAAATAAGTACAAGATCAACGCCTTTTAATCAAAATGAGTACAAATCATGTTTGAACTAGGGATGGCAATTTCAATCCGACCCGTGGATATCCACCCGAATCCACCCCGCATGGATCGGGTTTTTTGGGTGATGGTGGGTGGTGGGTCGGGGTGGGTCTTAAAAAAGAAAACCCGCGATGGGTCGGGTTGGATTCGGGTTCTATGTACAAGACCCGCCTAGAACCCCACCCGACCCACCATGTGTGTGTGTATATATATATATATAATAGTAAAATAAATACTAGTATGTAGTTATTTATAATAGTTTATATAACTCCGTGTATCTTTTTACTATTTTTTATATCAAAACTACTAAGTTTATTTTTAAAAATTAACAATTTAGTTATTATATTTAAATATTTCCATTATTTATGTTTTAGTATCACTAATGGATTTTATTTTTTTATTATGTGTAAATAATTTAAATATTATTTTTTGAAAAACATAATAAGATGATAAATGGTGGGTACCCGTAGTGGGCCACCCGCACCCGGTGGGGGTGGGGGTGGATTCTGAAAAAGTCCACCCGATGCGGGTTGGAGGTGGGGGTGGGTGGAGAAAATATAAGGTGGGTCGGGTGATGGATGTAGCCCTCCCCGACCCACACCCGACCAATTGCCATCCCTAGTTTGAACTATAAAGAGATCGAAAATTCCTAAAATGATCATCTGAGTATGGCATTTTTTCAAATTGATCCTTTGACTTTTAATTAATTATACCCAAAATAGTTCTTTGACTATAGTAAAAGTCCTAAATTTACTAATTTTACCCCTCATTTTAACACCAAAATGAACAAAGTACCATTTTAACTTAAAATTCAATAGTCGAAGGACCACTTTAGGTGCAATTAAAAATCAAAGAACCAATTTTAAAAAATGCTATAATCGAAGGACCATTTTAGAAATTAACTCATAGAGCATTTGCTGAAATTTAGCATATTCATAATATGATAATTAAAATTGTTAATAGTTATAAAAAAAAAATTACTTATGATAATTAAAATTGTTAATAGTTATAAAAAAAAAAAATTACTTACAATATCCAAAAGTTACTAATTAGTCCTTTATCACAACTCATGCAAAAAACAAGTGTAGATTTTTTAGTTCAAAATAACATCAACCTTCAAATATAAGGACTAAATATACTACCTTAGTGACTAATTAGAGAATACTACTGCAACTGCATACTAATTAAAAACAAAAGTTACACCGACTTTATATTATAACTTAGGGACTAAATTTTATAATTTTTCATACTTTATATATAATATAAATTGTTTATAAGTCCAAAAATTGATTATTAAAATATTATGAATTGATATATACATTTATTAAAAAAAAAAAAAAATCTTTTTAGCCATGTTTGGTAAATGACTTTTTGGTACAGTTTTTTATTTTTCACCTACTTTAATTGTTTTAACTAAAGAATTGATGTTTGGTAAATAACTTTTGAAATCAGTTTTCAGACAGTCAAAAACTACTTAAAGCATCAAATTTCTCACTTCCAAATTCTTAATGTAATATTCTTCTTAAGACCCACCTAATGAAAATAATCTATTCTTGTTTGACACATCAGAAAATAAAAGTGAGAATAGAATTTAAAAGTTCATAGAGTAGAACTCATTATCGTTCATTGTCTATCCACGGGTTAAATCACTGCCTCACTTTAAAAAATCAAGAATTAAAACACAAGACAAAAACTACTCTAATTTATCTCATTTTACTTATTTTGTTTACTATTATCACTCAAAATAAGACAAAAAGAATATATTATATAGTCAAGGACTAATATCGCTAATTTTTTCCTATAAAATTTGGAGGAAAAAAAAAACACACACACACTATGATAAGCACATTTTACTGGAAATATAAGCCGACACTTGAATACTGCAAAACATGCCAATGCCTTATTTCAGGCATTTCAAATGAAATGTTGCAGGTTAGATTATTTCATATCAGCAGCCTAAGAACCATAGTAACAGTATAAATAAATTTAACTATAAAAATGAACTAATGACTGGTACATATAAATGTTGCAACAATGTACAGAAGGCGACTGGGGGGTGTGGAAAGTAAAGACCACAGCTACAAAGGAAATGGCAATGGCAATGGCAAGAAAACTCGCAAATGGGAACGTGTTCGTGAGTGTACAATTCTGTAATTTTCATTGCATATTTTCACTTTATGTTCAAGGCTTGAAAAGTCTGTAACATGTGCTACGTCTCAAATAATGTTATGATGTATACATACATTATAATATAAATGGATTTCATACTCCATTGAATGCACACCGCAAAAGCCATGAGAATTGAAACAGACCACAAAATCATGCAACAGATGACAAGGGATAGGATAGTAATAGTGCAACAGAGAATCCTAAAGATTTTCATTTGTACAGTTTAAAATTCATTCGGCAGTTCGTTCAAGAGGGGTGAAAACTAAATGCATGAGATCAGAGATGTACAGAGAAGGCATTAGTTGGAAGTTAAAAACCTGAAAGAGTTGTCCGAAATGAACACATGGGGGAATCTCCACAATGCTCGGGATGTTTAACAAGTGGTGTCACCTCTTTAGTGGCTTATAGAGGACGACAGTAACATATTTGGACTGGAACCTTTGGGTCAGGCCAAGAGCAACAACGGATTGCGATGCCCATTCTTTCTCTATGAAAACGTGGTTAAGCACCACATGCTGGGGCTTAGAAGAAGCATCTTCTTCGTCTGATTTTTCTGAATCAAGAACAGTTAGATGGAGTTGAGGTGGAACTGCTGGTGGATCCTTTGCAAAATCTTCATCTCCTGGAAATGCTTGGCAATAGGTAGAGTCAGGTGACAGTGGGGCCTCAAACTCTGAGACACTTTGAAGGTCATCAGGCACATAACCCTGTAAAAATAACACACTACTATAGTCATTCGAATAGGACTAACAGAACATCACACCAGAAATAGCATTAGAGAGAGAACATATATATTTCCGTTTTCATATCCAGCAATACACAATCAACAAGATCTATGCATGTATGGCCAATTCGCCAACAAGACATATCCCAGTTGCATGTATGTAATTACATATATAGAAATGTGAATAAACACAAAGTAATCATTTTTTTTTTTTATATAAATGAGGTTAACAGTAAAGTTATGCTCTGCAATGATCATGGAGAAAAGAAAAGAACTAGAAAGCTGAATCAAAAGAAAAGCTTGGGTAGTGAAAGAAGAAATTAGAACACACACTTCTTTCAGTCATATCATAATATCAATGGAAGATAATTAAGAGTTTTCCATTTCCACAACAAACTAATGGTATTTTCAAATATCATGCTCAGCCTCCAACACAAATGAAAATCTGACTCCACATCATCCTTATGGGTTAATTGAGGAAGTGTGCAAGGGAAAAGGGGGTAGCAATAAAAGAAAAAAAGGAACAAATTGTTTGCAAATTACTTCACAGCATTGATAAACTGCCAGAGAGAATGTATTTCCAAAGGAACATGAGAGAGCACATTGCTGCGAATTAATTATATCTACACTTTCAAAAGGTTTCAACATGACAACACCCATTCAAAGCAAGCAATTAATCAATCAAGTCATAAGGCAGTTGTTGGAATGTACCCAAAAAAAAATAAGGCAGAAGTTGGCCACCATCAAATACTTTCTCTCATGTTCTTCAACGAGAGGTTCCTTTTTTTGGGTGGGGGTGGGAGGAAGTTGTGAGAAAAATGAGATTAAGGAAGAATATTTACTCACATTAACATCAAGAAGATTACAAACACCACCAATCTCATCTGCTACAAAGGGAATATCCGGGATATATCTAACTTCGCCATCCACAATAAATTTGTAACGATATACACCTGATGGGAGGACCAGGAGAATAGTGTGATCCTTGCCTGATCTCTGAAGTGTCTTCCTACAAATAAATATCATTAGATCACTGTTTACATCTCAATAGATACGAGTACGAAAAGATTTTTTTTAGGAGTAGCTCTAAAGAGTTAACTGTTTGAAAAAGTCGAAACAATTCACCTTGACCTCCAATTATCCCAAGAGCCTTCCACAGCCACGCTGTTGCCGCCATAGCTCCAAGTTATCAAAGTAGGTATGCCCTGCTCCAGACTATGATCAGCAGTAGTCTGAGGGTCACTGCCCCATATTTGATTGAAAACAGGAGCAGCATCACCACCTTGTGGTAGTAATGGAGCTACTGGAACCTAAGAAAATGAGAAGAGGTGGAATAACATCATGATGTAAATAATTAAGCATATACTTCACTCAAGGATGCTGCTTTCCTTTCAGACAAAAAGTACATAATTTGCAATTATAAGCAGTCAAATGGATCATTATTCTTCACACTGGTTGTGATGGATGATCATTCTAATTTGGGAAAACAAAGTGGAGAACACCCAATGGGAATCTTTTCAACCCTTTAAAACCTAAGTTCCATAGGAAAAAATTGCTTGGTTTAATACATCCATCCCCAGGGCCCAGACAATATTTAATCATTGAAAGTTTCCTCAAAATAATCTTAAAGTCAGGGGGAAAAGCTACAACCTTCATCTCTCTCATGCAAATTTAGTAAAAGAACCAACTTAGGTTCTTCTTAATCTAAACAGGCTGAGTCGCTGAGACTTCTCTTGTCATTAAAGAGATTGTCTCATACTATAATCTTCGCTAGATTCTGCGGAATATCACTGATTTGTTAGTCTTATTCTAGATTCCAGATGCTAGCAGCTTATCAGCTATTCAACTGCAAGACTTGGAGAGCAAACGTGACATCAAACATCTAGTGAAATCAGAATCATTTCATCCTAAACTTGACTATGCAAAAAGGATTTCCAGCTAAAATCTACGGCCAAACTCACAGAAACTCAAATGACAAAGAAATTGGCGGGGACATAACAACATAGCAAAACAAACTCATAAAAAGACGGAGAATGGTGAACCTGAGGAGCGAACAAGAGAGGCGATGGAGAGCGGTGTGGACTATGCAGCGGCGAACTGGACATCAGGTCAGCTGAAGGAACGCGCGAATTCTGCGCATGATCAAGCATGCCAGATTCACCATTCGATCTTCCCGGTACATCATCTCCGCCGTCGCCTAAAAGTCCTTCTTCTCTCCCATTCGCATTGCCCATCTCTTCACAGTCTTCTGCATATACGATTCAATATACAGGTAGAGAGAGAAACAGAATATAGAGAGAGAGAGAGGAGAAGAGAAAAAGAGATCAAGGCGCAGTGTATAGATATATATATATACACACACACACTAAGGCTACAGGAGAAGAAGGTGAGAAATGAGGACGATAAGGATAAAGAAACAGGCAGGGATTTGGCGTTAATTACGTTGAGTGCCACTGGGAAATCAGCGAGAAGCCGATAGGACGGCTGGAAGAGCAAAAACGGAGATAGGTATGGATGACGTGGAATGATCTGAAACGTTAAAAAAGGATAACTACAAGATCAAGCTCAGCGTCACATCTAACGCGTACGTCCCTTGACGTGCTTATCCGTTATCTTGGCTTAGCCGGATGCGGTTTTAATTACTTCCCCTATTATATATTACTAGTATTTCACCCGTGCGATGCAGAGACATATATTTAATAATATTGCAATTATGTTAATAAATTAAAAGTAATTTTATTTGTTATTATAGTGGCTATATGCCCTGTTTTTCTTAATTGGAAACATTTAATAATTTTTAAAAATTGTTACATATATACAAAACAATAATAAAATTATGATATGACATTGAATATCAGTATAAAATTACAAATTATTGAAAATTTCTTTGTACACTACATTTTCTGTAGTGTTCAAACCCACATTCGAGTCTTCACATATTAAGATTTTCAGCCCATCTGGATTACTTACCCGAGATGCTGCTACATACAACTGTCCATGGTTAAACACAGGTTTCTTTAATAGTAGTCCGACATTAGATAAAGTTTGTCCTTGACTCTTGTTTATTGTCATAGCATATGACAACAATATTGGAAATTGCTTCCTCTGAAATTTAAACGGTAGTCTTGGGTCAGAAGGAGTCAATCCCAGTCTTGGTATTAATACCCTGGTGCCTGCATTGTTGCCACACAGAATTTGAGCTTCAATGACATGGTTTCCTAATTGTGTAATGATCAACCTTGTACCATTGCACAATCCCAATGAGTGGTCTATATTTCTGAGCAGCATAATTGGCGATCCAACCTTTAATGTTAAAGAATGGTTTGGAACACCGGAGCATCTCAAACTGTTAAGGAACTCTGTAGTGTGAACCTCCGATAACATATCAGAACTTGTATCTGACTTGCAAACCGAATCACAGCTCAAATATGTCTTGGAAGTTGCCTCATTCATACTGTTCATGTATTCATTCACCTTGTCCACAACATCTAATGTTGGAGCTAATATAGCTCGGGACTCTAAAAATTTATGATCAAATTGACCATGACCGTATGAAGGAAATGTGCTTTCGACAATTTCTGCTATGGGGTCAACTTCATTTCTTAAAACAAAATTATCTGGAATCCTTATATTGAAGACACCATTTTTCTCTTCTCCTAAATTTCCATCTCCTAGATCAGCAATCCGTTTTGCAAAGCTGCTTAACTTAGCAACTTCTTCTGCACTTGAAATTCCACGCAACCTAAGATTCTTGGTTAAGTGTAGTACTTCGCAATTACTCCACAAGTATGATGAGTTTATACTTGCTTGTACTATTTCTTGTCTGCTGCCTTTTGGTATAACTGGTAGTATTTGTCTAAAATCACCTCCAAGTACCACTGTTTTTCCACCAAAAGACATTTCTAAGCTTTTTGGATTGGTGAATCGCAATATGCCTCTCATTGTCCGATCTAATGCTTCAAAACAATGTTTGTGCATCATCGGAGCTTCATCCCATATGATTAACTTAGCTTTTATAATCAATTCAGCAAGTGGACTACCTTGGCTAATGTTGCAAGTTGAGTCTTCATTCACTGCAATGGGGATAGAAAATCTTGAGTGTGCAGTCCTTCCACCCGGTAAAAGTAGTGAGGCTATACCGCTTGATGCTACATTCAAAACAACTTGTCCCTTTGACCTTAAAGCAGCCGACAGTGTCCTCCATAAAAATGTCTTGCCAGTTCCACCATATCCATAAACAAAGAACAAACCACCTTTATTAGATTCAACATCCACAATCACTTTGTTGTATATGAGTAATTGTTCATCAGTTAGTTTAGAAAACAGAGATTCATGTTCTAGCTTTAAAGCTTCTTTGTCGTACGCCAATTCTTCGTACAACAACCGATTACCGAAATAGTATTCATGACTTTCCACTGGCATCGGCATTGGTGGATAATCACTTAGAGACTTGTTCCAAGCATTCAACAACTTTTCCACTTCCATTAATGCCCCATTTTTCTTCTGTTCGTCATTGAGCATCAAATCTACATAATTTATAAACAAATTAGTTGAATATATAACTGCAAAAAGTACATTTAAGTATGTGTTTTGAAGAAGAATTGTTTACCTGGATTACTTGTATTTCTTTTAGCATTGAACTCAACATCATCAACTAGGTATTGCCAAACAATATCCCACACTTTCTCTGGTTTCGCCATTGAATTTGATGTCAATAAGGTTACAAACAATTTACGTAAAGAATGTGCTGAGGACCATATCGCTGCTTCACTAATCGCGTCAACATACTCTTTATCATCCTCGATTAAACCATGTGCATAACAGACATCTCTAAATGAAGTATACTGCACCCCCTCAAAATATTTAATTTCATCAAAGGACCTTGGTCCACGCACAATATTAAGTAAACATCTAAGATAGAAGATTTCTCCGCTATTTGGCGGAACATAAAAAATACGACCAATTGCAAACTTCCTTTGCCTTGGATGCCACTCTCTCTTATCTTTTTTCCATACAAATTTTGTTGGCATTTCAGCGTAAGTCAAGTTTCTTGCCTCGCTATATTTGCTGTTAGCATCAAATCATGCCGTGAACATACTTTGTCTCACAGTTGAACGGTTAACAACATCATTGACAACATCATCATCATTAAATATGATTGATTGCTCATTTGGTAGATGAAAGCTCAAGCGCTCTACAGACGGATCCCTCATCTGTATATCAAAGGCGAACATCTTCCATGCTGCCTCACAGGGTGAAATATACCTACAATCATAATACATCTTGATCTCATCGATTACCTTTCCATTAGCTTCATCAGCAACACTGTTGTAGAATTCAGCCGTAACCCGATCATTCTCCTTGTTCACATACTTAAATAAGTACTTAATTGATCTGGATTGATTGCACCACTCTGCATTTATATGAGCGCTATACTTCACCAATAAATGCCTGTTGTGTGGAACGACATACCTGCTATCTAGATCTATACCATTTTTCTTTATGGTCCTACCGTTGTCACTCCTACGGTAAACAGGATAACCCTCTTCATCCATTGTTGATTTCTCTACAAATTTCTTTGGATAATATTTGGAGCATCTACCATTAACCATGCATGGTGAATTCTTCCTACACGTACCACACGGACCGTACATCATAAATTCTTCTACTGCTTTGTGATACTCTGGGTCGCACAACTCACTTGGTATATCTGCTGAAATGAAGTTGTCTAAATCTGTTGCAGCCACAGACCCACGGTGATTTGCCAGAAACAACAATATGTGCGCATGCGGTAAACCTCTTTTCTGAAATTCAATGGTATAAATCACTACAATAAAAAAACATTAATAAATTCAGTATTCTGAAATATAGATCAAAGGACTTGTTAAAAAATAAATAATTTTTTAAACTTTAACATATAAATTCTTTACCTGCTAGAACAGAACCAAATATGTTTTCTTTATGAATCTCCTTGATTAGAGCATTTAACTTCATCTTAAAGACACGACATATTATATCTGGCCGATCTTCTGCCTTTAACCTTCTCTCTTCCAAAAATCTGACAATTTCAGGCCATTTTGGGTTACATGTGAATGTAATAAAGAGAGTTGGATACCCAATCCATCGACATATTGCCATCGCATCCTGGTAATTTTGGACCATATATCTTGCACCACCTATAAAAGTTGAAGGCAAAATAATTCGACGGCCTTGGGCAGATGGATCAAGTTCACCATGGGTCAGAGCATCTGTCAAGCATTTATAAGACTCACATCTCAATGATCTTTGGTGGGTCCTAACATATGTTGGAAAAATTAGCTTAAAATGGCATATTAAGTGGCTATTTTGTGGTACAATTATCAGTGGGGTCCACTTCCGATTTGGGTCGGGTCAAAGTGGATTCGGATTCTTCGTAGTAAGACGAAGAGATTGATATATTGTACGCTCAAAACGGATAATGGGTGAATGAGATATTGATTCTCAAAGTAGACCCATTTAAGTTGGGAAATGAAGGGAAAATGTAGGACTTTGTCCCACATTGGTTTGGAAACAAGATTTGCCCCCCTTATATACATGAGCTCTTTTCAAGCTTGTAGAATTGTATAGCATAGAGGCTCTCTCGCGCGGGGGGGGGGGGGGGGGGGGGTGCAAATCAAAATCCAACTAGAGGACATGAAAAAGGCTTGAAATCAAGCTCGCGTGGGCTGGCCTTGCGGGCTAAGTTATGCCTAACTTCGGTATCATTTTGCACCACAGTGCACACGAGAGATGTACTCTCGTGTTGCCTGGTCCGTGCGCTCTCGTGTGAACCTGCACCCCAACGGTCTGAAACCCGAAAGTGCAGAAGATTAAACTCATCTGTTACGGAATTAATACTGTTCTAATTCCAATTTTTAAATTCTGAGTTTAATCCTACTTAGTGGTGACCGTTACAGGTGTTACACAATTGGTTTTAACACCAATTTAATGGCCATGTTGAATGCTATCACTCCAACATCCCTATATAAGGAGAGGTAGAAGCAGTAGCATTTTACACAGTGAAGAAACAAGGAAATTCCAGTAACTTTTCATCTCAAAACTTCTGCTTCTACTCTCTTCTTTAGCCAATCTGTGTTCTCTACTTTGCTTTGTTTACCGGGTTCCTTGTTTAGGTGCTTAAACAAGGAATCGTAGCACGTTTTATCCTGGGAAACCTAGGCTACAACGCTCCTAGCACTTGTGGGAGGTAGCAAATAAGGTTTTAAGGAAAAGAACCTTGTGTTCGAACTCGTGCTAAACCTATACCCAAACACTCAACCTTTTCCTTCCCAATTCTTTCTGTTTTCCCATATAATATTAATCTTTTCGTAGGATTATTATTTTTGGGATTTTTCAACCATATTACCCAACAACATATACTAAACGCCCAGATTCGATCATAGTGTATGCATCTACCAGGAATTGTTGTAACAACCTTCTTGCGAACAACAATTTTGACATCTCATTTTTTCTATCTTGAATATAATAGGAGAAGTATTCTCTAGGACTAATCCTAATACGACCAGGTCGGCCTTGTTGTTGAACACCTGAGAATTGAATATCCTCTCTATATCCGTCTTCACCAAATGGGAATAACAATGGGTACTGCAGTGGTAGATAGGCCGGGTTTAATTCACTAATCCTTTTAAAAATACCAGATCTTGATTCCACCAAGATATCACGTTCTCCCATATTTGGATCTAAGTCTCCCACTATCAAAGCCGCCACTTCACTGACTTGTGGTAAATTATACGTTCGCGCATCCTTATTCCTCTTTCCTATTAATTTGATCTTAATCTCTGCCATCGGATTTGTTTCAATCTCTGTTCTTGCCATGCGAAAACTTTTTACTAAGACATTGTTTTGATCTAATGCGTCTTGTATGTCTTGTACTATCTCTGCATGTAGTTTATTGTGAACATCATCTTCTCTGTATATTTATGACAAAATATATTTAATTAGCATAATGTAGTAAAAATTGAACAATGCAATTTATATATAGAATGGAATTGACGTACCTAATTGCATCGATGCGATTTTGTATTTCGTTTTGAGTATCATATATATACAATTGAGCAAACTTCGGTCGAGAGCCAAATTCAGGCATTAGGCTTCCCAAAAGGTGGAAATTCTGACCGTGTAAGCGGAAAACAGGTGGTGCAGTACCATTATTCAAAGTCCTATCAATTTTTCCACCCATTGAAGTGAAGCAAAACATATTGTTGTAGGACCTAATATTTTTTAAAAAATGACCACTCTTGTTGTCATTCTTAAAAAACAAATCAAACAATGCAGCAGGCGGAGTCGGTTTAGTAGGCAACTTGATTTTTCCGTGAGTACAACAAAGCGAATACTTTGGTCTTGAAGTTCCCAAAATTTGGTTGATCCTTTCTTCCATCCAAAACACCGCACCACAATGGTCACATGAATATATTGGATCACCAAAGTCTAAATATGTACCTATAAAAATTTTTGTGAATTAATGTTATGTTCTTAATTGAATATACACAATCAACAAATCAAACAACATATATATTGAATTCTACAAATTTGAAAATAATATACTAACCATTCTGCAAAGATGTAACATAAGTTGATCCTCTAGTGACCGTGTCAAACTCGGGCATTAACAACCTATTCAACCGTACATTGCCTTGATTTAAGGTTGGATTCACAACACATGAACCTAAAATGTTTTAAATTGAGATTTGGAAACAAAGAAGATAAATGACATGAATGTAAAAAATGATTAAAAATTCCAATTATTGAGTATTATGAGATTTACCGTTTCTGTTGTCTTGAAAGGGATGACGAAGAATATTTTGATTAACATTCGGCACTTCCCCTATTGTCTGTTGGCATATTGTTGAATTTGTATAATAACCTGGGACCATTGGAAAATAAGAATTTGAACGATTAATTATAAAATTTTAAAACATAACATTTTACAATTAATTACCTTTTAGCGGTATTTAACAATGGTATAGTCTTAAAAATCAATTAATCAAGCAATCAAACAACATATATATTTAATTCCTAAAATTGTAAAATAATATACTAACCATTCTGCAAAGATGTAACAGAACTTGATCCTCTATTGACATTGTCAAACTCAGGCATTAAGAACCGATTCAACCGTACATTGCCTTGAGTTAAGGTTGGATTAACAACACATGAACCTAAAAAAATGTGAAATAGAAAAAATTAAAAAACTAAGATGAATTAAATGAATCTCAGAAATTATTAAAAACTGTCGAATTTTTGAGTTGTATGAGATTTACCGTTTATGTTGTCTTTAACGGTTTGACAAATAATATTACGGTATCCATTCGGCACTTCCCCTATTGTCTGTTGGCATGTTGTAGAATTTGTATAATAACCTGGGACTATTGGCAAATAGGACTTTGTAACATTAATTACAAATTTTAAGAACATAACATTTTACAAATGATTACATTGTAGCGGTATTTAATAATGATCTAGTCTTTAAAATCAAGCAATCAAGCAATCAAACAACATATATATTTAATTACAACAATTTTAAAAGAAAATACTAACCATTTTGCAAAGATGTAAGAGAAGTTGATCCTCTAGTTACAGTGTTCAAATTTAGCATTAACAACCAATTAAACCGTAAATTGCCTTGAGTTAAGGTTTTATTAACAACACATGAACCTAAAATGTGTAAATTGAAAAAATTATAAAACTAAAATGAATGACATGAATGGAAAAAATCATTAAAAAAAATCAATTTTTTCTATTTTATTAGATGTACCGTTTATGTTGTTTTTGAATGGTTGACAAATAATATTTTGATTAACATTCGGCACTTCCCCTAATGACCGTTGGCATGTTCAAGAATTTTTATATTAGCTAGTACTATTAAAATTTTTAACAACATTTAATTTTACAAATGATTACATTGTAGCGGTATTTAACAATGATATAGTCTTAAAAATCAAGCAATCAAGATATATATAATCCCTAAAATTTTAAAATAATATACTAATCATCCTGCCAATGGTTACATTTTAAAAATAAATGATTAATTACAACTTACAAATTATTAAAATATAACATTTGACAAAGGATTACATTGTATGAGTATTTAACAATGATATAGTCTTACAAATGTAAAAAAGATTTAACATAATATATAAAATGTTTAATGAACAATTGAAATAATAAATTAATAACAATACGCCAATACCATTAGTCACGGTGCTAGATGGGGTTTCCATATTGTTACGAAGAGGCCTAAGTACACGCCTCTTATTCGTTGTTAAAGTGTTGTTGCATGTCAAAATGGACTTTGAAGTGCTTGGCAAATGATTGTTTTGATTACCTGAACAAAATAGCAAGAAAAAGCAATACTTCAATCTTACACTAAAACTAAATTTCATTCTCCAAAAACACACTGAAAAGAAAAATTATTTACCATTCATTTGATTGCTTGACGGTGTGTTGAATTCTTGTAATGGTATTGAAGTGTCATGATCTCTAAAGTTGATATGATTCTCTTTATCAAAATGGATTTCTAGATTGGTAGATTGATTTTGTCCAACTTCATCTTCTGCCATATCAAATACGCAATTAACACTTAGTTTAGCTAAATATATCAATATATATATATTATAATTGGAACTCTAAGTTAAGAAACATTCGATGAATACATCAATTTCTTTAGTACCAATTCAACATATTATGATTTATGCAAAAAATGACATTGTAAGCAGTTAAATGTTATAAAAACTAAATAAATAATTATTTAGTTATTGATCAAAGTGTAAACCCTATGTGATATACTAAATAAATAATTATTCTGTATTTTTATTAATCAAAGTCTTCTCTGTACCAATATATAAAATTAAAAAAAAAAAAAAAAAACAATATGCCAACCTCGGCATACACGTGTAATGTACCCATGATCCATTTAGCTAAGTAAGACTTCCTTTCTCAGAAATGAAGAAGAAATGTCGAGAAGAAGCATTCTAGACATTTCCGATCTTCTAGCTATCTGTGTTACCATGGACCTATCTAGACAAAGCACTGAATCCTTCTATATTTCTTCATCCTACCTCACTGACTGCACCTTACCTCTCTGTTTTACTGTTGTCAATTTCTATTTCTACGCATCAAGATTACATAGAGTATTAAGTTGTAATGTTTTCACAATCCAGATCTGGAAACATAGAATGAGTATTTGGTTTTATTTTCCTTTGAGTTCTGTTCTACCAAACAGTTGTAATGCTTCTCTTCCTAGATCTAGAGCTGTTCATGGCCCAAAAGTTTTGGTTTTGAGATGGTATAAATTTTCGATCATCTCTAATAGTTTTCTACGGATCTACAGTGCTCTGTTGCTAGATTTGGATTTTAAGACAGCCGATCTCAAAGAAGGATATACAGATTTGCTTAAACAGGTAGTTTTAATTATATATATACAAATTGTTCTTATACAAACCATATGTTTTTGTTTTACTCTATAAATTCATCGCCGAGTTATAAACAAACTGTAATCTGATTTTTATTGTTGTCTTCCCTAAAATGTTGCAGCCAGAAGATTTACTCTGAATTTCTACGAAGAGAAGAATGCAGATAAAGCCTTATAGGTAACCAAATGTTTATTACCTGGTTGAGTTGTTATGTTCTTCCTTTTGCCGCGGATGACTGTGGATGCACTGATCTTCCTCATTGCGTGAGCAGTAGTATTCCTTTGTGTGTAATCTGGTAGGCTATGTGCAGAGCATGCTTGAATAAGTTTTTTTCTGTCAGTACATTAGACTGCAATTACTTGATTTTTGAGTTGATATAGAGTATGATTTGATTCCCATTAATGATTAGTCTTATTGGGAATAAGAAAAGTCTTTTACTATTCCACCATTGCCATTAATTTGACTTAAATATTTATTTCATACTAACCATTTACTTGCAGAAAATGGTATATTATGAACTTTGTTTCTAATGCCCATGTTGAATGTATCTCGATTGCTATACTTGAATGTAGTTATGTATCTAATACGTATAAGTTGTTTGCAAAATAAATTGCAGATGATTAATTATGATGTAGATGGTAGTGTATGTAGCTTTATGTTAGTTTAATATTACTGCTTATAGGATTACTGCTTTGCAATAAATTACTTTGTTTAACGATTAGTGAATTTATCTTAACTTTTTATTCACTACTAACCTTTATTTTTCAGGATTTGGCAGGTGATGAAAGTACATTCTGATGCCACAATTTATTCCAACGTGATCAAACAATACCTATACATTCTGCTACACTCATTATAGACACAATAAGAGTTTAAATTTAGTGTTTTATGGTCCACTATTTTAATGCAGTACTCACTATTTGCTTATTTGGTTTAAAATCTCTTGTTCTTGGTTAACTGAATTAATAGTTGCTTATTTGGTTTAGTGTCTGTTTACAAAGTTAAAAAACCTCTGTGAATGTTGCATTATATTCCAGTCAGAGGTAAATGAAGACATAGACTGCCAAGGGTATTTATTTTCACTAAAGTATTCTTACATTTATAATTAGCATTAATGCAGTATTTTTTCAACATTCACAATTTTTCAATATCATTATATTTTTAAAACCTGATTTGGCTATATATATGTATCTATGTTCTAAAACTGAATTAATACTTGCTTATTTGGTTTACTGTCTGTTTAAAAAGTTAAATAACTTCTGTGAATGTTGTATTAATTCCAGTCATAGCTAAATGAAGACATAGGCTACCCAGGGAATTTATTTGCACTAAATTAATCTTAAATTGTAAGTTTACATGAATGCATTAATTGTAGCTCCATTATTTTAGTTTAGGTAATGTTTTTGACTTAAGTCTGGAAATTCCTTATATTAGATTCAGTGAAGTTGATGTAGCTCAATTCTTGTTATATGAAGACAAAGTCCCATTGATAGGTAATTTTATACCATCCATTATTATTATTATTTTTCATATAGTTTAATTGAAGTAATTTAATCCATTTATAATAAGACTGTTCTATTTGTTTTAATGTCAGGAAAGTGCAAGCTTAAAACTATATAACACACATAAAGTGTTGTGAAATCAAGACTTAACTTTGAAAGGGATGAACCATTTGATGGTGAAAACAAAGGATTTACCTTTATGTGTGTTATATAGTTTTCTGAAGACAAAGTCCCATTGATAGGTAATTTTCTGCCAATCCTTTTTTTTTTTTTTTTTTTTTTTGCATATAGTTTAAATGAAGTAAGAAAATCCATTTATAATAAGAATGTTCAATTTGTTTGAATGTAGGAAAGTGCAATCTTAAAACTATATAACACACATAAAGTGTTGTGAAATCAAGACTTCACTTTGAAAGGGATGAACCATTTGATGGTGAAACCAAAGGATAGAGCTTTTACAGGTAAAAATCCTTATATATTGCTATTTACACATTACATAGCATTGTAGATTACATAGAAAGGTAGTACAAATTGATGCTCTAAATCTATTTTCAATTCTAAATGTAGTACATAGAATTGTCCTTAAAGCTTCTTGGTGATCTTCAGTCTTCAATGTGCAATGTGTCATGAGCATTTATACAACCTGCATTAGAAAATAGATAGCAAACATAGAATAATAGACAATAAAATAAACATAATTTAATATAGTTAGTCAAAACCACTAAGATATCACATGAATGTTGAAAGGCCATCCACCTTAAAGTTTAATAATGTCCATTGCAATGTTAACCAAAAAAAAACAAAAGTCCTTGTCCCAAAAGAGCATAAAAACTGCACAATGTCACCAAAACAGATAAAGTTGCAGAACCCTTAGTCAAACCGCATTACAACAACAAACTGATTGAGTTCATTTTTTTTCCTGCTTAATATCAATTGGTTTTGATTTTTTTGCATCTTGAGTTGATAAGAACTGGTCCATCAGATTTCTCTTGGTTGAACCTGGAGATATGTGTTCATCATTATCTGCCATCATAGGTTTCTGACTTTGCTGTACAGCAGGGCTACTGGCCTCATCAGATGAATCTCCAGATTCATAATCCTGAGTTAAAAAATAGCATGATTAAAAAAAAAATCAATCAAATAAGCAACATAAAACGAAATGTCTAAAAGGTCAGTTACACACATTAGGATCGTCCTCTTCTTCTTCTTCTTCAGCAAGTAGTTTTGAGAGCTCATCCTTATCATCTTTAAGAGTACAGTGTGCTGCCACCAATTCATCATCATGCGTTATGTTCACCACAGGAATAGGTAAGAAAGTGTTTTTAATGTGGTCATTCTTTACTGATACTTTAAAAACCATAGCTTTGCCTCTAAGAGCATCAAATTCTGTTGGAATCTTTGTAGGATCCTGCAAATTACAATGAAAGTTTAATTTTTCATAATAGTAGGTTGTATTAACTATTAAAGCATATATATAAAAAAAAAAAGGTTGAAAAAAAAAAATCAAACCTCCAAGTATTTGTTTCTGAGATCATAAACACTCAATCCTAATAACTCAGAACATTCATTATCCCATAGCAGAAAAGGTGCATCTCCAGACTTGTCACCAACTCTAACACCTAACCTGTACCTAGGAATTCCCAGTTGCCAACTAATTTTGCAGGTGTCACACCAAAGTAATGCCTTTTTCTGCTCAAGTTTTCTAAAACATCCTTCTTTCTTGCAAGAAGAGTAGTACCATTTTCTGGCACTCTCCAATCCATTGATTCTTGCAGGAACATGGTAATAGCCTGGCTGTTGTATTTTAGTCAAATAGAACAGAGAGTTAAATGTTCCAAATAGTAATCTAAAAAAATTATTTTGATAAAACTAAGAGACTGTAATGAATATTACCTCAGCCCTTCTATAAATGTCAGCTATGGTGCTTACAATCATAGGTCTCTTGCTAGAATATTCCTGACTATTAGGGTATGAAAATGTTGAAACATTTGTCATACTCCTAATAGGAGTCTGCTGATCATTCAAACTAGATAAAATGTCAATGGTTAGATAGTGATACAAAATAAAATAGACCTTGATGGAAAAGTAAAATTTACCTATCCTTGAATACTTCAAACTCGGGACAATCATGATTTATCCAAACCTTGGTTGCATTATATGAACTTGATATTCTTACTTCAGCTGAAATAAAGAATTAATTTGTTAGATGTTTATTTTCATATAGGAAATGTGTATAAAATAATTGTGACAAGGAGATGAAACTTACTGTCTAAGTGCTTTGCTCTACACAGTTGCATCAGAATAATTATAGGGCCATCAACATTGTCAGTAAAATAGGGCAGTACATCATCCACATGTGAATCCCATATTGTGCATTTAATCCTATTGTTCCTAAAATATTGTAAAATATACTGTTAAATAAATGTTGATTATTTTTAATGTATTGAATCTAGAATTTAAGATTTCTGAACTTACTTGGAGTCTTCAATAATAAAATCAACCAGCTTTGATGGATAACCTCCTATAGTAATTGACTTTAGAGGGTAAAACTCAACAACCCTGCCAATGACATCTAGAAGAAAATATTGGACAACAAACATTGAGTTTAGAGTAAAAAAAAAAAAAAAGTATAGCAAAGAAAAATTATTGTATACTAACCGAATAATAATTTCTCAGGAATATTTCTGCCTAGGATATCATCAAAACTGCGAAGCCTGAACATACACTTAGCAAAGCCTTTCCTACGGTGTCTTAGAACAGTAGTTTGATGGTTCAACTTAATCATGTATTTGTCCGGAGTGAGCTTGTACTGATAATAATTAGAAATTACCAAAAAGTTTTTGATACAATAAACTTTTCCCGCTGTGAAATGATTTGAGAATTTATCCAAGTATTCCTTTGGGATGTTGCAATGGAGATAGGTTCCCTAGACAGAATAGTTGAAACAAAAAAAAAACAAAAAAAAAAAAAATTGATGTAAAACAATTTAGTAAAAACTGTAAATAACAATATAGAAGGATTACAACATTAAAAAGCTTACCTCTGAATCGTGAAACAACAGATCTTGACTTTTAATAATACTCGTATTTCTCCCTTCATGGACATCATAACTTCTTACTAATCTAAGCCTAATGGCTTTCGTGTAGCATTCTGTGTTGAGATCTTTGGCCAATACAAACAGAGATCCCATTTTAACCAAGAACAGGAGATTTTGGTTGAAGAAGGAGAAGGTGAGAGTGGTGTTTGCTATTCTATAGTATTTATAGAAGGATGATTCTGCCATTGGGTATCTCGAAGGATGAAACATTAATGAAGATTAATGATGATGTTTCACCGAAGACTGAAACGTCTTCTGAGTAGTCGGCTAATAGATTTCAAATGTTATTATTTATATTTATATTAAGAACTTAAAAAGATATAATAATTGTTTTGATAACTGTTTCTATGCTTCTATTAACACCTGCTGATAAAAAGTTCTGATTTGGATCAACTTCCGATGAGGAAATTGTAGATATTTAAGTATTCTACCTTATGTAGAATACTAACAATTGATATATATTGTTATACGCAAAGTTTTATCGGAGAAAACAAAAACCAAAATAGCATGCAAAAAGAGAAAACAGAAAAAAAAAAAACGTAAAATGGATCAAACTAATAGTCAAAACGCTGTAGTTTTATATGGGCGGGAAAATACAGCCATTTGATTGGCCATGGCTATATGGCTTTAATATATAGAAGGATTAATATATACTTCCTTGGTCCCATTTTATCAGTCCTACTTACTATTCATTGGTCAAACTAACTCTTTCTTCTTAGTTTATTTTATTCTATTTAGTATTTTTTAATTATATTTAAATTTAATTTTTTTGTTTAATAGTATTTTTAGTGTAGTTTCTAAATATATATTATAAAAAATTAAATTAAAAATAATTTCAGTCAAGTTTCGTTAATCGAACCAGACACATAAAATAGGACAGAGAAAGTATATTAATATTAATATTAAATTAAAGTTGACATATAATTGGAAACTACAACCTTGTCACATCTTTCCATTTAAATAAACATTATTTCTTTTTCTTTTTCTTTTTTTGAAAACCAACACATCAAAGCTTATATAAAATCATCAAAAAGACGCTGAAATACAATCGGGCGGGGAAGACTCCCAAACCCCAAGGACAGAAGGAGAACTAGTCGCCCGTGCAAGCATATGAGCTACGTGATTCGTTGATTTCTTGACATGGCAAACTATAACGTTCCCGATGTCATTAGCAAGTAACCGACATTGCTTAATAATAAGACCAATATAAGAGAAATCTAACTACTAGAATTGAAATTAGATTAGAACATAAATTTAAACAGTATGACTCAACAATAACATTATTCGCATGGTGACCCTTAAGCCAAGTAAGCGCTTCTTTCACGGTCAGCGATTAAGCGGTGTAGGAGTCCCTATCACAATGTAAATGTTCCCTATAGGCAGGGCCGGTCCAAACTTTTTATAGGCCCAGGGCGAAATTTAAATAAGGGACCCTATATGAAAAATCGGCTGACCAGAGTGACTTGCGATTGTCAATGAGTGCCAATGGTATTGGTAGAATGTGTAGATTTGCAAAGAAGAGTTGTTATTTGGCGATTGTCGAATGTTGATTGCCCATTGTTATTTGACTTCTGAGCTTTTAATAACTTCATTATTATCGTTGAGAGGAATTGAATTGTTGGTGTGGCGTAGGCGCCAGCGAAGAGGCGACGACTCTTACCCTCCTGGGCGGCATGGGTGTGCGACATCTCTCCTTCGATTCTTCCGTCTTCTTGACTTGACTTCAATCAGAAGTCACCAAGTCAAAAGCAATTAACCAATTTTTTTAATATATACTCCGTACTAAGTAATATTATATATATATATATATATATATATATATATATATATATATATATATATATATATATATATAATCTAAAAACATAATAAGTGTGAATGAAAGTTATATCATTTATTTATGTCTATTTTTTGTTAAGTTTTTTTTTTTTTTCTACATTATGCTATAAAAGTTGTATTTTACAATATTTTAGGCAAACATACTCATACGGTAATAACTTATGTTATCTTTTCCACTATTGTTACTATGCACATGCATCCACCATATATTATCTTATCTTCAATTATAATAATAATATATAGACATTATATATTAGGGTTATACATTAGTTATTTCTTAAAATATAAATATCAAATTTATAAAAATATTTTACATCATTATTATTTACAATAATTTAAATATCTAAAATTTAAATAAATTTAAATATAAAATACTAATATTGAGCACCTATTTTTTTTTACACATCATGCATAAAAAATACTAATATATTAATATATCTAATGGCCATTGAGCCCCCCTCTATAGATGGGCCCTGCGCAAGGGCCCAGCCTGCCCTTGCCCTAGGGCCGGCCCTGCCTATAGGCTCCAGCAAATCTGCCATCATGGTCTCGAAACACAGCCCCAAATCCCACCAATCGTTATGCGTTGGACTCGTGTCCAGCATGCTTGCTGGACACGGGTAACAGTGCCGTTAGGCACTGTTATCTCCTTTTTTTTTTTTTTTTTTTTTTTTAAATTTCAGACCGCTTCACTGTAATAGTATATGTTCATAATTTTATTACTATATGTTAATAACTATACATTCATAACTCCATAACTGTACGTTCATAACTCTATAACTGTACATTCATAACTCCATAACTGTACATTCATAACTCCATAACTGTATATTCATAACTCCATAATTGTACATTCATAATTTTCGAAACTCTATGTTCACAATTTTAGAGCTCTATGTTCATAATTTTATCACTATATGTTCATAATTGTAAGTTCATAATGTTAGAGCTCTTTGTTCATAATTCGATCAATAACTGTACATTCATAATTCCATACTGTAGATTCATAATCTCATAACTGTAGATTCATAACTCCATAACTGTAGATTCATAACTCTATAACTGTACATTCATAACTCCATAACTGTACATTCATAATCTTCGAAGCTCTATATTCACAATTTTAAAGCTCTATGGTCATAATTTTATCACTATATATGTTCATAATTGTAAGTTCATAATGTTAGAGCTCTGTGTTCATAATTTCATAATTGTATAACTGTATATTCATAACGGCATAACTGTACATTCATAACGGTATAACTGTACATTCATAATCAAAAAAAAAAAAAAAAATAACGCCGTTAACAGCAAAACGCACGCGATTTTTTTTTTTAAAACTAAATGACGCGTTTTTTTTAAAAAACGACGTCGTTTTGGACCCGTGTCATTGTGGACACGGGTCCAGGGCATAATTTGCCAAATCCCACTGCATTGTCTAACAGAGCCACATCAATATTACATTTCAACATACTTTGTGGCGGTGGATGTACTCCATGCAGAAGGTGTGGCATTCGAACTGGGCTCTTGAAACCTAGATCGACATGATGGTCAAACAGATTACGTGTAAGCAGGTGATAACCATGTGAAACCATATATATGCCTCTTAAGGTGATCCAGTGATTCACTTTTTACTGCTTAAGGTGTAACTATTTAAAATTTAGTATTTTCATTGATTTTATAGAATTTATCAATTTGCATATTTAGTTGTTAAAGATTGTATAGTCAAGTGTTAAAGTTTTCACAGTTGAGTTGATGATAATTACGAAACTGTCACCGCGTCATTTTTTTTTAATCTGATCAGATCCGTCGAATTTTTACAGATGTAAAGTTGAGATTGGTTCTTATTTCTCTCCTATAGAAGTGTTCTCACATGATCCATATATATATATATATATATATATATATATATATATATATATATATATATATATATATATATGTAATACGGTTCAAATACGGATGGTAAGCTCAAGTGTGAACGTGGGGTGAGATGAGAGTCATTGATCTTGTCAAGATCAACGTCTAGGATTAACAAGAATTAAAAAAACATGAGGGCAATTTGGTCTTTTTGCATCTAGGTAAAATTTAAGGTGAGTCGTTTTTGTACTGTGTGCTTGAGGTGCGTCAGTTGTTGAAACTTAAGGTGAGTTGGCCTAAAGCTTTAGGTGCGTGATTTTCCTTCTTAAGGTGCATTGTTTTCCTTTTTAATGTACGTTATTTTCCTTCTTAAGGTGCGTCGGTCTAAAGCTTTAGGCGCATGGTTTTCCTTCTTAAGGTGTGTTGTTTTCCTTCTTAAGGTGCGTTATTTTTTATAGTTTGTTTCTTTAATTGAGGACGCACTTTTTTTTTTTTTTTGCAATCCCAAAACACAATCACTATCCTTTTCCAATCATATTTCAACAATCAAAATAGAGATCAAAGGAAGTAGAATTGCTTATGAGTGACCAGTAGTAGATCTTGAACAACGCCTTTTTTTTTTTTTTTTTTTTTTATTTTCATTGATTTGAGTCGTTGATCTAGATTTGATCAACAGCTCAAATCTAACCCCATCTTTCACTTCGAAGCATCTGTGCACCAGAACCACTCCTCTCTCTCTCTCTCTCTCTCTCTCTCTATATATATATATATATATATATATATATATATATATATATATATATATATAGAGAGAGAGAGAGAGAGTATTACATTAACTTAATTTTTTTTTTTTTGGTAAAGATTACATTAACTTAATTAAATTGGCCCAATACAAACGGGAATTAGTAAACCCAATGTGAACAGAAATTAATCTGAGTATGGTACGGATTTAAAAGTGCCTTTTATAGTTAGAGTTTATTTATGACACTTAGGAGTCTAACCAAAACATTGTCAGGAACAAAAAAAGAAAAAAGGATCACTCAAATTTGGTGCTTTAGAATTCATCATATTGTTAATTGAAGCAAAAGATAGAATTCTGGCATGGTACTTAAGCTCCTTTACACAGCTTCTCCACCACTCAAAAATACATTGGCCACCTGAAGAAGCCTGTTCACCATCTCTAACACCTATTTTCTGAAATTGCTTACAGTTAAAGATATACAGCTTTTCACAGGACCTATAAACCCTATGCAGACCTCAGAATTCTTGTCAAAAAAAAAAAAAACATCATATGAGGCCACACATATCAACCAACAACCTAAAACTGGTTTCGGGCTTGTATTCTACACTTTCCGTGTTTATCTGCTGCATCCTTGGGACTTACAATTCCATCGACATTAACAACTTCTGTTCGCTCAATACATGTGATGAAGCCGCAGCCTTGACAACCTGCACCACCAAGACAGAGATGTACCCGGTAAACATTTTGCACGTAACAGCAAGCAAGATGCAAAAATGGATCATATACTAACCTCAAAACCAACCTTCCTGTATAGATCAAGGGCAATTTTGTTCTTTTCATTTACGTGAACAAATAGCTCCTTCATACCTGGTCAAAATTCAGAAAGAAAAAAAAAATGTTTACATGAGAAAAAAAAAAAAAAAAAAGGCAAGTTAGAGAAATAGAACACGAGCACCTTGTGACATAGCAACATCAGCAGCCAAGTACAACATGTTTGAAGCAATACCCTGGCGTCGAGCATACTTGGCGACAGAAACATTTGCAATATAAGCATATCTATGTACATCAAAGGGTGCAAAGAGACCTGATTGCCTTTTCACTTCCTGGTAGCAAAGAGAAAAAAGAAAATGAAATTTAAAAGCTTAGCATACAGATCAAACATCTTATCCAATCCCCTCACTTATTGGGAAAAATGGTCAAACTTTCATCTACTTCGTGCTAATTTGTCCCACTATAATTTAAAAAAAAAAAAAAAAAAGCGTATATTTAAAAGAAAGATCCAAGTTTCTACCCCAGGATATGTCTCCCCTTGTACAAACAGTCGGATGCTAAGATCCAAAGTTCCCACCACACTGTTTAGAACTGTTCTTCTTACATTTTTCTCTTCCTTCTTCACCTGAAATGTTTAAGGAAAAAGCTCTGAGCTAACATTATATTATAATTATAATCCAATAATACCATATATGAAGATAGAAACAGCCAGCCTCTGAGCCCCATTGACTAGCCAAGGCAGAAGCCAAGAAACGAGGTCAACATAAAGCACTATGTCATTAGAAATGGCATATAAGTGGAAATGAGCCATGAACTCAAGCAACCCACTTTCAAATTCTCGAATTGCAAGGAAGTATCCAAATAGACAATTGTATATCTTGACCATGAATGGCAGTGTAAATAGGCCAAAATAAGGAATTCACACTTTGAAGCACATTATGAGGACGTAAACAAAATGCCGAGTGACTAACACAGCTATCCTTTCAAGTTGTATCACCACTAGGAGACTCACTTGAACCTTAAAATGCCGAATTCCAGCAAAAGTTGCTGGTTTGCAGCATACCAAATTTTCATCATCTCATTTTCTCTTTATGACATAAAGTGAGAGAGAGAGAAGAGGGTGGGGGGGAAGGATGAAAAAGAAAGGGAAGTTTCATTAAAGAACATAGAATAGGATGTTTGCTTTCAAGTATGAAGCCACTCTTCATTCCTGGAAATTCCCAAAATTACTTTAGTACTATCCAATATGCTGACTCTTTCTTAACCTACTGAAGCCTCAGTTTTAAGACATTGATCCTTTCAAGTCCTGGTATCTTTAATTGATTGTAAATTTTTTTTAGATTTCTCCACCAAAATAAGAAAGCATTATTGTATTATTGTTATATTCTTACAGTTAAGATGGACTCCACGTCAATTGTGCGCATGCTTGCAACCATTGTAAGGCTTGCAACCAATGAGTTTTTTTTTTTCCACCACTTTATCATTTTATTTTAACCAGCAATATGCACTCTGAAGGGTGTAGGGTGCACCAAATAGCACTGCATTTACATCTCTAATCACCAGCAACACAAATGAGTAAGATCTGGAGTCATGGACTTGTAGTTCATATTCTATAGCTTTTTTTTTATAGCAATAAACATATCAATCTTGGCAAAACAAACTGCAACTAAGTTGTATCTTTATGGATATATTGTCTGTTGATTTCTTTTACACACATTCACAAGTAGTCATGGAATTCATTACCAATAGGACATGCATAAAAATGCTAATATTCATATCATGATAATGACAAAATGGTACAATTACTCAGATGCCAGTTCATATGACACCAATATGTCAGTCATCTATTTATTGAACTGCCTAAGCATGCAATACACGTTGAAGAAGAAGAGCAAGACAGGTACAATAAGGCTTGATCAAAAGTAGTGATGCTTACTGCAACAAAACAGAAACACTTCAGTGATTTACCATCCTGCCCAGAACATCTTCGCTTTAGAGCATAGAATTCCTGCAATCCCCAAAAGAGACAAAACCCAACATATCATAAGGCAGTCATCTCATAAATTATAAAGGGCAATGCAAATGGTCAGATAGACAATAGAGGAAATTCAATAATTGAAGCAAAATATATGGAAAGATATGATGTACAAGTATTTGAAAACAAAAAAAAAAAATCACAAAATAAATATTTCTTTTATATTTTTATTAACAAAAAGATATATACTAATGAAATATTCCCATGCAGTTGATCTTCTTAATATAATCCAACCTCAATAGTTATCATATATCAGCCCTATTGCACTTAAACAACTAAAAGAATTTCCAACATACTAATTGCTACTGGTAGTCCACCACATAATCATTTCAAGCCTCAGAACTGGGAACTCAGTCAAGCACTAAAGAAGACAATTGAGAAATCAAGAAGCAATTCCCTTCAAGCCAAAGTTACTAAGTATAAGTCATGCCTCAAGTTTTAACCATGAAAGTCTAAAATACAAGTAACTAGAACAAACTGTCAAACCTTTATGTGATATAGTTCCAATCATTGAGATCAGAAGAAACCAGAATACTTAAGCAGCTATATGATAAGCTCACTACAACATCTAATGAATTCTAATAACTAGAATCAGGGAATCGACTCACCAACCCATTGGCACAAAGACTATGCAAACCATCTATATAAAAAGGAAGTACTAAATGCTCAAAGCCTAAACCGCATAGAGCAATAACTCATGAATCAGGAAGAATCATCATTATACAAACATGACTTGCTGGAGAAGCAGTTAAGGGGCCAAGTGGGATTATGTACAGAAACTATATAAAGTGGTTGATTCTCCAAACTAACTGAAAAGCTTAACAACCAAAGTGGTGCTAAACCTCTTGCAATAAAAGGTCAGATCCAACTTTGAAGCACAAGATTCAAGCAACACAAATGGTAGGGATTTACAGACTCTTATCTTTGATTTTTAAGAGGCTGTTTACAGGCCACAAACTATGACATAATGGCCAGCAGGCAAGAACTTCACCAATGCCAACTTTCAAAGTCTAACACAAAGCACAAGGCTCCAACATCATGTAGGTCTATGGAAGGATGATGATGCATGCAATATTACCCCCATAAAGAGGCTGTTTTCCTTGCTTAAAACCATGGCCTAACAGGAAATGAGTGAGTGAGCACTTGACCAGCATACCAAACCCAATATTCATTGCTAAACAAGTTATTATTGAAAATTCAATAAGGTTACCACTCATCAAGCACTATGTTCAGAGCTGAAAAAAACTCCCCTAAATTAGTATTTTAACATCAAAGAAACATTTAATAATTGACTGAGATACCAAAATGATACATAATACAACACTCACCTGTTCTGCATACTTTCTTTTGTAAGCATCAACATGCCTAGAAGATGACAGAAACATGAGAATTACTATTTCAAAAAAGAAAAAGACTTCAGACTTTACTTACATAGCTAGGAGTAAATTGTGTCTAACAATTGTGTGTTGGAAAGAGCCATGGAGTGGAAAAACACAACAAAGTTTATCAATAAATAAAAGACTCATGTAAACAAATTGCATGCAGAATACTAACCTCATACCGGACAAGGATTCACAATGAGCTTCTGCTCGTAGCCAAGACGCTGCCTGTCATTGGAAACCAGACAAGGTGACAAGAAATATAAAGAATGTCAAAAAAAAGGAATGAGATAAAATCACATCGAAAACACAAAAAAAAAAAAAAATAATAATAATAATAATAATAAGGTAAGGAGCTAAACCAACCCAATATTCTTCAGCCAGCATAGCCTCACGAGCAACAAAACGACCAAAGCTATGCTTTTTTAATCCACAGTGCTCCTCAGTTGGCTGGAGTCGATTAAATGATAGTTCAGGTAGCTTGTGCTTTGTGCTGTCGCTCTTAGAGAGAGGTGAATGGTGGATACTTTGGTCATTATTACAATGTACTTCAAGATTTTTCCATCTATCATATGAAACATGAAGTGTCTCCCTGTGCAAGGTTAATAACCAAAATAAATAAATAGTTAAAGAAACAAACAAATTTATCACATAACAAAATTGAAAGGAATATCCACTTTTGGACAATTTCTTGGAATCTTTTCTACAATAATAATATGTTATAGGCTAGGATCGCGTCAAAGGCATAGAAACTTAGGAATACAAAACGAAGCTTTTCTGGAGTGCTTCTTCTCCCCAAATGAAGCGTTTTTGTGGAGTGCTTCTTCTCCCCCAAATGAAGCGTTTTTGTGGAGTGCTTCTTCTCCCCCAATCTTCCCTTCAATAGGAAGCCCAAAATACAAATTTCCCAGATCTCCCTTCTTCAAATACATAGATACCTATTTATACACATAATAAAACTACCCACTACTCCAACTACCCCACTACCTTAAACTACTCTAACTACCTAAGGAAGTGGTCATCCCACTACTACTACTTCTACCACTATAATAATAATAATAATAATAATAATAATAATAATAATAAAGTGCCCCATGATCATGGTTATATCATTGCCGCACCCATCAAAATCACCTTGTCCTCAAGGTGATAATTAATGAGACGTAACTCCAAAGCTTGACCAAATCTGCTTCTGTATATTATCAAAGGCATCCTCTCTAAGCACTACTAATAATAATAATCTCTCTTGGACTAGTCTTGTGGTGAACCGATTTCCTTGGCGTGACTAATTAATCTACAACAGCAAATTAATTGAGTCAGCAGCAACTGTTGATTTTGGAAGCAATTCTGCGCAATTCTTGGTTGGCAGCCGTTGAATGATCCATGGCGACACCATGTTCCCTAGCTTTCTTTTGTCAATTCTGGGGATTAGTTTTGTTCGCCGGCAGAATTTCGCTTCGGTCAGCAGTGCAACTGGTTTGGTGGTAGCGGGTGCAAAACTGTTGAGTGTTGTTGCTGTGATTTTTCTTCTTTTTTTAGTTTTTTCCTTTCGTTTTGGGAACAAGCCTGAAAATAATTTTTTCAGGATGATACTCTCAACTGAGCTATCCTCGCAGGGAAGTAACAAAGTCTGATATGGATTGTTCGCCCATGACGACTGGCTCTGATACCAAATGTTATAGGCTAGGATCGCGTCAAAGGCATAGAAACTTAGGAATACAAAACGAAGCTTTTCTGGAGTGCTTCTTCTCCCCAAATGAAGCGTTTTTGTGGAGTGCTTCTTCTCCCCCAAATGAAGCGTTTTTGTGGAGTGCTTCTTCTCCCCCAATCTTCCCTTCAATAGGAAGCCCAAAATACAAATTTCCCAGATCTCCCTTCTTCAAATACATAGATACCTATTTATACACATAATAAAACTACCCACTACTCCAACTACCCCACTACCTTAAACTACTCTAACTACCTAAGGAAGTGGTCATCCCACTACTACTACTTCTACCACTATAATAATAATAATAATAATAATAATAATAATAATAATAAAGTGCCCCATGATCATGGTTATATCATAATATGATTCTATATTTTTATTGTCTTTATCTAGGACCTCTAACACTCAGCTGTAATATGTGAAATGGGAAATTTGTTTTAAAACCTCAACTCTCAAAGAGGAAAATATCATTTTCCAGTTTCCATTAATGGCAGGAGTAAATGTATAATTGTAGGATCAGATAACTGAATGAATCAAACCAGTCCTAGAAATAGATCTAACTTAATCTGTATTTCATACTATTTACAACCACTCAGAAAAACTATCCAGCTAATGACTATATGCATTTCCTAAACTACAAAACTACATAGATTTTGCCTATGCCTTTTACTAACAGTATATAACACAGCAATTTCAGCCAACCCAAAAGAAACATGTAAATTGATATTAAGATTGTATCCAGTTAAGAAACCCATTTTTGCAGTAAAGATTCTTGAATACCACCATTCAGAATCAAATAAACAGCAAAGAAAACGAAACCAAATTGCGCAGTGATTAATGCTTAAACTTTACTCTGCTGTGCAGCAACTGAAATCACCATTTTTTTTTTGCGGAGTATTTAATTCTTAAATTTTACCCATTTTCGGCGCAGCAATTAATTCTTAAATTTTACCCAGTTATGCAATCGCAAAACCCAGGACACAATCAATATCATTTCGCAAGAAACTCCAAACAGCAGCTAATGAATTCATAATTATAAATAATAAAAAAAAGTCATAAATTAAACTTACCTGCTAAACATGTTGACCACCCCAAGGGAGTCATACTTAAGTTGTTTGGGCATAAACCCGCCGAATTCATCCTCTCGAAATTTCAAGCGCGGTAAGAATTCACTCCTCAGCACCATTTCTCCTCCTCCTCTCGTTCTTGAGAAGGAAAAAAGAAAATTATGGGTTTTGAAATTTGATATATGGGTTTCGATTTTCGAACAACCAAAAAGCTTAGAGCAAAAAAATGAAATAAAGTATTAAAAACGGGAATTAGTTAAATCAAATATGGTGACAACTGACGAACGAAGATTTTATACGGAATATCTACAACTACAAGCAACGAAAGTAATTTTTTAAATTTTTTTAAAAACTAATTTTTTAATTTATATTAAGAAGGACTTTATTTAATTAAGAATTTCTTTGGAAATATGAAAAATGATTTTTAAACAATATTTATTTTTTTAAAATAATTTAATTTCTAATGTTTGGTTGAATGTTAAAAAAAAAATTTGTTTAGTTATTTTTTTTAAATGAATATATTATTTGTTATAATAATAATAATAATAATAAATTGTTGTGGTGATCGTATGGTAGTGGTGTGGTGGTATGGTGGTGGTCGTGTTAGTGGTTGTAGACTTGTAGTGGTGCGGTGGTTTAGTAGTAGTTATCTGGAAACTTGAAAAGATACGGGAGAAATCTAGAAAATATATTTCAAATAAAAATTTAGGAAAATAATTTTTGTCAAATTAGGTCCTTTTTTTTTTTTTTGACAAGAAACAAATCAACTTTCATTATCATAAATCAACGTACTTACAATAAACAAAGGTAGATCATTAAACCAAAGCACACGATCAGACATATAACGAGATTCCCTAGCTAGTAAATGGGCAACCTGGTTTGCAGACCGTTTAACATAATAGAAATGCAAGTCATCTATAGACTCAGTAATAACCTTAATATCGTCAATAATGAGATCGAAGTAGGACTCCCCCGTATCTCCACGCAGCGCATCATAAACCACTTTCGCATCCATCTCCACATCCACCCCAGACATCTGCAAATCCTTCAGCCAGCTCAATGCCTCTCGAATCCCCAGGCTTCCGCCATTTGGGCATCCCGACCCGGCCAAGAAGCCACCATCAGAATCTCGTAAAACCCAGCCGAAGCTCGATCTTCCACTGTCTCTATCGAAAGCGGCGTCAATATTCAGCTTTATCTGTGCCCCATCAACCCGCTGCCATCTCTGCATCCTTCTATTTGCCACTAACATTTCACCGTTATCGTCCTTCTCATGCATCTTGCACAACCCAAACCAAAAGTTTTGAGCTAAAGAGAGAACCTTGTCCACGCAAGCTACGCCCCCGTTCCAAACAACTTCATTACGAAAATGCCATAAGCTCCAACAAACAACCAAATTAAATCGTAACCGGTCAGCATGCAGAACCAAGAACAAGCCCTCAAAGCCCTCTCTCACCGATTGCATAGTTGTATCCGCCAGTCTCACACCCACTCTCCGCCAACACTTCCTCGCCAGTCCACACTTAAAGAGCACATGCACCCCCGTCTCCTCCGCCACCCTGTAGATTTGACAAATCGCCGAGCACATTACTCTTCTCCTTCGCAATACATCCGTCATAGGCAAACAACCTCTGCACGCCTGCCACACGAATGCTTTAATCTTAGGCGGTAGTCTCATCCCCCATACATCCGTCCACCCTAACCACCCCTCCCCTACAAAATCTCCAACTAAAACCCTATAACAGCTCTTCACCGTGAATCTCCCCCTTTTAAAATTTTGTTGCCTTACCGAGATATTATTATTTGGAATCAGCCTCGTAACATTTTTTCAGGCATTAATTTGATTTCCAACTCCTTGTTTCATTGTGTTATACTAACTTTTTACAAATTTTACCACTGGAACTTATTGGTTAAAGTAGTAGTATAATTAGTCAGTTTTTCCGGGGTTTGAGAACATGATGGATCATAGCCTAGTCCGACTTTATCTCCTGCGGGTTTTTTACATACTTACCATTTTATCCATTATTTTGGATGAATGCGTAAATGATGCAATTACTTTCAAAATGTTATGTTCTCTAACCTCTCTTGCTTTGCACTCTTCTTGAAGTTGAACATTTTCGGCTTTCAAGTTACTCATTTCATTTAGAGCATTTAGCAATTTTCGTGCTATTTCTTTCTTTTCAAGGATTAATGCATTATTGCGTTCTTTGATTTGAGAATGAGTGGCCATGTTTTCTTGACAATCTTTCATAAGACTTAGAAACGATTCTTGGTTCTTGAAAGAAGTGTCAATTGAGCTAAAGGAACTAGAAGATACCTCTTCGTCGGTTTCGTGCGCCATTAAGCATTCTTCGTGTTCAAATGTTTGGTTTACTAAGCATAATAAAGCGGTATCTTTTTGTGATGCATCACTCTCATCGCTATATGATTCTTCTGCCTCACTTGTCTCTAATGGGTCACTTATTAAAGCCTTTCGCTTATCCTTCTTGAATCTCTTCTCATTCGGCTTATATTCTCCCTGCGAAGGGTTGGAAGTATTCGAATTTTTGCTTACCTTGGGGTGTGGACATTCGGCCATAAAATGTCTTGGTTTCCTACGGTTATAACACACATTTATGTTTTCCTCGACTGTTTCTTTCTTTGATTTTCTAGCTTCCTTGGATGAGCATCCATGAGATGATCTTTTGGCGTTGTTGTTTTGCATAAACTTCTTACACATCCTGAAAAATAAAGCAAATTGTTCGTCAGATAAAAAATCACTATTTCCTACTGACCTGGATGTGGACGGTTGATCGGCCATTAATGCAGATGTCTATTCATCACGTTCTTCTTCGATTCTCGTCTTCATCTTGAACTCGTATGCCTTGAGATCACTAAAGAGTTTATCCATAGATAACGTCATTAGATCTCTATGGTCTCGCATTGCGATAACCTTCATATCCAGCTTGAAGGTAGTCCTCGTAATACTTTGAGAGATATTTCTTTCTGAGTGATGGGTTTGCCTAGATCATTGACCTCTCCTAAGATATTGATCAAGCGAGCTTCCATATCGGTGATGCTTTCATTTGGGAGCATTTTGAAGTCTTCAAACCTTTTCATGGCGATTGTTAGCTTGTTGTCCTTTTCTTGTTCGTTGTCTTCTCTATTACTGATGAATGTATCTCATATCTCTTTTGCGGTAGTGCACTTTCTAATCTTTGGGAATATGGTGTCATCTACTGCCTTGAACAAAATATCTTTGGTGATATTGTCCAAATTATTTTGTGATCTATCTTCGGTAGTCCACTCCATTTTCGACTTTGAAATATATTTAGGAGCATTAGGATCTAGTACAACAGCAACATTGGCCTTCATTATCAAGATAGGTCATTCCGTGATGACTTTCCACATTTCATCATTTAGAGCAGATAAGTGCACCTGCATACGTATTTTCCAATCATCAAATTTGTCAAGAGAGAAAAGCAAATTTGAGCAAGAACCATGTCTCTCTTCATTTTGAAGTTTTGAGATTTGTCGAGCAGTCAAGATTGACTCAAATAGACAACCGCTCTGATACCACTTGTTGGTCCCGAAAGGGTGGAGAAAAGTCTAGAGGAGCGGCGGCGGGATGCGTAGTATATTTGCAAACAAATAATTCTCGGAGTACGAATTATCGATCCACAGGGAAGTGGTTGTATCAAGCACTAGTTACTAACTTATTCATTAGAGCTAATCCTAACAATTACTTAGATGATTGATTGGCATAAAATAAATAAAATGAAACAGAGGTTCAGGATTTTGAAAACAATAAGAGAGAAGATGAGATTCATGGGATTCAAGTATTTAATCACCTAGTGCCAATTAAAGTTTGTAATATTTAGTTTGGAATTAAGACTTGTATGGGAATGCAAAGTGGAACAGAATTACTCCCGTAATTTCTACCCCTAGTGAATTTCCACTCCCGTGGCTTAAACACCCAATAAGATCGAAGATCAGCATTCAATTATTCCCAATTACTACCATCTCCCAATGCGCAACAATCTAGAATAAAATTCCCCCAATAAATTATGTTTTCCCAAGGTCCAACCATTAGGTGCAATCGTGTGTGCCCTAATTTATGCCCCAACTCCCATTGGTGACACAAACATGGCTATGAAGCTAGTAACTATGGCCATTAATTACAAGCATCAAACAATATTATCACGATTGCAACACAAGTATTAAACCCAAATAATAATATATTAAAGAAACTGAGAGCTCAGGCACATAGGTTCATAAACACTTTTACCCAAGAATCTCTAAAGAATTTAGCTAAGCATGGCTAAATTATACATAGCAAATATAAATAAAAAATTACAAATCATCAAAAGAGTACAAGAATTAACCAGACGATTTTCTCAAATCTCCCTAGTCTTCTTCTTGCTTTCCAAGACAACTTGTGGCTCTTGATTTCTCTCCTTCTTGTCTCCAAGAATCTCTGAATTCTAAACTATGAATTGTAAGTTATCTATTCTAATTATTTACTCTAAACTAAACTACTTGTCTTCATTAGGGTTGAGGAAGGTGGGATTTTATAGTAGGTACAAAGCTGGGACGAAATAGGAATTTTCCTAATTTAATTTAGGAAGTTTAGCTTTGAAATGATTAGGCAATTATTGTAGCCATCTTGCTTTGGAATATTGCCATTTTAAATTAGGAAGTTTCTAAAAATCGTGCCCAGTGCAATAGGTATGGTTTGAAAGCTTATTCTGACCATTTTCTCTTATTAGCTAGACTTTGATGTCTTCATAAGAGTTGTAGCCCTTCGAGTCTTCTTTCCAATGGCGCAAGAATCACCTCAGTCGGACATTCCTAGCATAAGATATGATCAAAATACTAAACTATCGCCAATCTGTGCGAGATGAAATGTTACTGGAAATTTTCGACGCGTCGAGTTTTCTGCTGAGTCATAGGTTGTAGCCCTTCGAGTCTTCTTTCTAATGGCGCAAGAATCACCTGAATCGGACATTCCTAGCATGATATATAATCAAAATACTAAGTTGTCACCGAATTCAACGGGAATTACAACTCTTCGGTCTTTTGATCCACTTTTCTTGTGATCAAATCCATTGAAAGTACCACTCTTTGGCTCTCTTTGAAGCATTTTAGCCACCTCCTTAGTTTTACCTTGACTTTGTTTTGACTCCAAACTCGTCCTAGAACTTCCCTTACTTTTAACTTTGACCTAAAATGGTTCAAAAACACTAACAAACACCGTAAAACATTCAAAACAAGTGTGAACCATAATTAAATGATAATAGCAAGGAAAACATGTATTAAATAAGCAAAATTAAAGAACTTAATTACCGAGATGTTTTAAAATAACTATAAAAATAAACACAGATGTGATAACATCAGGTGTGGAGGGGGGGGGGGGGGGGTTAATAAACTTTTCAAACTTTTTCTAAACCAAATAACATTTCGGTAATTTCAACTCCAAGTAATAAGCATAAACAACTAATCAACTTAGAGTGTGCAGCGGAAGAAGTATGCGATAAAGTGTTATGCTAGAATGTGCAGTGCTCGTGATGAGTTAATGACGTGCAATACGTTCAAAGCACTTAGAACAGTCTAAATATGATGCATGCAAATTTTGGCTCACATGAAATCGTGAGAACTATCAAACCTAGATAATTAAAGATGTGCGATGAATAGTAATCGGGTTAGTTCGCAGTTATAAGCATGCACAAAATAAATAAGCAATAGATCAAGTAAAGAGAGAGAGAGAGCGATTTAGAGTGGTTCGGAGATGGTGTAGTTCTCCTACTCCACTTTTCTCCTTTAACTCCAAAGGAGAGATTCACTATCATCGATCACCGAGATACAATAGTGAATTAGTGTCCACCGACACTTCCCGAGTGCTTCACACAAAGCTACATTCCACCAAGGTTTTTCACAAGCTCATCTTGTTACTCCGCCTTCCCGAGTACTTCGCACCAAGCTGTACTCCTACACCACAAGAACTACGCACAAAGCTACGCTCTCACAGGGTTTTCACAAACTCTCTTGTTATTCTACCCTCACCAATACAAATAGATAAAGTTTTTCTCTCTCAAACTTAAATTACAACGTAAATAGCTCATATTTGATATGTTCTGCTCATTGTTAATTAGATAATTCTTGGTGATTGTCTTCAAGTCTGCTTGGACAATTTATAGCCAATGAACGCTATTTGCCCGTTGATCAACTTTCGATCTCGTCGTCCATCTTCGTATGTAGTTGATCTGATAAAGTTGTCAACTTGATCTGCAACATTAGGCAATAGCCTTTTCGCCGTTTGTCAGATAATTCAAATAATCTTTCCGTTGCTTGTAAACTGGTATGACATAAAGTCTCTTGAGTAATGTAGCCTCTAAAATTTGAATAAGATCTTCGTGTGAAATATTGACTTTCCTTGTTGCAATTAATGTTCGGATGAATAAATTTGATCTTTCAAAATATCTTGTATGTTGATTCTTGCTTGAGTACGAAACAATATCTCCGCGAATCAACCTTCTTCGAGTATCTCTGGTTCCATCGTAAAAATACTGATGTTCATCGTCCATGATAAATCATATCAGTTATTTGCAAAATTCCATGTATACTGATATAATGGAACCTCTTATTTGTAAAACTTCATGGTTGTGCAAGTCCAAGTTTAGTGGTGCTTCTAGTGCTCCGTCTTGTACTTCATTTTGTGCAATTGCTTTGTCTAGTGCATTTCCTTGTACATCATCTAGTGGAACCCAAAAATGCTCAAAAGTGCTACTGCGTCTAGCGGAACCCAAAAATGCTCAAAGGGAGAATTGAATTATGGATCATGTGACTTGCTTAACACTAAGTCTTCTTCTAACTATACTAACTCAACCTTTAGTAAATTATATGCTCCAAATACTTTAAGCTATCACCCCTCTTAAGTCTTTTCAAATAATATATGCACTTCAAGACTTAATTATTTGACGTGAATATTTTTGCATGGACGCAACTTGCATGCATGGACTGGTACTAACTCAAATGAAATAAGATTAGGGAATACTAGTTTTTCAAAAAATATTTTTGGCTCATCAAAATCTTTCAATTTATTCCTAACAACTCTATTCATTGTATGACATGCTGTGTGCACAACTTCTGCCCAAAACCATTGAGGCAGTTGAAATAAAATTGGGGAATACTAGTTTTTCAAAAAATACATTTGGCTCATCAAAATCTTACAATTTATTACTAACAACTCTATTCACTGTATGACAAGCTGTGTGCACAACTTCTGCCCAAAACCGCTGAGGCAGTTGACTAGCATTGAGCATGATCCGAGCCATTTCTTGTAGAATACGATTCCTCCTTTTAACTATTTCATTTTTGTTGGACAGTTTTTGTAACACCCCCATTTTTCATACTTTTGAGCCTAGATTCTAACAATCAATTAAGGGTTAAAGAAAGCGATAAAGATAAAGTTAAGATAGATTAAATCCAAATAAACATCCACATGAGGGTGCTACCGCCACAACTACCCACCCTCGAGTAGTTGCACAGGCTAAACATCGAACAACAAACTAGAGTCATAAGTTCTATATACAACAAAAAGGGATTTGCGAACCCAGATGTCTAAGCACCGACAAAACAATGTAGTCTAAGCTACATCAATCCACTAACGCATCAAGTCAACCTGAAACGGGTTATAAGAAAACATAGGAAAAACAACACGTTAGCATAAAAATGCTAAGTATAAGACCACACACACACACACACACACACACACACACACACACACACACACACACACACATATATATATATATATATATATATATATATATATATATACTCACAATTCATGCTCATGCTTGTAACGTATTAACAGTACCTACGATGCAACACATATACAAAGATGCCATTGTCTTTCATACGTATACTAAGATGCTTCAAGATAGATAACATGTGAAAGAGATAAGTGTAATGCAAATCTATACTTTCATGCTAGTACTAGGATAGCAAGAATGGATACTTTACTTCTCATGTAATCATTTGTAAAATACATGCAATACAGTAATTGAAGCTCGGTAAGTATAAAAATCATTTATATAGATACCACTCACTCTCAAAATATATGTAACACCCCCATTTTCATAACCAAATTTTACTTCATTTTTTTTCCTTAATTGAGAATTAAGACCAAATGAGTAAAACAATTCTATTTATTAAATATCAAAATCACTTAACGGAGGTGACGGATATATTAGGAATCGACCCGCACCGACCCGGGGGCGCGGACAAGAACGGGTCCCGGGGCGGCGCCACGTACGCGCCCCGGACGGGGCCTCGCCACGTGGCCCCGCGCGGGCCACGTCGGAGGCCGGGCCGGCCTCTCCAGGAGGCCGGGCCGACCTCCAAATGGGCCTGGCCCGAGCCCATGACGGGCTCGGCCTGGCCCCCCAGCACGGCCCGGTCGCGAGACCGGGCGCGGTCAACTCGGATCTAACCACCCCCCGCTTTAGGGGGTGGCGGTTAGGGGCGGGGGTTGTATAAAAACTCCCCACCTTGTCCAGTTAGGACACGATCTATTTTACGGACACACTTTGTACTGAAGAATCATTGTAATAGCCAATTCCACGGCATTTAATACAATTTACGGTCTCACGGCCTTCGCTATATCACTCGTATCATCTCTTTATTATTCATATTCTCATTCGAGTTAGTTAAGTCGGACCCCCGGTTTAATTAATTCCATCAGTGGTGCTCTTGTTGAGAGCTGCTGTACAAGCTTAAGCGCTCTCTCCCCACTATTGTTCATCGACATCGATGGCACGATCGAGATCCAGCTCTCGTCATACCAATGGTTCCCGCGGCACCCAGCTCGTCGCGAACGGGAACGGCCCCAACGGGGCCCCCGCCCCCAGCATCCAGCCAGCCGCCTCCGCCAGGTCGGGGGAGGATCTGAGGGCCCAGCTCACCTACCACCGTAGTAGCGGCGCGCCACCAGCTCCACCCGCCGCCCCCGCTCCAGCTCGCGCACTCATCCAGGAAGGGGTGGCGGTCTTCGAGCAAGCTTCCACCGCGCTGGCACGTGTCGCGGCGGGCCTCCGAGCAGAGGAACAAGCCGCCCTGGGCGGCGCCGGGGGGGCGCCGGCGTCGCCTCTGCCTCCTCCTACCCGGGGGCGCAGCGGCCCGAGCACCCGACCGCCCCAGGCACCTGTCACCCAGGGGGAGGTCAACTCGCCTCGACCATCGGAGAGGCGGGGAGGAGGAGATTCCCGCCGAGACCGTCAGCGTGACGACGATGGAAGGGCGCCGACCCAAACCAGGCCCGCCCTGGAGAGATTGGGCGATCGCGTGACAGCCCGGGATAGGTTGGGTCCGAGGCCGGCCAATGGGCCACCGGCGGCGGAGTCATGCTCCCTCCGGCCGCCACGACAGGGATCAGTCACTCGGAGGTCGCCGAGCCATGGGCCCCGCGCCCCGCCGCGACACGAGGTAGCCTCGCGCGGGTCAGCAGGTCGGGTCCCCCGACTCCACCCGCGACGCGAGCAGGCCTCCCGGGTCGAACGATCAGGGGAAACGAAAGGTAGAGCTCCGAGCTCCCATCGGGTGGAGGTCGAGAAGCTGCAGAGTAGGATGGACGAGCTCCAACGAAAGATTGATGAGAGGGACGGGTCTCCGGAGCCCCAGGACGTGTTGGCCTCCCCATTCGCGGACACCATCATGGCAGAGCCCCTACCTCGAGACTTTCGCTTTCCCGCCATTAAAGCATACTCGGGGACCACGGACCCGCGGGTACACCTGACCAGGTACAGAGCCGCCATGATGATCACCGAGGCAACAGACGCCATCCTATGCAGGGGGTTCTTCGCCACCCTGGACGGGCAGGCACACGATTGGTTCGGGTCCCTCCCGGCGGTGTCCATCTCCACCTTCGCGGACCTCACCCGACAGTTCCTATCCCATTTCGCCACCAGCATACAGCGGAAGAAACAAATTGCCGACCTATGTGATTTGAAGCAGGGGAGCTCGGAATCACTCGCTGAGTACCTCAGCAAGTGGAAGAAAGAGGCCATGGGGGTCGCCGACTTTGATGGGAAGTCGGCCATAGTGATTTTCCGGAACAACCTGAGGTCGGGCGCCTTTCACCAAGACCTCATCAGGTACCCTCCCAGGACCTATAACGACCTGATGGACAAGGCAGCAAGGTACGCTGACGCCGAGGCCGCCGAGAAGAGGAAGAAAGAGCAGGAGGAAGGACGTGGTCGAAAAGACAAGGCACCCCAGGAGGAGCGCAAGGCGCCGCGGCCGCACCGACGTGAGTACGCTGAGGGGCCCAGACTGAACCCCACGCGCTATCTCACCCCGCTGACACAACCAGTGGGTACCATCTTGACGCATGCGGAGGACCAGGGAATCGTGGTGTTCCCGAAGGAGGAGTGCATGAAGATATCGGCGAGGGGGGACCCCAACAAGTACTGCAGGTTCCACAGGCAGAAGGGGCACGATACGGACGAATGCATCATCTTGAAGCGACAAATCGAGGAACTCATCCAAATGGGTTACCTCGGCCAATTCATTAAGAGGCCCGGCCAGGCGCAAGGGCAGGCACAAGGGCAGGCGCAAGGCCAGAAGCCAGGCAACGTATGGAGGAAGGGGGGTGGCCAGGCGCCATCCACCTCGGCTCCCCGCAAGAGGGACCACCACGACCACAGCTCCGAGGAGGAGGAGAAGACGACGGAGGACTCCCAGCCCCCGAAGAAGCGGACCATCTACGTCATCTTTGGGGGGCCCGAGGGAGGGGACTCACCAGCCGAGCGGAAGAGGTGGGCGAGGAGCTTGTACGTGGGGGAGGTCACACGTACCCCCCACGAGAAGAAACCAAAGAGGGAGCCCATCATGTTCACCGACGCCGACCTGCCAGATGGGCCCCTCCCCCACCGAGACGCCCTGGTGGTTAAACTGGACATATACAACATGGTGGTGCACCGGGTGCTCGTAGACACGGGCAGCTCGGTGAACGTCATGTACTACGACACGTTCACCCAGCTGGGACTCTCAAGAGGACAGCTGGAGCAAGTACGGACCCCCCTGTCCGGGTTCACGGGGGATTCGATCGAAACGGAGGGGTCGATCAATTTGGAGGTGGAGATAGACACCCCACCGCACACCAGGAGGTGGAAGGTCGAGTTCGTAGTCGTCAAGATCAGCTGCGCCCACAACATTATTCTCGGCCGGCCCGCCCTGGAGGACCTCAGGTGTGTGATTTCCATGGAGCACCTATGTCTCAAGTTCCCAACACCAACCGGGGTTGGGGTCGCCCGGGGAGACCAAAAGGTGAGCCGCAGCTGCTACCTGAAGGCGTGCCGCCAAATTGGTCAGAAGGACCTCCAGGTCCATACCATTGCCGAGAAGGCGTTTCGAGAGGATGCAGGACGACCTCGAGCCGAGCCTGTGGTCGAGACAGAGGAGGTCATCCTCGAACTCAGCCGACCTGACCGGGTCGTGAAGGTAGGGGTCGGCCTCCCGGCCGACCTCCGGGCACGGATAATCGATACCATCAGGAGCTACAAGGAGGTCTTCGCATGGGGCCCCGAAGATATGCCGGGCCTGAGCCGAGACGTGATCACGCACAAGCTGGCTGTCGACCCCACGGTCAAACCAGTCCAGCAACGCAAGAGGTACCTCTCCGCTGAGAGGAGGGAGTTCGTCAAGAAGGAGGTCGACACCCTGCTGGAGATCGGCCATATCCGGGAGGTCATATACCCCACGTGGTTAGCAAACGTAGTCCTTGCCCCGAAGCCACCCACCTGGAGGATGTGCGTGGACTACACCGACCTCAACAAGGCCTGCCCTATGGACCCCTTCCCCCTCCCCAACATTGACCAGCTGGTGGACGAGACTGCAGGTTGTGCCCTTATGAGCTTCCTAGATGCGTTCCGGGGGTACCACCAAATTTTCATGGAGGAAGCCGACGAGGAGAAGACGGCCTTCACCACGCCAGAGGGGGTCTATTGCTACAAAGTCATGGCTTTCGGATTGAAAAATTCGGGCGCCACCTACACCCGAATGGTGGCCAAGGTGTTCAAGCAGGTCCTTGGCCGCAACCTCCAGGCCTACGTTGACGACATGATCGTCAAGAGCACCGACGCCGACCTCCACACGGACGACCTTACCGAGGTATTTTCGATTATGCAACGCTTCAATTTACGGTTGAACCCCAAGAAGTGTACCTTCGGGGTACACGGGGGGAAGTTTTTGGGGTACATGGTCTCGAAGAGGGGCATTGAGCCCAACCCCGACAAGATCAAGGCCATCCTGGACATGGAACCTCCGAGGTCCCTCCGGGAGGTCCAGCGCCTCAACGGCCGGTTGGCAGCCTTGGGCCGTTTCCTTTCGAGGTCGGCCGAGAAATCGTTGCCATTCTTTGGAGTCCTCAAAAAGACGAAGGGCTTCGAGTAGTCCGAAGAGTGCCAGAAGGCGTTCGAGGACCTCAAGACGTACCTCATGTCACTCCCCCCTGGCCAAACCCGTTAAGGGGGAAGTCCTGTACCTCTACCTGGGCATCTCGCAGGCCGCGGTCAGCTCCGTGCTGGTCCGGGACGATGAGGGGGTCTAGCGGCCCGTATACTACACGAGCCGAGCTCTACGGGGGGCGGAGGTCAGGTACACACCCGTGGAAAAGGCTATCTTCGCGGTAGATGCGACGGCGAAAAAGCTGAACCACTACTTCCGGGCCCACCCCGTGCAGGTCCTCACAAATCAGCCACTAGACGCGGTGCTGAGGGCCTCGGGGTCGGCCAGCAGGTTGGTCAGGTGGGCCATGCGGCTGAGCCAATTCGACATCCAATTCAAGCCCAGACCCGCCATCAAGGGGCAGGCACTGGCTGACTTCATAGTCGAGTGCACCGCCCGGGAGGCCACGGGGCGGGTCCGGGAGGACGACGAGGAATGGTGGACCCTCTCAACGGACGGGTCCTCCAGCGCCAAAAGTTGCGGGGGTGGGGTCGTACTCATAACCCCGGAGGGATTCTGGGCCTACTACGCCCTCCGCTTCGCGTTCAAGTTGTCCAACAACGAAGCCGAGTATGAGGCGCTCCTAGGGGGGCTCCGCCTTGCACTAAACATGAGGGTGGAAAAGCTCAAAATCCAGTGTGACTCCAGACTCGTCGTGGGACAGGTCACAGGTGAATTTGAGGCAAGTGACGAAAGAATGAGGAGGTACCGGGACGTGGCGCTCCAGCTATTGGGGCAGCTGATCAACTACGAGGTCCTACAGGTGCCTCGGGACCAGAATACAGACGCTGACATCTTATCCAAGCTCGCCCAAGGGGCCCCAGAACATATCTCAAAAATAGCTCGAATCGAGGATTTCGAGAGGTCGAGCCTGGACGCCTACCCGGTCCTACCCGTGCAAACCAGGCCTCCTTGCTGGCTAGACCACCTCAAGGAATACAAGAGAACAGGTGCACTGCCTCCCGACGAGGCCGATGCCAAATTGGTGAGACGACGAGCCCCCACGTACGTAATCATGGGGGACACACTTTACAAGAGGTCCTATAACGGCGCCTTGTTGCGCTGCCTATACCCGGACGAAGCCAGGGCAGTCATGGAAGAAATCCACGAGGGGACCTGCTCCGCCCACCAAGGGGCCTTCGTCATGTCCCGAAGGGCCATCATACAGGGGTACTTTTGGCCCAAAATGGCCAAGGAGTGCGCTGACTACGCTAGGGGTTGCGAAACCTGCCAACATTTCCAGGTCACCCCCGGCCGACCCGCCACGAGCTACACCCCCATCAGCTCGGTCATCCCCTTCTCCAGGTGGGGAGTGGACCTAGTGGGAGCTCTGCCTATGGGGTCGGGAAAAAGGAAATACCTCATAGTGGCAGTGGACTACTTTACCAAGTGGGTGGAGGCGGAACCACTGGCGACCATAACAAGCGCCCGTTGCAAGCACTTTGTGTACAAAAACATCTTGTGCCGTTTTGGGGTCCCGATGCAACTCATCACCGACAACGGGCGCCAATTCGAGGGGCAAGAGTTCAAGGGGTTCTGTGCAGAATGGCACATTACTCACAGTCGGGTGGCCGTGTGCTATCCCCAAGCAAATGGGCAGGTGGAGAATGCCAACCGCACCATAGTGGGCGGTCTGAAAAAGAAATTGGAATCCGCAGGGGGGGCGTGGGTAGAGGAGCTCGACGCCATTCTGTGGGCCTACCGCACCACCCCCCGGAGGGCCACGGGGGAGACACCTTTCTCCCTGGCCTACGGGTTCGAAGCTCGAGCCCCGGCAGAGGTAGTCATACCTTCCCGCCGGGAGGAGGACTACGACCCCGACACGAATGAGGAGCCCCATAGAACTGACCTCCACCTGATCGATGACAGGCGCGGAGCAGCTGCGATTCGAGCCGAGAATTATCAGAGGCAAACCAAAGCTTACCATGACAAGCGGGTACGGCCCCGCTACTTCCAAGCGGGAGACTACGTGCTCAGGAGGAGAGAGGCAAGCCAGCCCCAGGCGGGAGGAAAATTTGCCCCTAATTGGGAGGGCCCGTACATTATAGCAGTCGTGGTCCGCCCGGGCAGCTACAAGCTCAAAACTCCCAAAGGAAAGATGATAGCCAAGGTCTGGAACTCAGAGCACCTGCTGAAATTTTACCAGTAGACCTACCACGTGAGAGGCGGGTCTTGGCGTTGCTATTCTAGGAGGAGGACCATTCCCCTCCCCTAATAATGTCTTAGTGAGCGGCAATAGTCAGAATAAAATCGCATATTACAGAACACATTGTGCGCAGGATCCTTTTGTTACAAAGTTGGTTCTCATGCATTTTATCTCCCTTACAAGAAAAAAAAAAAAAAAAAAAAAAGTAGAAAAAATCACGAAACAAGGGGGAACGAGTGCTCACTCATGTCTTACCCCCCAGCTAACCCTAAGGGGGCACGAGGCCCGACCTCGCGTACAAACCCCGACGGAGGACGCACCCTAAGGGGGCACGAGGGCCGACCTCGCGTACAAACCCCGACGGAAGAGCCCAGTGGCACGGTCTTGACAGGCCGTGCCCGAGCAGCTAATGCGCACCCTAAGGGGGCACGAGGTCTAACCTCGCGTACAAACCCCGACGGAGGAGCCCGGTGGCCTGGCCCGACAGGACTGGGCCCAAGTGGTTTGGCGCACCCTAAGGGGGCACGAGGTCCGACCTCGCGTACAAACCCCGACGGAAGAGCCCGGTGGCGTAGTCCGCAAGGACTTAGCCTGAGAGGCTAACGCACCCTAAGGGGGCACGAGGTCCGGCCTCGCGTACCAACCCCGACGGGAGAGCCCGATCACATAGTCCCCTCGAACTTTGTCGAAGAGGCTAACACATGACCAAAAAAAAAAAAAAAAAAAAAAAAAAAAAAAAAGGAGGATAGGCCTATCACGCCCCGGCGACATCGGGGCGCAGCAAGGTGCCGCCTCGGCCGCACAACCGGGGCGCACCATGCTGCGTGCACCTCGGCCGTACCGCCAGGGTGCGCCACGCTGCATCAAGATCCCCGGCACTGGTCGGGCACTCAAAAAAAAAAAAAAAAAAAAAAAAAACCCAACATGGTTACGGCAGCAGGAACGCATAATCAAACATAAGTCATAAATATATAACGAAGATCCAACATTCGAAGCACGGCAAGATAAAGCAAGAAGAGTCATCAAAGGAAACAAACAGCAAAAGAGGGCAAGAGTACACGTCTAAAGTCTATGCCCGGATACACAAAACAGGGAAGGAGCTGAAACGAGCACAATCAAGGCTGCTCATCCGAACCCGGCGCGGCGGCAAGTGGCAGCTCAGTCGACGGTGCAACGGCAACGGTCACTCCCTCGGCCCCCTCATCCAAGTCAGGAACATGAACGCTCAGCAAAGTGGGAGAAATAACTCCCGAGGAGGCCACCAACTCCACAGGCTCGTCGGCGCGATCAAGGGGTGATAGTGAGAAGCCCGCCGCAGGGGTCACTGGCTCGGGGTTCTCCATCTCGACCGGCAGCTTATGGGCGACCGGGTCGAAGGCATCTCCTTTCTGACGAAGGGCGGTGTAGATCTCCTGCTGCATAGCATATCGGCCCACCTGGAAGGCCATAGCACTCTCCTCCGCAATCGTCTCCTTCCCAACATCACTAGCTAGCCACGAGGTGACTATATCGCCGCTGCGCCCACGGACATACTCCTCGGCATCGCGCTCGAACTCATCCGACTTCTTGTAGGCGGGGACGACCTGTGCAAGCTCCTCCGCATGCCTCTTCCGCTCCGCCTCCAGGGCCTTCCGGGACTCAGCATCACGCCTGACCGCCTCATCGGCCCGCCTGGTCTCGGCCTCCAAAGCTCGCACCAGCTCACGAGCACGACCCTGCTCATCCTCGACAAGGGCCACGGTGGACACGGCCCAACCCTGAGAAGAGACACAATCATAACAAAGCAATATCGAGGACTAAGTGCAATAAAGGAAGTCACAAGCAAGAATGCATACCTCGATGGTACGGAGGGCCTCTCGAACGACAGGGGGCAAGCTCCGCGTCGCGTGCTCGGCAGGCGGCGACGGGGGCGGTACAGCCGGTGGTACAGGGGGGCGACTCGCCTGCGGCCGCGTCCCTCCCGGTGGGGGCGCACCAGGCTCAGAAGGGGGGACGCCAGACTGCGCGGTAACCTTCTGTCTCTTCGCAATGGGGCCACGCGCCACGACTCGCTCAAGGCGCTCACGGAACGAAGACATGATGGGAGATCTCGCTGCAAAAGGAGACGAGCAAGGGTTAATCCATAAGCCATATGTACAAACGACGGGCCAGCGAAGGAAAGGGGAACAAACCACGAGTAGAGGCACGCGAAGGGCCGACAGCGGACCCGGAGGACCTGGGCTCGGCAAAGACCTCGCCCGAAGAACCCGAGGATCCCGGGGACTGCTCTGGGGGCTCATCGTCCGACAACTCGATCAAGGGACGTGCATCCGACTGGGGCGTACGCAGAAGGCGAGGGCGAATACGAGGTGGTAGCGGCCCATCCGATACAAAGCCCAGACTGCGCATGTTCTCCGGCGTAATCATCTCGCCAATGATAATCTCTCCCCGATCGCCCCGGAAGGCATGGACGTCCCGGGCTAGAGCGGCCGTCTGGAGCGGGGCCCTGTGGCGCACAAACCTGTTGTTCCAAGATAGGAACGGGCGACGATCGCCGACCGAGACGAAGACGAAGTGCGGTTTCCAATCTCTGTTGGTCTGATTGAAGTCCTGGAACGTCTTCATACGCGCCCGGGCCGCTATACCCACGAACCCCTTACTGGCCTGGCCGGAGGACGAAGTGACTTGAAACAAACTCTGGAAGAGATCCAGGTAGGGCTTGACACGAATGGTGTGGCAACGAAGCAAGAAGGCAAGAAGCAGGTAATGGGCATTCGGCACCAACTGTCCGGGTGCAATGCCGTAATGGTTGAGGAAGGATTCGATGAAGGGATGGATAGGGAAGCGAAAATCGAGGTACAGGAACTGCACATGAACCCCGAAGAAGAGAGGTGTCGGAGGCTCGGTGACATTCGCCGACAGAGAAGGTAGGCGTACCTCGCCCGCAGATCCAACATAGCGTTCGGCCTCCTCAAACTCCTGCACGGAGGTCCGAGCCAAAGTCGAGGCCGCGACGAGTGTCTCCAAAGGGGTGTACTGGACAGGATCCTCGTACGGGACCACAAAGGGGTCCTCCATGACGGGAGGATGGGCGTCCAACGGACCCTCGTATGACATGGTAACTTCCCCGGAGGGAGAATGAGCAGGAAAAGGAGTGGGGGGTCGTGGGTTTCGTCCATGGGAAGGACGTGAGTGTCTACGGAGTCCAAAAAATCGTCCAAGGAACCGGAAGAAGTGTACATGCACCGACTAAACCTACGAGATAAAAGAGAAGGGGTATAAGAACGGGGCGTACTTGAGCCGTAAAAAAAAAAAAAAAAAAAAAAAAAAAAAAAAAAAGGGGGTGGTCGTTAGAGACCCCGGCCCAGGGCCGAGGTCGGGCCGACTTCGGGGCCGGCACGGCCTCGGCGGGCGAGGTCGGCGGAGCCCGGCACGGCGCCGGCGTGCCCATGCCGTGGCCAGAGCTAAAAAAAAAAAAAAAAGGGAGGCAGTTTGGAGGACCTTGGCCCTAGGCCGAGGTCAAGGTCGGCAGGACAGGCCGGCCAGGGCGACCGAGGTCGGCGTGACCCGTCGCCGAGGGGAGGCGCGTCCCCGGCAATGGGGGACGGCCGGGGACCGCGGGAGCGCGGCCGGCGAGCCGCCCCCGTGGCAGTGGCGCGACAAAGCCGCTGCATCACGGCGGAGCAGCGTCGTCGCGGTGGCGGCATGGTGGTGCGAAGGAAAAAAAAGGAAAAAAGGGAAATGGGGAAAAAGAAGAGGAAGAGGGAGCATACCGCGCTCGGGCCCGGGGCTCGGCGACGGGGAGCAGCTGGGGTCGGTCGGAGGTCGCCGGAGGTGGTCGCCGGAGACTCGCCGGTGGAGGGGTGGCTCGCCGGAATTTGGGGGGAGAAGAGTGTGATGTGGATGGTGAAAGTGTAGAATGGGAGGGGAGAAGGGGTTTATATAGGAGAGAGGGAGATGAGGAGAGGGGGAGTTTTGAAATTCAAAATGCAAAAAAAGGGGGGAAAAGGTGAAGAGATGGATGTGATTGGTTGACTTGGAGAAGATGACCAAGACCTAAGTGGACTCTACTGTGTATGTGTCCTAACAGATGAAGGAGTCATGTTCCGGAGGGAGTTTTCTCATCATTATCGCGAGAAGTACACTTGGACGGCAACTATAACGCGGGGACGCGGGCGTCTCGGGGTCGGCATTTTTGGAGGTCGGCCAGACCCGGCTACTCTCCTTCACTGACGATTACTCGCAGCTCAGGGAGTGGGGGACTGATGACGGATATATTAGGAATCGACCCGCACCGACCCGGGGGCGCGGACAAGAACGGGTCCCGGGGCGGCGCCACGTACCCGCCCCGGACGGGGCCTCGCCACGTGGCCCCGCGCGGGCCACGTCGGAGGCCGGGCCGACCTCCAAATGGGCCCGGCCCGAGCCCATGACGGGCTCGGCCTGGCCCCCCAGCACTGCCCGGTCGCGAGACCGGGCGCGGTCAACTCAGATCTAACCACCCCCCTCTTTAGGGGGTGGCGGTTGTATAAAAACCCCCCACCTTGTCCAGTTAGGACACGATCTATTTTACGGACACACTTTGTACTGAAGAATCATTGTAATAGCCAATTCCACGGCATTTAATACAATTTACGGTCTCACGGCCTTCGCTATATCACTCGTATCATCTCTTTATTATTCATATTCTCATTCGGGTTAGTTAAGTAGGACCCCGGTTTAATTAATTCCATCAGGAGGTGAAACCGCCACACTAGTTCTCACATGACAAGTGTAAGGCTAAATAACCAACTCAATTATACATGATTTAAAATAGTCCAAAGGGAAGCCAGAGTCTAAACATAATTCTAAAATAATCTATAGTCCTCAAAAGTCTTATTACAAATTCTTATCTATCACATCTTAAAATATTTCAAGAAACGCATAACAAACAATGCGAATTAGAAAAAGATGCTAAGCAAGTGTTACTTTGCCTGGAAATAAAATTTTAAAAAAAAAGGTACATTACTTTCAAAAAATAACTTTTCTTTCAGAATCATTTACACAACTTTCTTCACTTCTAAAATATTTTAAGATGTGATAGATAAGAAATTGTAATAAGACTGTTGGGGTCTATAGATTATTTTAGAATTATTTTTAGACTCCAACTTCCCTTTGGACTATTTTAAATCATGTAAAATTTAGTTGGTTATTATGTGAGGACTAGTGTGGCGGTTTCACCTCCATTAAGTGATTTTGATATTTAATAAATAGAATTGTTTTACTCATTTGGTCTTAATTTTCAATTGAGAAAAAAATTAAGAAAAATTTGGTTATGAAAATGGGGGTGTTAGAAAAAATAAATTTTCTTTCAAAATCACTTACACAACTTTTTCACTTCTTCAACAACCAATCACCACATCAAAATGTACCTTTAAATGTTTAATTTCTTTTCCACATACAAATAATCATTTTGGAGAACATCACCACGATAATAATTAGCCACAAGGCTTACTTACAAACATTTGCTCACTTCTTCAAAAGTTAATCCTCATTCCAAGATGTACCTTTTAGCCGACTCCTCAACCAGGCGGTCACTGCGGCGGAGAGCTACTTCTTCCGGTGCTGCTCAAGGTACTTTTTGCTCAATTGCTTAGTTGTTCATAGTTTATGTGGATTTTTGTTTTTAGGGTGCTGTGCCGGGTGGGTGGGCGGTGGTGTGGGTTCAGTTTGGCGGAAGAGTGGGGTTTCTATCCGGCGTTAAATGGGTGTGTCTATGTTTTTTTTTGGGGGCGGCGGCGCCTGCATTGGTCGGCGATTTCAGGCGGTGGTGTGGGCCTACTGAGTGGGAGTTGTTTGGGTTTGGTCCGTTGTTGAATTATTGCAGTGGGGTTTTCTTCCCCTGTATTTTTTTTTCTCGTGTTTGTAGAACTTGGTTTTCAACTTGGGAGAGAGGTTGGGGTAGCAGGATACGGCTGTATTTGGTGTTTTTGGTTGCCGAGGGGGGGGGGGGTGTTCCAGGTAGGGTCATTTGGAGTTGGGCGTTGTTGTTAATTAGTCTTTTAAAGCATCAGTGAGCTTTAGTTTTAAATTTCATGTATTGCAATTGTATGAATTTAGTATATTAGTTTGCAAAGTTCCAGATTCATTATACTGTGTTTCTGTTTTATACTGGTTTAATACAACTGTGTAGTAGCCTCTTAATCTCTCTCTATGCAAGGAGGTTAACCAAGGGAAAATTTCTGTAGCTAATTTTTATAAAATTGCCATCAGATATATCGATTATCTCTTCCTAGGAGATTATGTTGATCATGGCTTGCATAGTTTGGAGACCATAACTCCTTTACTAGCTTTGAAGGTACCTGTCCTTGTGTGCAATTCTTATATTTCACCCCCATCACTCATTGATTCTAATTCAAAAACTTGAGTTAATGCCACATGAAGTCCTCCGAGTATAGTGGTCTTGCCATGTTTAGTCCTAAATTTTCAAATTGACCATCTATGGTCATTCGAATTTCAAATTTAACCATTCGTGGTCCGAGTTAACCACCTATGGTCCTTCAAATTTCGAAATTTAACCAGCCGCGGTCATTTTGAAAGGACCATGGTTGGTTAAAATTTAATAGTTGAAGGACCATGGTTGGTTAAAATTTAATAGTTGAAGGACCATGGGTAGTTAACTTGGACCACGAATGGTTAAATTTGAAAGTCGAAGGACCACAGATGGTCAATTTGAAAGTTTCGGACTAAACATGGCAAAACCACTATACTCAGAGGACCTTAGATGGTATTAACTCCAAAAACTTCATTTCTATTTTTAGGTGGAGTATCCTCACAATGTTCACTTAATTCGTGGGAACCATGAAGCTGTAGATATTAATGCACTTTTTGGCTTTCGAATTGAGTGCAGTGCACGAATGGTATGCTATCATTTTGAGTTTAGACTTTTATTTTCTGCTGTCCAAGACAGATTGTGATTAGGACTATGAAACAGGGTGAGAGAGATGGAATCTAGGCTTGGCATCGTATTAACAGACTGTTTAACTAGCTTCCATTGGCGGTGATAGATTTAATTAACCCGGGGTAGACCCGAATTACTCAACCCGATAAATAAGGGATAGGAAAAGACGTTGAATGTGTGTCGCGAGGACAACTTTGTATTGATAATGTTTGTAGAAGGATTACAAGATGAAATGTAATAATAATACCCAGAAGTAGATGTCCTAACCCAGACAATAATCACTCTTTTTATACTAGCTAACCTCCCAACCAACCCCCCTATTCTCGCGGGGCGGTTGGATCGCGCCTTGACCGGGTCCACGCGGGCACCCGGGGCCGCCCTAGGCCCTTCGTGCCGGCCCTCCCGGGTCGGTTTGCCCCGATCCCGTTCCTAATATATCCATCATCAGTCCCCCACTCTCCGAGTTGCGAGTCGTCATCAACGAAGGAGAGTAGCCCGAGTCGAAGGTCGGCCCCAATCGAGGCCGACGCCGAGGTCGACCCCAACTGGGGTCGCCAAAGTCCCCTCATATCGCGTCGCGACCACCTCGGGGCCCTTGGCCCCTTGCACCACGCCTTCGGTTTGCCCCGAGCCGTCCTCCTCTTGGGCGAGCTCATGAGGTGGCCTCATTGATGCGTCCTCCTCCTAAGCGAGCTCATGAGGTAACCGTCCTCCTCTTGGGCGAGCTCATGACGTGGCCTCCTTGATGTATCCTCTTCTTGGGCGAGCTCATGACGTGGCCTCCTTGATGTGTCCTCCTCTTGGGCGAGCTCATGGGGTAGTCGTCCTCCTCTTGGGCGAGCTCATGAGGTGGCCTCCTTGATGCGTCCTCCTCTTGGGCGAGCTCATGAGGTAGCCCCCTTGATGCGTCCTCCTCTTGGGCGAGCTCATGAGGTAGTCGTCCTCCTCTTGGGCGAGCTCATGAGGTAGCCGTCCTCCTCTTGGGCGAGCTCATGAGGTGGCCTCCTTGATGTGTCCTCCTCTTGGGCGAGCTCATGAGGTAGCCATCCTCCTCTTGGGCGAGCTCATGAGGGGGCCTCCTTGATGCGTCCTCTTCTTGGGCGAGCTCATGAGGTAGCCCCCTTGATGCGTCCTCCTCTTGGGCGAGCTCATGAGGTAGCCGTCTTCCTCTTGGGCGAGCTCATGAGGTGGCCTCCTTGATACGTCCTCATCTTGGGCGAGCTCATGAGGTAGCCCCCTTGATGCGTCCTCCTCTTGGGCGAGCTCATGAGGTAGCCGTCCTCCTCTTGGGCGACCCGGAATTTGGGCTCTACATAGAGGTAAGACCTCTCGCCATGGACTAGCTTTAGTAGTTTTTTTTTTTATTTATTGGGTAGGCGTAGTTGCTTGGTTAGGGGTACCCCTTGGTCCAAGAACTCTTTCGTCGGGTGGCGAACGAGGTCGGGCCTCGTGCCCACTTAGGGTAGCCCGTCGGCTCCAAGTCACCGGACTTGGTCCGTTAAGCTCTTCCGTCGGGGTTGGTACGCGAGGTCGGGCCTCGTGCCCCCTTAGGGTAAGCCTGTCGGCCCCAAGTCACCGGACTTGGGCCGTTAAGCTCTTCCGTCGGGGTTGGTACGCGAGGTCGGGCTTCGTGCCCCCTTAGGGTAAGCCCGTTGTCGGCCCCAAGTCACCGGACTTGGGCCGTTAAGCTCTTCCGTCGGGGTTGGTACGTGAGGTTGGGCCTCGTGCCCCCTTAGGGTAGCTTGTCGGCCCCAAGTCGCCGGACTTGGGCCGTTAGGCTCTTCCGTCGGGTAGGCAACGAGGTCGGGCCTCGTGCCCCCTTAGGGTAGCTGAAGAGGTTGGATGGGTATCCTCCACCCCTTCTACGAGTTGTGAAAATGAGTCTACGGCGAATTTTTACTGCTTTTATTAAAGTTAAGGGGACGGACCACCTTATAAGATAGAAATACTGGAAGTACTTGAGCGGGTGCTTGGAGTTCCATACTCTATCTATCATATCTCTTTTTAGCGTCTTGAGCTTGTAGCTGCCAGGACGGACCACGGCTCTACCATGTACGGGCCTTCCCACCTCTTTGTGAACTTGTCCCCCCTCCTGGGGCTGGCTAGCCTCACGCCTTCGCCAAGCGTGTCGCAGTAGGCCTTAGCTTGGTGTTGGTAATTCTCGATGAGGTGGTCCGGTGGTTGCCCTCGTTGAGGTCGGGGTCGTATTCTTCTGTCCGGTGGGAAGTTATGGCTACCTCAGAGGGGGTTCGGGCTTCAAAGTCGTAGGATGAGGAGAATGGGGTCTCCCTGGTGACCCTCCTTGGGGTATAAGTAGCGTAATAGGGTGCCGTTGTAGGGTATTCCGTGGAGTGTGTCCTCGAGGAGTAGGTAGGTAGGGAGCTCGAGCTTACTCGGGGAGGACAGGGTAGGCCTCCGAAGTAGACTTCTTGAGGTCCACCACCCGGGCTATCTTGGAGATGTATTCGGGACCAAAGTTGAGGGGTTGGGCCGAGTCGGTCCCCTAGTAGTGAGCGGGGGCGTCCCCCCGATACTATCGTTAGGGAATGTCAAGGTCGGTCTGGCGCGCACGACCGCGACCATTGGTTGATAACTCTTCTTCCTGCTAGGCGAGGTTGGACTTCGCCGATTCTACTAGGGAGAACATATGCCGTTGTTCGGGGTCAAGCCCCCCACTTTGGGCTTCAGGGGTGGGGTCTCTAGGTGCCCCCTTTTCTAGAACAATGATATTGCTCGTCGCGGTCCAAGCCCCCCAAGGAATCCATGGGGTACGCCTTGTTGATGTTGGTTTGGTCCACACACACCCTCTAGGTGGGCGGCTTGGGGTCTAAGACCACGTTGGCAGGCCACTCGAGGTATAGGACCTCCTCAATGTGCTCTATTTCGAGGAGGGCGTTGACCTACCTCTTCACGAACTCCTCCCTCTCCGAGGGGAGGTACCTCTTGCGTTGTTGCACTGACTTGATTGTGGGGTCGACGGCGAGCTTGTGGGTGATGACTTCCCTGTTGAGGCCCGGCATGTGGGGGTCGGGACGAATTGGCCTGCCCCTCGACCTGGGTGCCGGGCGCGCCAGGTGGTATGTGCTTGGGCCGCTGTGCCCTCTCGAGGGAGGCAGAGGCGGGGTCGGCACCCTTCGGTTGGCCTCCGAGCCGACCTGCGTACCTCCTTGGAGCCCCTCCGCGAGGCAGGCCAGTGCCACTGAGGCCTACTGAAGGGCGGCCGCCCCCTCCTGGAAAAGAGCGAGATTTGGAGGAGGAGGGGGGCCAACGAACCATTGTGGTGGTTGGTGAGGTGATCTCTGAGGTCACCCGCCGACCTCAAAGAAAGGGTTCGTTGCTGACTGGGAGTCCCGTTGAGGCCACCCCCGGTAGGGGAGGCACGGGTGTTACGGGAATCGCGAGAGTTGGACCTCGACCATGCCATAACTAGTGGAACATGGAGCACGCTCAAGCTTATACGTCAACTCTCAACAAGAGCACCAATGATGGATTTAATTAACCCGGGGTAGACCCGAATTACTCAACCCGATAAATAAGGGATAGGAAAAGACGTTGAATGTGTGTCGCGAGGACATCTTTGTATTGATAATGTTTGTAGAAGGATTACAAGATGAAATGTAATAATAATACCCAGAAGTAGATGTCATAACCCAGACAATAATCACTCTTTTTATACTAGCTAACCTCCCAACCAACCCCCCTATTCTCGCGGGGCGGTTGGATCGCGCCTTGACCGGGTCCACGCGGGCACCCGGGGCCGTCTGATGCTCCTGGGCCGACGTAGGCCCCGTCGTAGGCCGAGGCCTTGGTCGGCCCCAGCCGGGGCCGCCCTAGGCCTTTCGTGCCAGCCCTCTCGGGTCGGTTTGCCCCGATCCCGTTCCTAATATATCCATCAAGCGGCATTGATTGAGAATAAAATTATCTGTATGCATGGCGGTATTGAAAGATCAATCAATCATGTTGAACAAATTGAAAATATTAAGCTCCCTATTTTTAATTATCATTTCCTATTTTTAATTATCATTTTATTAAAATCATTATATAATTAATTTAATGCTTAATTATATTTTAATTAAATTTTTATGAATGATAAATTATATATGTGTGTGTATCAAAATACATATATTATTTTTGTATATATAATTCAAATTATAATTTTTAATTATTTATATTTATCAATATTTTAACATTGGGTATGAATTTTCGCGCATCGCGCACAAAATGCTAGTACAATAATATGTACACATTTTATATTAATTTTTTTTTGTATTTCAAAATAGTACATACGTACTTATAATCAAAATTATAATTGTACATACTATATATATATTTATTTATAACAACAATAATAATAGGATAGAGATGATGTGATTTTATTTTTAAATGTCTCGATCAGAAAAGAAAGAAGTGATAATTCAAAAAAAATAAATTTAGAAAAGCTAGAAAAGTCGGGTATCACAATATAGCAATATAGTTTTAGTACGGGAGGATCTCAATCAATCTCATCATATCACATGGTTCTCATTCTTTCTCATATTTCTCATCATATCAATCAGTGGGGAGGTAGGAACTTCACGATTCGTGAACGGACATATCCGGGCTCAGCAAATATCGGTAGGCCTAATACTCATCTCGCCCACAATATCATATCACTTTTTGAATCAAGTAACGTACCTTGTACCCAAACCACTGCATAAAAAAGCCCAGATATTACCCAATTTAGGAACCAGTTGAGGGACCAGAGGAGATGCTTTAGGTGTTTTGACCCTTGGCAGCCTGGGCGCAAGTGAAAGGTTCCCACCTTTAATATTATTGAGGATCAGGAAGGGCTGGAGGTGCCTGGTGGAACAAAACAGGAGGAAGAAGGGCAGGAACAGGAAGCATAATTCTCTCTGTGTGCTGTTGTTTGGGGGGGGGGGGGGGGGGGAGGAGGGACTGAATACCATTAAGCTGCTAGGAATGATTAAAAAACAACCCATAGTCATCCTGGTAGATAGTGGGAGTACTCATATCTTCATTGACCTTAAATTATTGCATCACTTGAGGAAAGAACCTGAGAAAGCAAATCCCTTAATGGTGATTGTAGCCAATGGGGCAAAGGTGATGTGCGATTCAGTCTGCCATGGTCTCAGTTGGCACATTCAGCAAGAATAATTTATGAAGGATTTCAGACTCCTCAGATTGGGGGGGGGGGGGGTGTGTGACATGGTATTGGGAATAGACTGGGTAGATCAATTTATCCCAATCGAATTACACACCAGGCCCCATGGAATTTCTTTTCACAAGGAAGGGAAGAAGATATTCTTGAAAGGGTTAAACAGAAGGATTTTGTTGAAGACTGTTAATGACAGGGAAATTAAGAAATGGCACAAGGAAGGTGTTCAGGGCCTTCTGGTGCAATGTATATCTTTACCCTCACCTGTTACTGAAAGTGAACCTTGCCTAAACCATACCCAAACCAACCCCATCTATCCTGAATTGTCTCAGCTCCTCAAAGAATACCAAGACATATTCAAAGAACCTTCAGCCTTACCCCCCAAAAGACACCTTGACCACACCATCCCCTTGATTCCAGATGCTAAGCATGTTAATATTGGCCCATACAGATATTCTTTTGACCAAAATAATATTATTGAAAAGATGGTAGATGAGATGCTTACAGAAGGGGTGATTACACCAAGTTCTTCTTATTTTGCATCCCCAATTCTTCTTGTTCCAAAGAAGGACAATTCATGGAGGTTCTGCATTGATTATAGGGCCCTTAACAACATCACAATTAAGAACAAATTCCTTATACCTCTAGTAGAATATCTGTTCTCAGAGTTGGCTGAGTACTTTTCCAAGTTAGATCTTAGGTCTGGCTATCATCAAGTTAGAATGGGGAAATTCATATTATCTATTTTTAACTATTCAAAAACATCAACATAATAAACTTTACGTGAATATTTATGAAACTTCGTCAAATAGAAAAAATCTTCAAAAATGCAATTTATCTATTTTAAAATGATTTACTAATCGCGTTAAAACATTAGGCACAAGTTTTCGCACAAAGCGCGTAGAAAATCTAGTAATAATAATATATTTGAATAACTATGGCTTAGCTTTCAAAAAAAAAAAAAGAATAACTATGGCTTAAATATTTAGGAACTTCAATATTTTACTTACCAAAATTCATTGATAAATTAAATACCTATGAATTCTTTTGTTGATAAATTTAATTATTACGTATTGATATGCACTCATGGGTAGAAGTCATACATTTCCCCTAAGTAGATAATTGACACAATATACATTTGAACTTTGCTTAATCAAGTACATATCACAATTCACACACATGCATGTTTGCAACAATAATAATGAAATTTTCAAAGAAAATAAAAAACAAAAAACAAAAAAAAAAAAAAAAAACAAAACAAAACAAAATAAAAACAAAAAGACAAAACCCATCTTGAAAGCAAAGCGATAATATAATTACTACACTTTTCTTGTTTGAAATGATGATTACAAAAGTATCACAATTATGAATTATTCATATCTAATAACCATATACAAATTGACTAGTAATTAATTACAAAGACTAATTAAAGATGAAGACTTTTTCTACTTATGTACCAACTTGTTCAAATTATCTATCTTTCGACTCATTCAAATTAAAACAACAATTTAATTAAGAGTAATGCTAGATACCTTTCCTTATTTTTTTCTTAAAATTCATCCCTTATGATGTGTCATTAGTTAATTGGTTACTATTGTTTTTAAAATTAGTGGTGGGTTAGTCGATTTATAACACCTATCAGGGTGTTTGGTTGGAGAGAATTTAAATTCCATTCCGATTTAATTCCCGCCTAATTCCAAAGGTCACAAAATTCCTTAGTTTGGTTGGAAGGAATTGCAATTTCTTCATTTTCATGGAATTAAAATCTCATGTCCCCCCTCCCGGGATTTTAATTCAATAGATTTTAGGAAAAAAAAAAAAAAAGATAATCATGAGACAAAATTACCCCTCCCATTTTTTAACTTAAAATTGATGCCCACAACAACAGTAGGCATTTTGGACTTTATACTACTTATTCCCTTTTCAATTACCATGTATACCAAACATTGGAATTGAAATTCCCAGTACTTATATTCCTATAAACCAAACACTGAAATTTAAATTCTCACTTTATTCCCAGTAATTCATCTCCTATGGAATTGCAATTCATTTTCCCCGTAATTCCCTCCCTCCAACCAAATGCTCCGTAATGAGTGGAAGCCACATTAGGAGGGAAATCTAGGAGGGCAAATTCATGAGGGGTAAGAAGCATTTCCCTTTAGGATTCGTTTGGAATGCAAGAAAATGACTTCTGGAAAATATTTTTTGAAAAATGACTCATTTTCCTTTCCGGTGTTTGGCTGCAAAATAGAAAACTACCTTTGTGTGGTTGGTTCATTTTCCAGAAAATGAGCAGGAAAATGAGCAAAATTATATACTTCACCATTTTAATTGTTATAATGAGAGAGATTTAGCTTATCTAGGAGAGTATAATCTTCAAATATATTTTAAAAACCCCAAATAATAAATTTATTAAAAAATTGGACTTGTTTGGACGTTTGGTTTCCGGCAAGGAAACCAGATTGGTTTCCAAACCAATCTACTTTCTTGCTTGGAAAATCATATCTGTGGATTTTCAAGTCGGAAACCATTACGATTCCAGTTGTGGGTTTTCATACCCACAGCCGGAAATGGTTTCCGGTGGTCATGAATGTCGCGAAGAAGGCGTCCCAAGAACTAACAAACTAGTGCAAAGAAGAAGGAGGCGGTAGTATGTGGTCTTGTGCGAAGAAGAAGAAGAAGCGGAAAATGACTTCTCCCAAAAAAAAAAAAAAAGAAGTCATTTTTCAAAAAAATGGGGTCATTTTCCGTTGACTAGAACTAAATTTTCCTTTGACTTCTCATTTTCCTCCCTAGCCAAACACCAGAAATCCGAAAAATGATTTCCAGAAATCATTTTTCGGGTTTCTAAACAAACCCTTAATTAATTTTATAGCAAGTAAAATATCTAATTATAATTTTCAAATTATTTTAGAAACTAATTTTTTAACAATTAACACCAACACACACATAAAATTTAGATCAAATGAAAACATTGTCGAATGACATAACTAGGAACCACTCGATTGAAAGATTTAACAGCTTTAAAGTAAGGAGAAAGAAAAATTCAATGACATTTTCATAAATAATTCAGTTTTGATAGTGGAATTAACAACACTAGAGAATGCACACATCATATGTATAAGTGCATTGAACATGTGCACTCTCTAGCTTTGCTTAGTTGCTACTCTATAGTGTTGATAGTTGCACTTTATAGTGTTACTAGTTGTACTTTAAAATTTGAGTTAAGAAACAAAAAACATGACACAAAATTTTTCAACAGATGCACTCATTAGCTTTACTTAAATTGCACTCTATACCGTTTAGTCGTTAAAAGTTACACTTTATAGTGCTATTAGTTGCACTTTAAACATATATTGAATTATTTATAAAAAAGTTACCAAATTTTTTCAAATCTATTAAATCTTTTCAGATTCCGTTTTTTATTCGCTCCTAGTTCTTTATTAGAGAGTGATTCACATGAGTGTGCTATATCTATATGATCAAATGAAAATTTAAGTAAAAACTGTGAACTCATCCTGATCGTCATCAATTTGAGAATGATTAATAACAAAATTTGAAAAAAAAAAAAAAAAAACGATAACATTTTAATAAATATTTCAAATTTCAAAATGCATCCGTCAACTTACTTTAAATTCATAATTATGCATATCCTTGATATGATCCCAACGCATTTCATGTCACAAAGTATAAAGGAATTTTCAATGTATTGCGGGAGTGCCACTTCATCTTTTGTGTGCATATTAAAAAATGGATAAAACGACACTTTTTCTCGTTGCGTTATAGGTTTAGAGCACTTTTTTCTCTTGAGTTATTCTTGTATTCCTATTTATCCCCTCAGTTATGTTAAAAGTGGCGATTTTTTCCCCTTTATTTTTTTGTTTTTTTTTTTTTTTGTTTTTTTTTTGTTTTTTGTTTTTTATTTGTTTTTATTTTATTTATTTTTTTTTAGAAACCCCACAAAATATCATATAACCAAAATATCATTACACAAAACTTGAGAATCCCCCCTTTATTGTTAAATGGACATTTTTATCATTAAAAATAAATATTTTATTTATTTTTTCCCAACAAATTATTGTTTATATGAAGGGATGAGTACGGTTTGATTCGAACCTTATTGGACACTGGAACAATCGAACCAAAATAGTAGGGATGGATTTGGTTATGATGATTTAGAACCGAAATAAAATCAAATAAAATAGTTGTTGAATTTAGACTATTTTTAAAATAAGAAATAAAATTTAAAAAAAAAATAAATAAATTTTGAATCGACGGTGCAAAATCAAAACTGGAACCAAATTGAACCGATTTATCATTTAACAATAGTGTTTGATCATTTTCACATTTATTCTAATTCCACATACAAGTGCATATGACTACAGTTCGGTTCCGGTTCACAGTTTTGGAAAATGATAAATTTTACCGAGAACCTTTAAGGAAGGTTTCAGTTTTGGTTTGAACAGCTAGTTCAGTTCTAGTTCACAGTTCTTTAAAATGATAAATCGGAACGGGAACATTTTAGGAAGGTTCTAGTTTCGGTTTGAACCACCAGTTCAAAATTTATTTATTTATTTTTGTAAATTCTATTTCTTATTTTTAAAATAGTTTAAATTCAACAAATTTTTTTTTTCGATTCTAAATTTTAACCAATATTGTTCCTACTGTTTCGGTTCGGTTGGTACAGTTTACGGTTAGGTTCGAACTGAACCGTGGTCATCCATACATATAATCAATAATTTGTTGGAGAAGAAAAATAAATGAAATACTTATTTTTAAGTAAGGGTGGGAATGGCAATTTATATCTGCACCAGGGCGCGCATTGCATTGTGCGCCCTGATGCAAAACGACGTCGTTTCACATAACTGTATAAAAAAATACACATAATCATGTCAACTCCCTTCCGCGCCTCCCAAAATAACGTCGTTTTGGGAGGCGCGGGGCACACAGTGCTCTGTGTGTCGTGGTGCAGGGTATAACGATAGGGTGGGAATATGCCAGGCCTCTACCTATGTCATGGCCTAGTTAGGCCTAGCTCGTTTAATAAAAAGGTCAAGCTTGGGCTGCTAATTTCAAAGCCTATTAAAATAAACAAATCATGCCTATATACACCAGGCTCGACCTCCATGCATACAGGCCAGGCGTATATAATTGGTTTAGAACTTTAAGTAACCTTTGTTTTTTAGTAACCATAGTTTTCAACTGGTTTTTAGTAAAGTTCTAAACCAATTAAACCGGTTGAAACAAGAAAAATAACAAAAGAAAAATATGAATAGACAAAAATGTCCTTGCTAAAAATAAAAAAAGACATGAGAATGATTACAAGTGTCCAAAAATCTAATAGTCTGAGATGTTAAATGACAAAAATAATAGTCTGAGACTAAATTTGAAATTGCCACGAAAGACAAAGAACCTCGGGTGAAATTATCTCTCTCTCTCTCTCTCTCTCTCTCTCTCTATATATATATATATATATATATATATATATATATATATATATATATATATATATATATATATATATATATATATATATATATATTCTATTTTATACTTAACATATTTTTATATTTACAATATAAGACCAAGTATACATAATTACCAAACTCTAACCCTTCACCTCTAAAATCTCATTCTAAATTATGATTTAACTATAAATATTGTTGCTAATCCTGAGTGTTCTTATTGTTTATTTTTTTTATTGTCATAATATTTAATAAAATGTCACAACTTTATTATGTGAGTTGATTGTTAATTATTTATGAGATTATATAGGATTACAAACAATAATACAATTGAATTTATTTCTAAATAAGTTAACGAGCATACTGAAGTCGTGACTCATTTTATTTTATTTTATATTTTAATGCTATTAGGTTTGCATTGTGGTGATATATTTATGTAATTATGTATTAATTTTGTATTAGGTATATTTCTTGAATTATCTAGATATACTTATTTTTTTTTAAGTATTTAGATATACTTATTAAAGTTTTTAAAAAGTCTTAATATGTAGGCTTTAAATATGCTCAAAGTATGACTTACTTTTTAATGGCATAAATATTAAACAGGCTTTTAAAAAGGGCAAATTATTGTGTGGACCATAACAAAAAGTACATTTTTAGTATACTAAATGTACATTTATTTGTGTACTGAATGTACATTATATAATATAATGTATACTCAATACACAAATAATGTACATTCCCTGAATACAATGTACATTTTTAATATACTAAAAGTACATTATTTTTGTACTGAATGTACATTATTCTACAGTATACAAAACATAGTCCACACAGCTTGTGTGGACCATGGTCCACACAATAATGATTGTTTTAAAAGACTTCAGGCCAGGTCAGGCCAATTGTAGGCTCAGGTCTGAGCCTAACAAAAAGCCTACGTACAGGCTCAGGCCTAGACCTAAGCTTTAGATTTTCGTAACAGGATCAGGCCTAATTTTATTCGGCTCGGCCTATTTCAATTCCATCTTATTTTTAAGGGTAAAAATGTCCATCTAACGTAAAAGGTAAAAAATCGCCACACTTTTAACATGACTTAGAAGGCAAATGTAATATATGAATTTGGGAGGGGGGGAGGGGATAATGTTCTAAGCATATAACTTAAGAGAAAAAAAAAATGTCATTTTTCCCTAAAATAACTACTTTTAGTATCTGTCCGACATTAGGTAAGTTTTATATTTTCTTATTTCATTTGATTGTTTCTATAAATATATCATATGAATAATTTTAATTAAATTATAATATAACAATATTATTTAATTAAAACATTAATTAAATTTAAATGAAAATTTATATAAAATGATGGTGTGGCCTACATATACTGATATACACATGTACAATGAATTCACAGGAAAAAAAACGCATTGTAAATAGATAAAATATTAGACGGGTAAACCTCATACATTATGGATGCCCTTGGTAGATATATTGACACAATATGCATTTGAGCTTAATTTGATTAATCAAACTGGTCAAGTACAGATCACACATATGTCCATGCATATGTGCAACAATAATAATGAAATTTTTTAAGGAGCCAATTGAATTAAAAAAAAAAAAAAAAAAAATCCTTTCTTGAAAGCAAAGCAATAATATAATTACAGTACTTTTCTTGTTAGAAATGATCATTGCATAAGTAGTAGTACAATTATGAATTATTCATATAAAAAATATATAATCAGATGCATACATTAGATCCATCTTCTCTCTCACACACACATATATATAGGGAAGGGATCAGGTATGAGTGGTACTTCCCGTGTAGTTGTGCAGGTCGACGCACATTAAGCATTACACTGGCGCACTTTAAGTACCCAACACACGCACAGTAAACACACAAACAAAATACATTCAGAACACAAACTCACGCACCTTAAGCACAATAGTCACGCATCTTAAGCACAACCCTCACACACCTTAAGCACAAAACTCACGCACCATAAGCACAAAAACACACGCACCTTAAGTTTTAACAACTCACATTAAGTACACACTCACGCACATTAAGTACAAAATTCACGCACCTTAAGCACAAAACTCACGCACATTAAGCACAAAACTCATGCACTTTAAAGGTTCAACAACTCACATTAAGTACACACTCACGCACATTAAGCACAAAACTCACGCACATTAGGCACAACACTCACGCACCTTAAGTACAAAACTCACGCACATTATGTATTACACACTCACGCACATTAAGTACAAAATTCGCGCACATTAATCACCCGCACAACCGCACGGGAAACCTTCACCCCCACTGGAGAAAGAGAGAGAGGGGGAGAGAGTGAGAACCAAGTGTCCAAGAGAAAACTGAGAACCAATCACAGCTGTCCGCGTGTCCAGATCTAACAGAACAGAAATATTGTTTAGAAAATGTGGTATCATATTTGTAAATAATTAAACTTTGATGATTTCCGAACACTGTGTGGTGCTTTTATTCAAGTGTTTTTTTTTTTTTTTTTTGCATTTCCTAACATTGTTGAGGCATATTTTCATAATCTTTGGTGGGACTGCACTAACCGCACGAGAAGACGTAGTTGTACCTGAACTCTACTATATATATACTCGCTACACATCGACTTTCCATCCCGATCGAATTCAGAGCTCCAATCCAAAATATTGCTCCATTTATTACTAGCTATAAGCTAATATTACTGAATATTCTCCAAGAAACCTTGAAGATCCGAACATGGCGATGATGTCAAGGGGCACCATTCTTGCAGGTTGGTGTTTCTTCTGCATTTTATTACTTGATCTCTCGGCTCTGGCTGCGGCCAAAACAAGGCATTTTAAATGGGGTGTGGAGTACATGCGCTGGTCGTCGGACGGCGTCGACGGTGTGGTCTTGGGGATCAACGGCCAGTTCCCCGGTCCGACGATCAGGGCTCGCGCCGGCGACACCATAGCCGTTGAGCTCACCAATAAGCTCAGCACTGAAGGAGTTGTCATTCACTGGCATGGAATCCGACAGGTTTGGTTCTCTGTTCATTTTCTTCTTCTTTTCATATTTCTAATAAAACAAACTCTAGAAACAACAGTCTCTACATAAAATGAATTTTAAATATATAATATATTTTTTTAGTAAAAACGTAAAACTTGTTTTAGGATGGATCGTACAAATATAATACATGTTAGTTCATAAAAAAATATATTATTTTTTTTCTTTAAAATATTATATATATATATATATATATATATATATATATATATATATATATATATATATATATATATATATATATATATATATATATATATATATATATATATATATATAAGTCTTTTCACAAATTATTATGGAATTTTCGAGCACATGAAAGTGATTTTAAATCAAGTCGAAAGTACAAAGTGGTCGGAAATAGCAACAACAGTTTTTTCGAATACCAAAAGTGATCGGAACAAGGCTGTTGACTTGATTTAAGATCAATTTTAGGTGGTGACATGAAACGTTCTTACACAAATTTTGGTGTTATAAAATTATTAAATAGCTAGAAAGCATTGTAACTAGCGACATCCTACCAAGTGGCTTGTGGTCCATTTACCTGATTACTCTCCTAAGTGGGTAGGTTATAGGTTCAAATCTCAATTGAAGCAAGTAGCCTGTATATTAGGCATCCCCTTTCTCATAATAAAAAAAACTAACGGCACCCTTAAAGTCTATGTTTATTAGAGGAAAAAAAAAATAAAATGAATTAAAATTGTGGCTCACTTTTTTTCTCTAAATCAATCAACTAAGGTAAAATTAAAATCAATTAATACTTTTTATATAGTCCCTTTTTTTCCTTTTCCAACACACCAAAAATAAAGAGAGAAAATTAAGAAAAATAAATTGTAAAAAAAGAAACAGAAAGAAGTACTGATCAGTGAAATATTGCATGTGATAATGTCCTTAATAGATACATTATATACATGCATGAAATAAATATTTTAGTTATGTTTGTGATTATATTTCCTAAATTAGTATTTTTGTGATTATATTTCCTAAATTGATAAAACTCTCCTTTTTTTTTTCAGATAGGAACACCATGGGCTGATGGGACTGCATTGATTTCACAATGTCCCATTATTCCTGGAGACACATTTGTCTACAGATTCAAAGTTGACAAGGTGAATTAATATTACTTTTCATTTAATTTTTTATTATTAAGAAGAAACTAATAAATTTTTAAAATTTTAATCGAAATTAAGTACGTTCAATATATTTAATTCGTACATCTAAAAGGAAAAAAAAAATTATACCTTTAATGTCAGATTTTTTTTCTTAACATTTTTATTATTAAGAAGAAATTATTAAAATCTGAAAATTTTAATCGAAATTACGTATACACAATATATTTAATTTGTACATCTAAAAGGAACAAAATTTTTACCTAAAATATGATTTTTTTTCTTCTTTTTATTTTTTTAGTACAGATTTTTTCTTAATTTAATTTATACGGAGTACTTTATATGGACAACTGACACTAGTATTCAGGGAGTTGGTGTCCAAACATTTGACTGTATCGAGAAATTGTCCTATTTAAAATGAAATTACATGAAATTTTTTCAACGACCCCTCAACTAATTCTTTAATGTTGGACAGGGACCAATAATAATAATATAATAATAATCATACTCATAATAATAATAAATTGTTTTACAATCGTTATGCGTTGGACCCGTGTCCAGCATGCTTGCTGGACACGGGTAACAGTGCCGTTAGGCACTGTTATCTCCTTTTTTTTTTTTTTTTTTTTAATTTCAGACCGCTTCGTTATAGAAGTATATGTTCATAATTTTATTACTATATTATTAATAATTGTACATTCATAACTCCATAACTGTACGTTCATAACTCTATAAATGTACATTCATAACTCCATAACTGTACATTCATAACTCCATAACTGTACATTCATAATTTTCGAAGCTCTATGTTCACAATTTTAGAGCTCTATGTTCATAATTTTATCACTATATGTTTATAATTGTAAGTTCATAATGTTAGAGCTCTTTGTTCATAATTCGATCAATAACTGTACATTCATAATTCCATAACTGTAGATTCATAATCTCATAACTGTACATTCATAATCTTCGAAGCTCTATATTCACAATTTTAAAGCTCCATGGTCATAATTTTATCGCTATATATGTTCATAATTGTAAGTTCATAATGTTAGAGCTCTGTGTTCATAATTTCATAATTGCATAACTGTACATTCATAACGGCATAACTATACATTCATAACGGCATAACTGTACATTCATAATCCAAAAAATAAATAACGCCGTTAACGGCAAAACGCGCGCGATTTTTTTTTTTTTTTTAAACTAAATGATGCGTTTTTTTTTTTTTTTTTTTTTTTTTTTTTTTTGAAAAACGACGTCGTTTTGGGCCCGTGTCCACAATTCACTGTGGACACGGGTCCAGGGCATAATTTGCCATTGTTTTACTTGCTGGCATGTTTCTTGTTTTAACGTATATAGATATATACCTCCTTTGTTATATTTATTATTCATTAGTCAAATAAATTATTCATTCGTTAATTTTTTTATAATATTTTTTTATTATTTTTAAATTTAATTTTTTGGTGTTTAATAGTATTTTTAATATAGTTTTTAAATATATAAATTTTATGTTTTAATTGTGAACTTAGTACTATGAAAAATCAAATTGTAATAACACCAGTTAAGTTGCATTAACTGAATTAAACATATAAAATAAAACGGATAAAGTATTATTTAATGAAAGTGTATCTGTAAATAAAATAACATTTGATGCACTGCTATTCTTTAATAGTTATATTTATTGATATAGCTAAATGGGCAATACTTTATTTCTAAAAGCTACTGACTCTATTACATTATAGTATCTGTTCATCTATACTTTCTCAATCTGTTGAAGCATAAAGAGTCAACACCGCATTCACTGATGCTCGATCTCATGACCTCCTATATGGGAGAGTCACTACATGCCATATATGCAATACTTTTAATAAAAATATAAATTTTTTAAGAATTAATAAAGATTACATTTTTACTATTTTTAATTATATCATATGGTCAAGTTTGCAAAAATCGCTAGGTGTTCGATCTTCAAGCTCCTAGCGCCTAGGCATCGATTTTTAAAAAATAATTTTTAATTTTTTTAAAAATTTTATAAAAATATTTGATAATTATAAATTATTTACTACTTTAATAGTTAATACTAAAATATTAAATATTAACCTAAAAAACCAACTAGAATTGTAACTTGTATAAAGAATTAAATATTTAAAGAATCAAAACACAATTCCACAAAGTCACAACTCACAAATTAAAGTATCAATAATAATAGAGTATTTGATTTTGATTTTTTTTATATATATACATTTTATGAGTTTGCGACTGATTTGAATGATTTAGGAATATTTTGTTAAACATGACGTCGTTTTGAGCAAAATAACTCATTTTAAAAAAAATAAAACAATAACTAATCGTCAGCTTTCTAGGCTACCTAGACAACCGCCTAGTCTGCCACGACCTAATCGCCTAAGCCGTCTAGGGTACCTAGGCGACCAACTACATAAATTACCGATTTCGGTGATTTTTTAAATAATCGGCCGCTGCCTTGTGCCTAATTAAAGTTTAGACATAATTTTTACAACATTGCATAGAAGAATAAAAAAATAGTAATTTCTTTTAAAATTGTCCACCTATTTTCAATTTCTCATGGTGGCAGTGCGGCACCAAATTTATTTAAAATAATACTCCGTATTTAATACTGTATCAAAAGCTGCGACGGGGAACATGGTACTATGTGATACATCGAATAATTCGTGCCGCACGCCTGATTCAAATTTGCTGGGTTTGAATCATAAAAATAATAAAATAGTCTCAAATACATACATATATATATATATATATATATATATATATATATATATATATATATATATATATATATCACATTAGATATGCATCGCAATAATACATCACAACATGTTCAGAAATGCATTTCACTTGATACATTTCTGAACACGTTGTGATACATTTATGCATACATAACGGTGGATGATCGAATGTCCTATTTTGTAGTGTGGATTTTACTACATTTTTAAACACGTTGTGATGCATTTATGTATATCTAATGGTGCAATTTGCATAGTCGTATGAGAAGGCATGTCCGTGTATATAAGTGAGTAAATTTATACGGTGCAGGCAGGGACATATTTCTACCATGCACACTACGGGATGCAACGGTCGGCGGGGCTGTACGGGTCGTTGATAGTTGAGGTGGCGAATGGAGAGAAAGAAGCATTCCAATATGACGAAGAGTTTAATTTGTTGCTGAGTGATTGGTGGCACGTGAGCTCTCACGAGCAGGAAGTTGATCTCAATTCTAAGCCATTTCGTTGGGTTGGTGAACCCCAGGTAATTATTTTTACATGCTAAAATTTATATCTTTGATCGTATAAAAGTGAATTACGTGGCGAAAATTGTCGTTTCGCCCACTTGGATCGAGATGGACCATAGACGTGGACCTTGAAGGACTGAGACTGGTTTTACGGCATCCTCAATAGTGTGAGGATTTTGAGGAGGTTTTACATGTGTGATTAGGAAAAAGAAAATGAGAGAGAATAGAAAAAGAAAAAAGACAGAAAAAAATTAAATTAAATTAAAAAAAAAGGCTTAACGCGCCCGCTGGGCGTGTGCATATTTTGCATAACGCGCAGTTTCTGCGTAAATAAAAAAGAAAGGGGACTCACATTTATGACAAAATTTCTATTCTTGCATGGACACTCTCTCCTCTCTCTTCTCTCCTCCACCTTACCATTTTTTTCTTAAAATTTGTGCACAAACCCTTATTGGGGTTGTTCTTATATAGGACAATTCGATCAGTTATGATTCTTTGAAATTCTATACTAGGGTACAAACGAGTTAAACTACCATGAACTATTGTCAATTTATTTGATCAGATCGGTCAAATTTTAATTCGAATCAACTTCAAGTTGACTCGTTAAGGAATCAAGTCTGGTTTAAATTTAAATTTTTTTTTAACTTGTGACTAGTCATATATATAAATTTTGAACTTGAATCTAAACTCACGATAGTCTAGGTTTGAGTCTGCTTTGCCGGCCTTTTTTTGACCTTTATTAGAAAGACCTTTATTGAAAAGTTATATTTTAATTAGTGTGAGTAATTATTTTAATCAGTTTATCAAAAAAATATATATATATATAGTTAACTTATCTTGATGAAGTTGACAAGATACCCACCTATTTGTGCCTCCTTATTTACATTATAAAGTATGATTCAATATAATGTAGCATTAGCTGCCAAAGGAATACAATATTATTCATTTTAAAATTAAAATTGAATATTTTATGTACTATATAAACTTTAATTTACTGCAATGCAAATTTTTTGTCTCATTTTTTCTTCCTTTATTTTTATTGCTATATATTACTCGGATCATGTCTTTTAAGTAAGAAATGCATTTTATGGCATACACATGCAATTGCAGAGCTTGTTAATGAATGGAAGAGGTCAATACAACTGTTCCCTAGCAGCGTCATTTAGCACATCACCATCCACTCCGTGCAGTTTAAGAGGGGGTGAACAGTATGCCCCTCAAATTCTAAAAGTGCGCCCCAACAAAACTTATAGGCTGCGCCTTGCCAGTACCACATCCTTGGCTTCTCTCAACTTGGCCATTGGGGTAACAAATCATTTCTTCTCCTTCTGTATCTCTCCCTATATAGCTATTATATTTCTTTTCTTTTTGGATCTCTCCCTATATATAGACATTACGTTCCTTACTTTTTGTAATTATACGTAGGAATGGTAACAAGGCGGTGTGGAAACAAGAAATATACTCCATATTTCTATTCCTGTGATCTTGCCTTGCTCTCAATTGAGAATTTTTTTTTTTTTTTTTTTTTTTTCATTCCGTCTCTGTGGGGAATTTTCAGGGACATTCCACCATAGTCAACTTTATAGTCAAATTATTAATTTAATATATATTTTTTTAATATTGAAGTAAAAAGATATAAATATTAAATCCTTTCCTTCTTGTTTTCAAAAAAAAAAAATCCTTAATTTCCTTCAAAAAAATATATATATAAATATTGAATCCTTATTTTAAACTACCAAATTCAAGGTCTTTTAATTTTTTTTTTTATATATAATTTCATCAAATATATATATATATATATATATATATATATATATATGTGTGTGTGTGTACTATGGATGGAGACCGGGTAAGGCGTGTAGGAGTACTCCTATCCTCAGCCTCCATTGCCGTTTCTTGAACTTTGATCCCGGTTTCCATCCTGGCAGGTCCAAAGTGAAATTACCATCCCTAACTATATAGAGTTAATACCCAAAATCGTCCTCGACTATAGTGGTTTTTCTCAATTTCGTCCTAAACGACTTTGGTGACCTAATATCGTCCCAGACTTTTGTGTTTCGCTCAATTTAGTCCTCCATTTGTTATTCCGTCAAATTGGTGTTAAATAAAGGGACAATTCAGTAATGTCAATATTGATCTCTCTTTACTTTCAACTTGTGAAGTGTGAAATTCCTCTTTCTTGTACGAATTACACCCAGAATTACTCCCGGACCTGCAAATCAAATTTTATATTCGCAGTTTTAAGAGTAATTCCGGGAGTAATTCGTAAAAAAAAAAAAAAAAAAAAAAGAGATTTCGCAGTTCACATGTCTATGAGTAAAGAGATGCCAATATTAAAATTACTGAATTGTCTATTTATTTAACACCAAATGGACAGAATAACAAATGAGGGACTAAATTGAGCAAAAACACAAAAGTCTGGGACTAAATTGAGTGAAACACAAAAGTCTGGGACGATATTAGGTCACCAAAGTCGTTTAGGACGAAATTGAGAAAAACCACTATAGTCGAGGACGATTTTGGGTATTAACTCTAACTATATATATCTTTTAAGTTGTAGGGTAAATCTTATTAAGATAAAACGTCTTGATTAGCTATTAATTAAACAATCAACCACAAAGAATTTGTCTTATTTTCTATTTTTTAAAAAAAAAAAAAATTTGAAATACTCATGATTCTTTACAAATTAGTATTTATTTTATACTTTTTCAAATATTTTTCCTTTTTAAAACAGTTAAGTGGAGCTATAGATGGATGATAGGTTTTAAACAATTATTAACAAAGTAGTTAGTGCATATGATAAAAAACATGGGGAATGGGGTTTCATCATATTGAATGAGAAGTTGTAGTGATGGAAATCAATTGGTCACCACTCACCATAAAAAAAGACAATATAATTATTAGTGCCATTATAGTGCCAACCACTTAGCACAATGGACTAATATTAATCCATTTGTCTGCATAATATTTGGGGGAACTTGAATGCTCCAATGATTCTCCATCCCCACCAATTAAGTATCCATATCTTTGCGTGTTATATTACCTTCCTCCCATCCCCCATTTTTTTTTCTTTTTAATTTCCAATAAACTAAAATACATGGCAAATTATGCATTGGAAACGTGTTCACCATGCGCATGGTGAATAAAGGGGTAGGTTCATAATTTCTATGCTGTAGATTTATAATTTTATTTTTCATTTGTTGTTAACGATGTTTCTCTCTTCACAATCGCATTATTTCGTCTTCGCAGTACAGATATTATGAATCTACAGTACAGAAATTATTAATCTACAGTATAAAATTATGAATCTATAGTATAGAAATTATGAATCTAGAAATTATGAATCTACAGTATAGAAATTATGAATCTAGAAATTATGAGTCTATAGTATAGATGTTATCAATCTACAGTATAGAAATTATGAATCTATAGCTTAGAAATTATGGATTATCCCGTGTTCACCATGCACATGGTGAACACGGTTCCATAGCATAACTATTGAAAATACATGTCCTAGGCCCGCCCGGTGAAGCATATAATATTTAAACAAAAATGTGTAATTCAACTATAAGTTTAAACATTTTAGTTGGAATGGAATATATATTTCAATTTGGTATTAAAGTTAATCTAATAATCGGTCACATAAAGTTGTAATTGAAATTGGGGTTTGATTGGTTACGTTGATTGTACTTGTACAGGGCCACAAGATGGTGGTAGTTGAAGCAGATGGAAATTACGTTGAGCCATTTTCAGTGAGTGATATGGACATATATTCCGGTGAGAGCTATTCAGTGCTGTTTACTACCGACCAAAATCCATCAAACAATTACTGGATTTCAGTTAGCGTACGAGGAAGACAACCTAAAACTCCCCAAGGCCTAACCATACTCAACTACCTTCCCAACTCAGCTTCAAAGCTCCCAACTTCACCGCCTCCGGTTTCACCACCGTGGAATGACTACAACCACAGCAAGGCATTCTCCGCCAGAATCCTCGCCCTGGGCGGCGGCGGCGCCACCCGGCCGCCGCGGGGACACGACCGCCGGCTGCACCTCCTCAACACCCAGAATCTCATCGACGGGTACACCAAATGGGCGATCAACAACGTCTCGCTGGCCCTGCCGCCCACCCCGTACTTAGGGTCGATCAAACTGGGGGTGAGAAACGCGTTTGATCGCCGGCCGCCGCCGGAGAAGTTCTCCGAGACGTACGACGTGATGCGGGCGGCGTTGAACCCCAACACCACCGCCGGCAACGGGGTTTACACGTTCCGGTTCAACTCCACCGTGGACGTCATTCTGCAGAACGCCAACGCGCTGGCGGCCAACGTGAGCGAGATCCACCCGTGGCACCTCCACGGCCACGATTTCTGGGTGCTGGGCTACGGAGAAGGGAGGTTCAGGGAGGAAGACGCCGGAAAGTTCAACCTGGAGAATCCGCCGCTGAGGAACACCGCCGTGGTTTTCCCTTATGGATGGACTGCGTTGAGGTTTGTGGCTGATAACCCTGGGGTTTGGGCATTCCATTGCCACATTGAACCGCACTTGCATATGGGCATGGGAGTGGTTTTTGCTGAAGGAGTTCACCTTGTCAACAATATTCCTACAAAGGCTCTCTCTTGTGGTTTGACTGCCAAAATGTTCATGAAAAACAAGCCTTAGCTTAGGTTAAATTAAAATACCAAGCATGGTATGATCGATATATATATAATTGAGAATTGGCCAAATGAGGCTCGAATTATTCGAGAACATTTTGTTAATGTATTCTCAAACTTAACTTGAAAATTAAAAGTTCTAAATTAACATCTAAATTTAAAGAATAATGCAATTAATGCTTTTAGCATGCCGGTGTAAAATAACTTGTTAAGTTGGTATTCAAGACTTCAATATCTTCTTCATTTAGAAAATAATTTTTAAAAGTTCTCCAAATTTTTAGAAAATTAAAAAATATTTTTAATTTTCAAAATAGAAAATTGTGTAAGTAAATATGTTTTATATTTTCTATTTTCAAATTCTCTCCTATTAGTAAATGGGCCCCAAATATCCCGGCCTCTCGTTTTATACAGTCTTTTGATTTTAGTAAAATCCTATTTACTTCTACATATACTCATATACCACTCACAAATTTTCCACTCCATAATGGGCAATTTAATAGGTTTGTTTTTCTAATTTTTTCTTTTTATTTTTTTGAAGCAAAAACCAGATGAATGAATTAACTTAAAACCGTCAAAAATTCTGGAACAACATCAGTCCACTATGAGTGAAAAAACTGAGCCCCATTCTCGTTGGCAAGGGCGTGAGCATCACAGTTACTATTTCGACTAGTATAATGGATCTCGCAGTCAACAATTAAAACAACAAGAGATAGACAATCTTGGATTATGGAACCCACGTATGAACGATCAATGCTGGAACTCGACATATTAGAACAAAGACTAAGAAAATCGGTTACCACTCTAACATGTGCTAAATTATGCTCTTTAGTCCATGTGAGTGCATCTCGAACTGCCATTGCTTTCGCAATTAAAGGATCTAGAATGCATCGAACGGACCATATTTTGCCACTTTGAAGACACCTTGGGTAGACCTCACAATAAAGTCGTATGTAGCTATATTCTCCTCTTGGCGAGATGCCTGCGTCCACCTTGCACAGCCATTGGATATCGTTGCGAAGCTGATAATCTTGCTGGCCTTCGATTGGATAACGGACAGAAGTGTTGCATTGGAGCGCATGAGAAGTCCATGCTAGCCACATGAAGCGACACGTTTTCTAGACCACTGCTGGCATTGGAACATAGCCATCCCACACTAAGGGTGTGTTTGGTTGGTGAGTTTTGCCCATAAGAATGAGTATGAAAGTGATTGTTGTTGTTTGGTTTATAGGTTTTTAAAATTTTACTGTGGGTTTCGAATACCCATCAATTGAAAAACTCATACCCAAATAAAATAAGGGTTTCATTCCTTTATTCATTCTCAAGTACTACTATTAGTATCCATTCTCATTCCACCCTACTACCAAACATGTCAAATATTTTCATAAAAATCCATTACCATTACCAAGTATTTGATACTCATTCCGATTCCGATTCCTATGTGCGAACCAAACACACTCTAAATGATTTCTGGCCAGCCATAAAGCGTGAAGAACTCATGCTTTCCTAGCTGTCATGGTATTATCTTCATCTATCAATAGTCGTTCAATCCGTGGCACAAGATCCTCACCTTCCACCTCTGGCATCGCAAGAGAAGGTAGTGCCCACAGTTGTTGAGCAAGAGGGCAATCACGCCATATATGTGTGGTAGTTTCCTCCCCTTCTCCACATACAGGGCAATTCACTGGTAGATCAACTCTTCTTTGTCTTAAAGTAATAATTGTAGGGAAGATTCCCCTAAAGGATCTACAAATAAGGTTTTTCCATTTGGGGGAGGTTTTTCCTTGAATTTTCCAAAGTTTATTCCATAGTGGTGAGCTTGATAATGGGGAGTTTAGGAGCCTTTGTAACCATCTTTAACCGTATAGTTGCCTCTAATATCCCCAAACCAATACCATGAATCCTCCATATTTGAATTTATAGGAGTTTGCATGATAAAGTCCATGTCTCTATCAACGAAGAGTTGAGGCACCAGTTCTGTGTTCCATTCCCCTATGTCTTGGTTCAAAAGGTATGCCACTTTATTCACAATAACTTGCGGTTCAGGGCTAGTTTGAATTAATGGGTTGTCATGTGCAAGGAGCCAGGGGTATTTCAAATGCATGTATTCATGTAATGCGCCTACATCCACTCCTGATAAGACTCTGAGCTGCCTACCCAGAAAATTTCTTGATTTATGGAAATTGAGTGCCTACCCAGAAAATTTCTCGTACTCTTGAAGGCATTTCTTAATCTCTGTTGCTTCCGGCAGATTAGCCTTAAAAATAGAAGACTGTCATTCGCAAACCTAGTTAACCATTCGAAAGGACTACTCGGGATATTCTTTGAGCTAAACAGTTTGAAACTTTAAATAATGAGTGAATGTGTCCAAGGCAAAGTGAGTTCTAGGAGCACATCCCAAGAAAGATATTTCCTTAAAAACCTTGACATTTTGTGCAGAACAAAAAGATATGTTCAGTGCAATTAAGTCTTTAACTTATGGAAAATCTAACACGCTCACCTACTCTCCAGATTACCCGCCGGTCTCTACAAGCTGGTCCATAGTCATTTGAAATTGGTTTTCCGTCCCACGAACCTTTTTCACTCGTTTATAAATACCCTCTTCCACAACTGAAGAATGTGCTGGTCACTTTGAAATTACCAAATGCTAAAAGCTTTCAAGTGTTCTTATCTAGCGACCAATGATTGAGAAAGAGAGACAAGCTACAACGACAATATCCAAATTACAAGAGACTTGAGCTGCTTTCACAAGAGACGATCAAGATCATCAAGCCAAGCTCTCTTTATGGAAGAAAGAAGAAATTATTTTCTTCCAACTATATTCTCTACGTGGTAGAAGTAGAAAGAGGCGGAATAAACTTATTGAGGAGTTGAAAAATCTGGTGGAGTTCACGGCTGGCTTTGTGTTCAAAGCGTAAACGTCCAATTTTTTGTACTAAGTGTTTAGTGCAATTCTCCTAAGTGCTGAAGGATAAGAGTGGAGTAGGTTGGGTTTAACCGAACCAATATAAAACTCTCTTTTTCTCTATCTTTAATTATTTCCTGCCTTCATTGCATATATCCATATATAACTAAACCTAAAATTGTATAACACTAAAATTATTGGGGCAAACCAACTTTAAAAAGGGTTAATTAATTTTCTGGTGTGCATACTCTCAAGACGTTAAAGTTTCCTCTCGAGTACTTTAACGATTCATAAAAGTTTTCAAAATCTATACAAGTCTATTCACCCCCTCTAGACTTGTACCCTAACCCTCACCGGGACCAACAAGTGGTATCAGAGCAATTACCTTGAACGGTAAACACTCTGTGTATACTATCTAGTGATCTCCTTTGAAAATTAAACCTATTTTCTCTTCCACGTATTATTTCCTAATAATATGGATCATTATATTTCCAAAAATCTTCTATTCAACTTAAATAAATTTGATGATTGGAAGGTGCGTATGCAGGCGCACCTCTTGGTACTTCACGATGAAATGTGAGAGGGCGTGACGGAATTTATGACGGTAAATGCTCACACAACAGCCTAAGGATTGGAATCACCCGAGTATGTGCCGAAGCCGAAACATGCATCGACGTAAGAAGACCGTACAAGGAGCAACTTGGACAACATTGCGAAGGATATTCTCTTTAAGACGGTCGACAAGACGTTATTTCCAAGAGTAAGGAAATGCAAATCTGTCAAGGAGATTTGGAACATTCTCGTGTAGATTAGAGATGGAGATGAACAGGAAAACGAGAACAAGCTCACCATAGTTATGAAGAAGTTTGAGGACTTCTGAATGGTTAATGGTGAAAGCATAACCGAGATGGAGACTCGGTTCATGAAACTTCTCAGTGAGGTTGCGGATCTAGGTAATGAGTTATCCTAGAAATATATCAGCCTCAAAATCCTCCAAGCACTACCCAAGTCATGGGAGATGAAGTTCATAGCCATGCGTAACCATCGCGATTTCAAGGCAATCCAAACTTCTCAAATCTTCAATGATTTAAAGGTCTATGAGTTCGAGAGGGAACCCAAGGAAGATGAAGCGGAACCAAGGACAGTAGCATTGGTTGCTGATCAACAACCATCCACATCATCCAGGTCAAATTCTATGTTTGTCAAGAAGTTCAAACGCTTCACTAGGAATAACAATATTCAAGGAACATCATCTACGCCATCTTTCTCAAATTGGAGACACTCTGAGAGGTCAAGTTCCTCGAAGAGTAAGGAAATCAAGGAGTTGCAAACACTTTGCTACAACTGCAAGATGCCGAGACATTACAAAGCAAAAAAGCCCTTATCCGGTTGTGAGAAAACATCAAGACTAACCGAGAAGTACCGACAACAACAACTCTAGAAGTGCTCTTAGAGAGACAAGTGGTAAAAGCTCACACAACTACTCGAATAGTCATTTGAAAGGTGACAGAAGGAGGAAAGCGCTCATAACCAAGTAGTCAACCGAGAAGGTGACTAACGAATCATGTTTCTCTAGTTCATGTTCAGAAAGAGAAAGCTTAGGAGATGTGAAGGGACTCAACTGCTTATTCAGTCAACAGGAATCAGACAAAGAACTGTGCTTAATGGCTAAGGATAAAGAGGTAAACTCTCAATCCTCTTCTACCCAATGTGAATATGATTCTAGCTAGTTGCGATGAAGATCCTACGGATTCAGTCTTTAAAATGATGAAGGACTTCAAAAATATTAATAGCACTCAATCTAAGCTGAAAGAATATAATGCTCGATAAAGTGAGGAAAATCTATGTTTTAGAGGTTCCCGTTAGGACTATGTATTTCCGGAAGAAAAGAGAAAGTAAGAAGTTTTGAGAAAAGAAAGAAACGGTCACAGATGACCGACAATTTATTCTAGAAGTAACTTGGTAGAATAATCCCGAGTTGCTAGGTTCGATACTACCCGCTAGGCTTGCAATCCTAGTTAGGGGGTGTGCACACTGAAGGTATGATACCTGATTCCACATAGATTAAGAACCACGAGCACTGGTTCTATGGGCGAGATGAGTATTAGGCTGGCCAGATTGCCAAGCCTGGATAGGTCTATTCACGATTCGTGAAGCTCCTACCTCCCCCATGAGTTCAGGAAGAAAGCAAGAAAGAAAGAAAGAAGAAAAAAGCGAGTCAAGTGACTCAACAGAGATCCTCCACAGAAAAGTATTTCTTTTTAAATAAAGAGCGAGAGTATAAGTATACATATAGCATCATATCCTTAATTATAGTTTATATCATGACATAGCATATGTCCTATCTTGATTATATGAGAAGTAAAGTGTCATTCACTGTTTGAGTATTAACATGAAAACATGATCTTATCTGATAGTATCAGTTCATTCTAATATCTATCTTTAAATTATCAGTATGATTGTAAGAAATGCATAGTAGCCTTATAGAAGATTTGTATCTATTTTCAGTACATGTATGTGCACAAGTATTTGTTATGAGTTAATACCTGTTGATATGAAAATATAGGTTGTTGAGCATATAGAAGTATATAAGTATATCTATTGAGATCTTTTGACTGAGTGTCTTGATTGCTTATGTTTATACTTGAGAATGTGTATGAGTGCAAAACGTTTTCCAACCTATATCTATAGTATGTTACAGGGTTGAGTAGCTTTATACTTAGCATTATATGCTAACAGGTTTATTTTCCTATGTGTTTTATAACCCCTTTCAGGTGGACCCAGTGCATGATGAGAGAGCGCATCGTATAGTAGTGTGTAGCTCTAGTGTTCATGTTTGAGGCTAGATTAGTTTCCCTATTATATTAGACAGTTCAGTAATTTTGGTTGTAGCTAGACTACAGTTATCTTTTGATGGTGCATAGACACTGGAGATTGCTTCCCCTTTTGATGTTTTATGAGCTTAGACTCCAGTATTCACTAGTACAAAAATAGCTTTCGGAGTCTCCCATAGAACACTTTCCAAGTCACCTGTACAGGTGACTCGGAATCCAGTGACTATGAAAGTCCTTTGCTTTCCGAGACACCCGTCCGGGGTGTCGCGGAAAGCAGAAAAATATTTTTTTATTTTGTTTTATATAGACTTTTCGAGTCACCTGCTCGGTTGCAGGTGTCCCCGAAAGTTTTTAATTTTTTTTATTAATTTATTTCCCACGACACCCACTCATAAGTGGGTGTCGCGGAAAATTATTTTATTTCTTTTTATAATTTCTTTCAGCCGGAAAGTTACCATTACACATATATATATATATATATATATATATATATATATATATATATATATATATATATATATCACACACACACACACACTCATATACGGAAGAAAAATACAAGTATACAATGTCTAACAATTTACACAAACTATATACACCAACAGTACATATAAGAAATTAAAAAAAAAAACACAATACACAAGAAATTAAAGAAAGAAACAAAATAATACAATACAAAAAAATGAAAAACAGTACACCAACAGTCTTCCAAACATGAAATATAGCCAGAAATACATATAGATTGAAATGTATACAAAAATGAAATATTTGACCAGAAATACATATTTTTTTTGAAAGCTGGCCAGAAATACATATAAAAATGAAATGCAACATCAGGAAATAAAATAAAAATCAATAAAATAAAATTATTACCGTGAAAATAAATAAAATGCAGATCTGTCTTCTTTGTAAGTCGGTCTCCTCCGTCTTCTTCGTAGGCCGGTCGCCACCATTGGAACCCAGCCATCTTCCGTCGTCTCTCTTCACAGCAGAACCAAGATCGTATCTCTCTGCCGCCAAATCTGAGCTCTCGGCCACCGTCGGAACCAGCCACCCTCCGTCGTCTCTCTTCACCGCAACACTAAGATCGGATCTCTCTGTCGCCAGATCTGAGCTTTCGATCACCGGATCTGAACTCTCGGCCACCGTCGGAACTAGGTCTCTCTTTACGTCTCCCTTTACCTTAGAAATAGGTTTTGAGCATAAAGCATCGAACTACCGCTGAGTCATTAAATATATAGAAGAGCGAAAGAAGAGAGAAAAAGAAGGGCGAAAGAAGAGAGAAAAAGAAGAGAGAAAGAGAAGAGAGAAAGAAGAAGAGAAAGAACTGGCGGATGAATAAAGAAGAGAGATAACTGGCGGAGGAAAAAAAAAAAGAAGTGGGGAGGAACTGGCGGAGGAAAATTAAAAAAGAAGGGGAGAGAATATAAGTTCCACCATTATATTATTATTATAAGTGGAAAGAAAATTATTATAATAATATATAAGTGGGACCCGCTAAAAGAAAATTGTTATTGGGGGTAATTGTTGAGTGGGAATCCGGGGCTCCGGTCTAAGCGGGTGCCTCGGATTCCAATATGATTATAATAATAATATTATATCCGCGGCTTCGGTCGAGGTGGGTGCCGCGGATTCAAATATTATTATTATAATAATATTATTTCCACGACACAGTTTCCCAGCGGGTGCCGCGGATTAACATATTATTATTATTATTATTATTATAATATTTCCGAGGCACTACTTTGTAATTGGTGCCTCGGAAAGTTCTCCCTTTTTCTATATAAGACACCTTCACCTTGAAGGTGTAGTGAAAAATACTACTTATATTTCCAATTCTGTAGTAGTGATTAGCAGTTTTTGTTAGCCTGTGCAGTTACTCATGAGTGGGTAGCTGTGGCGGTAACATTTCTGCTCAGTTTATGTTTTGGATTCTATCCTAGTTTATATAAATCCTTTGACTTTATTCTATTTAGAATGTTTAATTTATGGGCTCTAGAGTTTAGAAAAAGGCGGTGTTAGAGGAAGAGATTTGAGGTGAAAGATAAAGAAGAGATGAGAGAAATGAAGAGATTTGAGGATAAAGTGAAAATGGGGGTTGATGAGGAGGATATGGGTGTAGAATTTTCATTTTGCATAAGATATGTGTGTTTATTTGGTTTGAATTAAAAAATTTTGTTTCTTTCTGGTATTCTGATTTTTTTTTTTTCATTTTCCGGTAAAATTGAATTCTTAGTAAAATGAAACTCATAGATAATATGATACTGCATTTTTTATTTGTAATTGGGTTTTGCTGTGAGGTAAGATATTATGTTGCAGGGATTATCTGCTGTAATTTTGGGTGGCAGAAGGCATGGCTTCATTTTACTTTTGCATAATGCCATGTTTTCAACAAGATTTCAAGTGCAGTTGCTCTTTAACCAATGTCTTCAGTGGAACATGGATCATATTCTACAGATTGTGCATTTGTAAAAGTGGATAGGCGTTGTGTAGTAGTGAACATTCTAATCTGGAACTATGGAAGTGCTTTCCCACTCTGGTGTACATTATGTTGGAGAATCTGATTGCACTCAAGAGGATGTGGGAACGAGGCTCGTGCATGGTGAAGAGCCAAATTGTGTGAAACTCACAGCAGAAGTTCAAACCGCATATCTGAAAGTTGATGGGATGGTAATTAATGTAACACCCCGTGTTACGACCTCTAACCCGAACTAATTATTTAATTGCTTACCTTAAAAAGAGAATTAAAATCCATTAATTAACTAGGAAGGGTCCACCATAGACCATGGACCCTTATCCCTAAAACCAACCCCCTAATCCTATAAGAAATAGAACTAGCCAAACCCATACCATTCAAACCCTAATTAGGACTCTTAGATATATAAATAGGGACATAGGAGGCACCTAGAAGACACACCACAATAACTTTCACCACACAAGAACTCCCAAGAATTTCCATAGGAGAAATCAAGAAGAAGAGATCTTAAAGAAAGACCCTTTATAGCCAAGGGTTCTAATTAAGGCTAAGAGGTAACCCATGTCTCAACAAAACCTACTTTCTTTGCTATAATCTTCTTCTTTGGCTTCTTCTCTATTGCTTGAGTCTTGGTAAAAATCTTTTATGATGATGATATGATCTTGATAATTGATAAGATGATTTTATGTGTTGATCTTGATAATCTTGATGATTGTGTGATGTTCTTGATAAATCTTGATGCTCTTGATTTTAAAGATAAAACTATAATTTTGATGATTTGAATATAATTAGAGCCCTAGGTTAAAATTGGGGATTTCGTATTATACTATTCTTGGTATATTTGGGTGGAAATTCGCATGTTCGGGTGTTGATTCTGTTTAGAAGTCACGTTAGGATGTGTCCAATATGATTCTTGGTTTTGATCCGTTATTTGACTACGTGGTGTCGTCGTTTGCGTTTGAAAGTGTCTAAACATGGTTTCGGTTCCACAAAGGATCCCGGGACCCAAGTATTGAAAAAGAGTCAGTGGGGGGTAGGTGGTGGTAGGGGGACCCGCCACCTACCCGCTGCCCGAATTGGCCTCGCCGGCAGCGGGCAGATGTCCCGGAGATACGCCGCCGGCGGGTGGTCCTCCACTTTCCGGCCACTCGCTGGATTTTTCCCACCTTGGGATTTTGGCTTCCCCGTTTGATGTTCCCCGACCCTAGTTGTGTCCCGACGGACTCCGTTCATCGTGCCTAAGTCTAGTTTGATATTTCGGGTGCCGTTCGTAGGATAAAAGAGTCTTGTGTATTGCATGCTAGTTAAATTGGTACCCCGTTGAACTAGGCGAAAGATGCATGAACCCTTAAGATATTTCCTAGTACGTGGATGACTACACATAGGTTTCTTTATACGTTTTCTCCCCTTTCCCAATGTGTTAATGTGAATTGCATGTGCTTGCTACGTGATATGTGTGCATGACTCTTGGCTGCGGTCAAGTCGGTTCTCATAAGCTGCAGTCCACCGACTGAGCTCGTCAGCGGTGTGTAGGGCTGCAGTTCACCAAGTGGGCCTCGTGTGCGGTAGTCCACCGACTGAACGCGTCAGCGGTGTGTAGGGCTACAGGCCACGAGGAAGGCCATAGCCCACCGACTGAGCTCGTCAGTGGTGTGTAGGGCTATGGTCGGCTGCGATCCACCGACTGAGCTTGACAGTGGTGTGTAGGGTCGTAGTCCCCAAAGATCATAGTCCACTGACTGAATCCCTCAGCGGTGTGTAGGGCTATGATCGACTATGACCCACCGACTGAGCTCGCCAGTGGTGTGTAGGATCGTAGTCCCTAAAAGAGGATCACAGTCCACCGACTGAATGCGTCAGCGGTGTGTAGGACTTGGGTCCGCCGTTGAATTCATCAACGGTCTATACAATTGGCTGCGGTCAATTCCTTCATGCTGCGGTATGACGTAGGGTGCTGCGGGGCCGTGTTAGTGCTATATGCGCTAACCCTCATGTTTGGGGCATGCGATTGGTCCCGTGGCGCCACCGAAGTATGCTTGTGTGACAAAGATATGGATTGAATGATGATGTGAATGACATAAAAGTAAACTGTGACCTTAGATGCATATACGAATATGATGTTGTCTCTATATATTTGATTATCATTGTTGAATGTGCTTATCCCTATCTATCGAGTCTATTCCCGGTTTTAAAGCTAGAGTCTCCTAAGAATATATCTTCCTGCTTCAAAATGATTTTCCTATATCTATGTATATATATTTACCTATAATATATTTTAACGTGTTAGAGTGGGTTACCAGCATTATTCGCTGAACAGATTATTTGGCTTTTAGGGACAGATGAGTAGACTCCGGAGCGCGCTAGAGATCCGAAGCGTAGATAGTTAGTTTTTCTTTCGGCCTGCGTGCCATGATGATGTATTGACATTGCTATATTTAGTCAGTATAGCCTGTGCATCTGAGTTCTCCAACTCAGATGTGGCATAGCACCCCGAACACTCATGCTTAGTAATGCTCCGTTTTGGGATTTAATGAAGAATTACCTTTATTATATAAGTTTTAAAAGTTTTGAAAATCTGGGGTGTTACAATTAATGTGGAAGGGACTCAGAAGGAAACACAAGATGGAGTTTAATGGACCGTTGAGGTCATGCAGACTTCTGAAGAGCACTTTACTGCGAATGCATATCATGAATTTGAGGAGGATGGCCCAAAGTTGTCATCTGATTCCCATGATTCCGAAAATGAAAACACAGAGGTACATGCTCATGTTGTTGGTCCTGGGCTGGCCGTAGAAAGCTCTAAGAAGTGGACCATAGCACACGAGGCCCATGTGGACCGCAGCGTAAGAAGTGAATCACTGACCGCAGCCAAGAAAATGAACCGCAGCTCATAAGTAACCAATTTGACCGCAGCCAACTTCTGAACCGCAGCTCAGGAACACCCAATTTGATCGCAACCAAATTGGGGTATCATGCATCACATAACACATAGTAGCACGTATTATCACATTGGGAAGGGGGAGACGAATAAATAAAATTACGTGTGATCATTCATATACTAAGAATAGACCTAAGGGGTTCATGCATCTTCCACCTAGGCCAACGGGTTACCGATTCAACTAGCATGCAATTTCTAAGACTCTCATATCCTACGAATGGCACCCGAAACATCAAACTAGACTCATACACGACAAACGGGGTCCGTTGGGACACCACGGGGATTGGGAAACATCAAACGGGGAAGCCAAAGACCCGAAGTGGGCAACAAACCAGCGGGTAGCCGGTGGGTGGAGGCCCACCCACCGGCGACAACTCTCCGGGCAGGGGTGCCCGGCGGGCAGTCGCCTGCCCGCCGGCTGCCCGCTGCCGGCGGTGTTCTTTGGGGCAGCGGGTTCCCCTACCCCTACCTACCCCCACTGACTCATTATTAAAATAAACGTCCCAGGGTCCTCCGTGGAACTCGAAACCATACTTAGACACTTTTAAATGCAAATAACGACACCACGTAGGCAATTAATGGATCAAAAGAGAGAACCACATAAAACTCATCCTATTGTGACTTCTATCATAAACAACACCCGAACATGCGAATTCCCACCCAAATATATATTGATAACATCACAATACAAATTCCCAATCCAACCTAGGGCTCTAATCCCTTCCAAATCATCAAAATCATATTTTATCTTTATCATCAAGACACATCAAGATTTATCAAGAATCATCACATAAATATCAAGAACCTTTTTTTAACATCAAGATCATCAAGATCACACATAAAATCATCACATCAATCACCAAGATTATATCACGATTTAACATAAAGGAATTCATCAAGACACAAGCATATAGAGGGAGTCAAAGGAGGAGATTATAACAAGGAAAATAGGTTTTGTTGAGACATGGGTTACCTCTTAGCCTTAATTAATTTCCTTGGCTATGAAGGGTCTTTCTTTAAGATTTCTTCTTTCTCGATTTCTTCTATGGGAATTCTTGGGAATTCTTGTGTGGTGAAAGTTATTGTGGTGTGAGTTCTAGGTGCCTGTCCCTATTTATATATCTAAGAGTCCCAATTAGGGTCTAAGTGGTATGGATTTGCTAATTCTATTTCCTATAGGACTAAGGGATTGGGTTTAGGGATAAGGGCCCATGAACTATGGTGGACCCCCTTTTAGCTAATTAATGGATTTTAATTCCCTTTTTAGGGTGAGTAATTAATTAATTAATTAATTTGGTTTAGGGGTCGTAACACGGGGTGTTACACTCTCCCCCCCCCCCCCCCCCCTTACAAGAGGCTTCGTCCTCGAAGCCGGTGCGTGGATCCATTCTTTTACCCCTGGACGTCACGTACTTTGGCATCCTGATTAGGAAATGTGGCCCCACGTGTTGTCTTTGCTGGGGTAGATTGAATTTCTGGTGGAGTGGTGATTGGAAAGTTCGGGTCTACCTTGGTTTCCTGTTCCTGAGTTGGATGCCCCGCGAGTGCCCAATATGGTCTCGATTGCTGCCACCCTCTGATCTAAAGCGCGTGTTGCGTGGATTAGGGACGAGAACCCTTCATCCATGATTTGGTTCTGCCGGGTGAGCTGTGCGAGGATGCGCTCATTGATGGATTCTTCATTTTGGCCCCTTGGGTTTCCCCTTGCTTGTGCGGGCGCCGGTGGGTTAGGCTCGCTATCCTCCTCTTGTTCCTCATTTCCCTCAAGTCCCCCACATTCTTGCATTGCCCGTTTAAGCTTTTTGTTGGAGATATCCAGTTGATCAACCAATTCCCTTCGTTCTTCTTCGGGTTTAAGGCAAATCTCCTCGAGGGTGATGTATTGTCCCCCTTCGATGTAGTAGATGTCATTGCGGCGGAGGTTCTGGGCATTGAAAATCATGCCGCTTACGGGTTTGATTTCTGTGTAGCTCAGGTCCACTCCCTTTTCTCCATGATCCAACTTAGGATCATCCCGTAAGGTAGACTAAGTCGGTTGCTAGTCTTGCAAAACTCCATGTGTTTCAACATAAGGGCCGGTAGATTGAACTTGATTTTGTGCTTTTGGAAGTAGGCAAAAGTACACTCCAAACTTCCCACATCCTTGCTTTTGTTGTTCGTGGGCAACAAGTTATCAGCCACAATCATGACTAGTATCTCTTGTTTAGCTGTTAGCCATTTCCTGTTTGGCCGGGTGGCCGAGGTGAAGCCTTCTTCCTTTCCTAGTAGGTACCTGAGGTAGTCCATATACCCCGTGCCTTGGGTACCGATCCATCCCTTCCGGTCGTAATCCGACACACCTGTGGTGGTCAGTTTTAGGAGTTTGGCCAAGCGGCCTTCGGAGAGTACTATCTTCTTGCCCCGAACTTTAGCGGTGGTTTCCACTTTATCACCCCGTTTGACGGCCACTAAATGGTGATAGAACTCCTTCACTAATTCGGGGTACGTATCCCCTTTGATGGTGAGATACGTATCCAAGAGTCCTTGAAATTTAAGAATATCGACCAACTCTGGAGAGAATTGGTCGGGTTTGAGGGCTTTACCTCCGATTACCGTGTAATCGGCGTCGTTCCAATCCGGGGTTCGGATACCAACGGGCTTTTTCGGCATTGTGAGGTCTCCCTAGGCGGTGGCGTTTCTCCCTTTGGTGATGGCCCTTTTCCGGCGAGTTTCCGGCGAAGCTCTAGCGAGACTCAGGCGAGGTTCCGGCGGCACGGTTTTCTCGACAGCAACAAGGGGTGACGGTGTGGCTTGGCCTTGGCGATGGCTCGGTGAGGTAGCTATGGTCCTGGGAGGAGCTGGGGCTACAGCGATGTGCGTTGGCAGCGGGAGGCGTTCGGGCGAGCGACAGGCGGTGGTGGCGTTGCGGGCTGCTTCCGGGGCGGCGACGGTGGGGCGTCGCCTGGGTGGCCGTCGGTGGTGGCTGGCGGGATGGTTGTGGTGGTGTTGGGTGGTGTTGGTCGGCGAAGAGGCGAGAGGGAGAGGGAGAGAGTGTGTGTGGAAGAAGAAGAAGGGTTTTTGATTTGGGGATTTTGTGGGTTTTAGGGATTTGTAGGGATTAAGAAGGGAGTGTTCCCTTTCAATTTCAAGAAACACTCATAGCTTAGTGGTTAAGGACTTGGTCTTATAAATGGAAGGTTAAAGGTTTAATTCTCATTGGTAACATTAGTTTTCTTTATTGTGTACTCCTTGGCTTTTTTCCTTCTTTTGTCTTCTAGTGGTAGAAGATTTGGTTGGTCATTCTTGTTGTTGATGCGGGTTTTTGGGGTATTCTAGTCCCTTTTTCTTTATGCTAAATTATTCGGGGGAAAATCCATTGATTTTTCGTCGAACGATTCTGGTTTCACTGGGCGATTTCCTCTTGAAAACGAAATTGAGCAATGTAGATGATGTAAATTCAAGATAATGGCATAGATTGAACATATTACCATCTAATTTCATTTTCCACTCATCAATTTCATCTTTCAATGACAATTTTCACCAAACCAAAATGCATTTCACATTACATAACTAGGGTTTCTAGTCAAGAATCATTTCAACAAAGTATCATGTAATAATCAAAATCTCAACCATAGAAATGTTCCTTAGAACTCATAGAAGCATTTGATAACATGATAGATGCAAATAATCCAACAAAAATCATTGTATCATGAAAGATTTTTAGAGAGAGAAAGCTTGATAAAGATGATAACAATGGAGGTTGTAGAGAGTTACCTTTGTGATGAGCTGTCTTTGATGTTTTGTCCCGGATATTTCTCGTGGATCCCTATTCCATGTTAGTTCTCAGAAAAATTTATTCAAAATTTAAAAATTGCAGATTAATAAGAAAATGAATGAAAATAAAATAAAAGTTTGGCTTTGGACTTGCTTTTCGCTTTCACGGCTTTCTTCTTGGTATCTTCCTTTGTAGTCATACCAAATTTGGCTTCCTCATTATCAACGCGCAAGGTGAGCTTGCCCGTTCCAACGTTAATTATCATGCGATAGGTGGCAAAAAATGGTCTTCCAAAAATCAGTGGTACATCCTCACTGTCTTTGCCTACATCCAGTACTACAAAATCTACAGGAATCACAAAATTCTTAATCCTTACCAACACGTCATCTGCAATACCTTTAGGATACCGAATGGATCTATCGACAAGACGGACGGTCATGTGGGTCGGAGTCAGTGCAGGCATAATCAGCTTATCAAACACACAAGATGGCATTACATTGACAAAAGCTCCTAAATCAGCAAGTGCATTCTCGAAAATAAGATCTTTCACAGAGCAAGGCACTACGAATGCACCAGGGTCACTGTGACACCCCGTAAATTTAACCCCTAATTGTGATTAACTGAGGAATTAATTCTAGCTTTCCTTTGATAATTTCCTTCTAAATCCTGAAATTTAATAGTCGAGGGACTAGAATTTGACTAGCCTCCTTAGTGAACCAAGTGTACCTTTTGCCTTATGCTTTGTACCTCAACTCTTTTGTCTTCCTAACTTTAGTAAGGGTAAAGTTGACCTTTCACACATGTTTGATGCTCAAGTTTCCCTAGCAAGACATTTCATTCATTTCCCATGCTAGCTAAGTCTTAAACCCTCCACCTTCTCTCTAAAAGAAACCTTAGCTTTCTCTCCAAGCTAGAAGAAGGGTTCTCTATCCTTGCAAAGTTCCACCTAAAGATTCCACCTTTCTACCTCCCTAGCATAGGAAAGGGTAAGATCTTAAGTTGTTTAGTATTTTTAGTTAGCTTTAAGGTATCTTTATCTTATTTTGGTGTTTTCTATGTGGTTTAGTTGTGTAAGAAGTCTTGGGGTGAGAAAGAGCTTCAAGGAAAAGCTTAGGAGTGTAATAAGAAAGTGGTTTTTGATCTACAAAGGTAACCCATGCTCTACAAAACCTATTTTACACTTGCTATTGATGATTATTGGTTTTTATTTGATGATTTTTGATCTTGTGAGTCATTTGATGCATGATCTTGTGATAATGCATATTTAGAGCTTGTATTTAGGGTTCTTGAATGCCTTTCTTTGAGCTATTCTTGGGTTCAAGTCATATCTTTGTTGTGTGTGAGGTTTTGGGTGTTTTGGACTTGAACTTGGCTTGGTTGATGAATTTCCCCGAAGGGAAAAATCTGTGTACAGGTGGTACCCCGCGGGCGGAACGACGGGCAGTGGCCTACCCGCCGCCCCACCCGCGGGGAACGAGGTGAATTATGGGTGTACCCCGAAGGTAGGCCCATGGGCAGTGGCCTACCCGTGGCCCCAACCGCGGGGAACGTTGTGGTGGTTGCGGGGAATTGTTTCCCCGTGGTTCTTTCCTTTTGGTATTTGATGTTTTGACCTCCCGTTATTGGATTATTGAGCTTTTGTGAGTCTTCTTGATGTTTCGTATGTCTAGAACGACGTGTTAGGAATCCATGTTAGGATTTGGTGTCTTGAATCGTGCTAAGGGTCCAACCTTGTGATTCATTGGACTAATATGAGTCTTGAAGGTTCGCTGGAACCATTTTGGTTTACCCGTTTGATGAGCATGCTAGTTTGATGTTGTTATGCTAGTGTGTATGATTTGTTCCTTCTTGTTGAGGATTGGCAACTCGTGTTACCAATCATATTGGTTTTGGATTGTAGTCCATTGTTGTTGAGTATTGCTTCATGTCCTTATTGAAATCTCTTGGTTGATTCTTATGATGTGATCTTGTACAAATCGTTGTATCCTTTGTTGATACTTGATTGGGCTATTGATGAACCTTAATCCTCTTGATAAAGACTATGTGTGAATATGAATGAGATGGGTGGTTTTGTTACTTGAGCTTTGCTCACGAGATTGGTGGTTTGTTACTATGAATTTAATGGTACCCTCGTGTACTAAAAGATCGGTGGTATATTGCTTGGTGGTGTGATTGGTGGGGGACGACGGTCCCAGACCGGGAAAAGGTTAGACTCAGAAGTATAGGGTGACACTCGGAGGTAATGGTTAGAACTAGTTATAAGGTCGGGGGTAGCCATAAGGTTGAAACAGGGCATAATGTTGCAACTTGAAATGTGTGTCTTGTCATTATATGATTGTTGTATTCCTTGCTAATGGGCATGTCTATGATGAACTCTACCTCGTGAATGGTAGGTTGCATCTAGAGTTGTAGTTGTCGCTTGTTGTTTGTGGTCTCTATTGCTTTGATTGAAGTTGTTGCTCTTGATCTTTATTGAGAGGGTGATATGCTGATTGTTGTCTCATCTCTTGGTTTCAAATGCTATATACTGTATTCCTCAGTTCCAAATGGTTTTGCCTATATCTATGTATATATATTGATACTTAATGCGTATTGGTGGGTTACTAGCTTAATTCGCTGACCGGGTGTTATCCCTTGTCTTTACAGGTTTTGTTTAGACCGGAGAGCGCGCTAGTGGATCTAGTTAGCGTAGCCTTGCCTTTCTTTCTGTTTAGATGGTTGGCCTGTGAGCCTTAGCTAGATGTGGCCTATGTGCCTTAGACAATTGTTATGTTTTGTTGGAATTGTAGACTTAGCCTGTGCACCCGTAGTTTTATGGGTGTGGCATAGCACCTTTCCTGAATTATAATAGCTTCCGCTTTTCTTATGCTTGATGTTTAGACTGATAATCTTTTAAATTAAGTTTTAAATTGTTGGTAAATTAGGGGGTGTTACAGTCACCCTTCTTTTTGGGCACCCCTTTTCAAGAACTGATGAACACTCCACATTCAAGTGGGCACGAGATTCCTCACAAATATCTCTTTTGTGCTTAACAAGTTCTTTAAGCTGACAAGTTAATCTAGGTGACCAGATGCTTTATTGTTTACGGTTCTCATTTAGAAGCGTTGTCAAAAGATTCGTTGTGCATGGGTCGTGTATGGAAAGAGGTAGGAAGAGTTAAAACGGGGAGTGAGAACCACCCCGAGTGTCGTACTCAAGGATGGCAAGTCGGAGTAAAAAGAGTGCAAGACAATCACGTGGCACAGTGTATTAACGAGAGATAAACTAGGCGCTAAGAGTGTAAGTGAGAGCATGTGCGGAAGAGGATAAAGGAGTACATAACAAAGAAGATGAGGAAAGAAATAAAAGAAACTATAAAATAGAAAACATAGTAGATTGGAATTCTCATTCCTTTGTGAGTGTGAAGTGAATATGGGCTAGTGTTGATCTTGTCAGGCGAGATGACTTCCAATGACGTTCACCTCTCGGTTACTAGGTCTTTCATAGGTGTGGAACCACCGTACCATGACCACGTTCCTTATGAGAATTTCAACAAACACATTGTCTATATCTCATTCCGGTCTTTATCCTCTCGGATCTGAGGGTGGGAAATGCAAGTGGAAAGGCTTAGAGTGTATCGCAATCTCATGCTAATACACTTTTCTCAAGACCCATACATGTGGTACACAAACTCAAGCACAAGTTAAGACAAACACACTACCCGCTAGCAGGGCTAGAGTGTATCACAATCTCTTACCAATACACTCTTACGAACAAGGCTAGGATGTATCACAATCTCTTGCCAATACACACATCCTAAACCTTACGTAACAGCATGTACAACACATATACAAGGCAATACAAAATCCACTTCCAACAAGACATCAACACAAATCCAAACAAATAGATCAATGCATATTTAGCACAAATAAATGAGATCCAATCCACTACTAGAATTTTAGCCAACCATTATACGAACCAAGATCAAGCAAATATCAAAATGGGTAAAACAAAATAGAGTAAAAGACATTTTTGGTCCTAGACTTATAGTGGCACAAACAATTTTGGTCCTCCATACAAAAATCAAACAATTTGTGGACACTCTTATTGTGACGAGGACAATTTTGGTCCTCCGTCCCTTTTTCCGTTAAATGCTCCGTTTGAGAGGGGGTATTTGCGTCTTTTCATCATACCTCCTCCTTGCAGCTTCTCGGATTGAGCAATTAACTATGCGGATGGGTTCACTAGATGGGTTTGGAGGAAGAAAATGTAAGATCGAGAAAAAAGCTGATGAGAATGTAGTTAGAATTGTTTTAATAGTTGATATGGATGGGTTTTAATAAGCAGAAAAGAGAGAAGGGAAGAAGATGGTTGTTCAACCAGGTCACAGATGAAGATAGTGTTGGAGGAGTGGAGATCATCAGTCGTACACCGCCGCCGCTGCCGCCTTCTAGAAGGTTGCTCTGTGCGGCGACGGTCATCCAAACTGCTTTCAAATGCTATCTGGTAAGATATACCTAAAGAAGTTTTCGTTACTTTAATTTTTTGTTGAGTAAAATGGAAAAAGATGGAATAGATATGATGTTTTGCATGCAGGCGAAGAGGGCTTTGGTTGCTCTGAAGGGGATTGTGAAGCTTCAAGCTTTGGTAAGGGGACAGAATGTTCGACGACAAGCACGGATAACGTTAAAATGCATGCAGGTTTCGAGTTCAGGAAAGGATGAGGGAATAGTGTGCTCGGATTTCGCAGCATACCGCTCGAAAATTCATGTTTTCAGATTGAACTAACTCCTCCTAGGAATCTAAATATATCCGACAAAGAAACTCAATTGTAAGTCATATAATCTTCAATTCCCCATTTCTCGCAGGAAGAACAGAGCCCATTATATTGTCGTCTAATCAACAAGATCTTGAAATGTATGTTATAGTTCAAAGATCATTGCTCAGTTGGTGATGCGGCGATTCAGAGAAGAAATCCTGTAAAGTCAGGTGAAATCAACGTCAGAACTAGATCACTACAGCACAAGTCAGCTTTCCAGGCGAAACCCAAGCCAGTGCGAGAACGGCCAACAACGAGCCCGGCAAATCTGGGAAGAGCTACTCAACGGCGAACACTCCCTGCCTGCTTTGTCCAATGAATCGATCAACCAGTTTCGCGCCACGATACAGGCCGTACAGCATATCTGGAATCATCACCGGGATATATGGGCGCCACGGAGTCGGCAAAAGCCCGTCTCCGATCACAGATCGCACCTGGCAGAGGCTTTCCACGTCAACCAACTAGCCAAGAGATGATTATCTTACTCCATCTCCATCAAGAATGGTGAAGAAGGGATGGAGAAGCGATAGGACTACTAGTGCAATAATACAGAGAGCGTTGGTGGATAGTGTAACACCCCGTGTTACGGCCTTCAATCCTGGATTAATTATTTAATTAATCCCGCTAATAATAATTAAATATGATTTAATTATGTTAGGTTTCCCTTTAATTAATTAATAGGGTCCACCATGAACCGTGGACCCTTGCCTAAATTAGAGGTTTAAGCCTATTAGGAATAAAGAAAGTAAACCTTTTACTATTCAGATCCTAATTAGGAATCCTAGACCTAGTTATCTATTAGGAATAAAGGAAGTAGGCCTTTTACTATCCAGATTATGATTAGGATCCGCTTTAATTAATATGGTCCAATGTGGACCATGGACCCTTATCCCTAAAACAAGTCCCTAGTCCTATAAGGAATAGAATTAGTAAACCCATACCATCCAGGCCCTAATTAGGAGTCTTAAATATATAAATAGGGAACTTAGGAGGCACCTAGAATTCCCACCACAAAAATCTCTCACCATCCAAAGAGTTCCAAGAATTCCCCTAGGAGAAATCAAGAAAGCAAGAAAGCTTAAAGAAAGATCATTCATAGCCAAGGAATTAATTAAGGCTAAGAGGTAACCCATGTCTCAACAAAACCTATTTTCATAGTTATGATTCCCCCTTAGGATTTCCCCATATTATTGTATATTGCGGATTTGTGATGATATTATTGATGATTGATGTGATGATCCCATGGGGGATCTTGGTAATCTTGATATTGGGAGATTCTCGATAGTTATGGTGTTCTTGATGATTATATGGAGCTCTTGATGATTATATGATGTTCTTGATAGTTGTGTGTTATTCTTGATGCTTATTTGTTATTCTTACCGAATCTTGCAATTAGAAGACGAACCGTATTCTTGTTGATATAAAAGTGACTAGAACCCTAGGTTGTATCGTATGATATTATTCTTGGTTTATCGGGTGGGGAAATCACATGTTTGGGTGTTGATTATGTTTAGAAAAGCATGATAGGTTATGTGCCGTTCGTTTCTCGTATTTGATCCGTTAATTGTCTACGTGTTGTCGTTAATTGCGTTGTAAAGTGTCTAAGCATGGTTTCGGGTTCCACAATGGTTCCCGGGGCGAAATTGTGTGATAAGAGTCAGTGGGGGGTAGGGGACCCGCCACCTACCCACGGCCGGAAAACACATCTCCGGCAGCGGGCAGCTGCCTGCCGGCGACCCGCTGCCCAGAACAGTAATGCCCGGCAGGCAGCCGGCGGGTGGCCCCCCACCCACCGGCTACCCGCTGGAAAATTATCTCCCTCGGGATCTCGGCTTCCCCGTTTGATGTTTCCCCGTCCCCCGTGGTGTCCCAACGGACTCCGTTTATCGTGCCTATGTCTAGTTTGATATTTCGGGTACCGTTTGTAGGTTTATGAGTCTATTATATTGCATGCTAGTTGAATTGGTATCCCGTTGACCTAGGTGGAAGAAGTATGAACCCCTTAGGACTATCCTTAGTATGTGATGGATCACGCATAGGTTTTGTTATACGTTTTCTCCCCCTTCCCAATGTGTTAATGTGGGTTGCATGTACTTGCTATGTGTTATGTGTGCATGTAACCCCGAGTTGGTTAAGATCAATCGGGCTATACGGGCAGTCGGGTGGGCTGAGAACCATACCGGCTGTTAACCAGACTGGTAGAGACCAGTCAGGTATATAAATATTATATAGGACTAAGTTCCACTATACGGGCAGTCGGATGGGCTGAGAACCATACCGGCTGTTAACCAGGCTGGTAGAGACCGGTCAGGTATATAAATATTATATAGGACAAAGGTTCACTATACGGGCAGTTGAATGGGCTGAGAACCATCCCAACTGTTAACCAGGCTGGTAAAGACCGGTCAGGTATATAAATATTATGTAGGACAAAGGTCCATCAGTCGGTTGCGATCGGCTCCTCCGTAATGTGAGACGGGGCAGGGTGCTGCGGGGCCGTGTCAGAGCTATATGCGCTGACCCTCATGTATGGGCATGCGATTGGTCCTGTGGCGCCAACAAAGTATGCTATGTGATGAGATATGGAGGAGTTGTGTTTATGAGTATATTGGGGGATGCGACTATGGGGTTTATGTTGGGGATTGTTTATGTTGAGTTATGATTATTGTCTATGCCTTGCCTTATCTGCCTTATCTGTTGTGAACTACATATGCTAGTTATAACTGTTGATTGTGTCTAGCCTTATCTGTCGAGTCATTCCCGGTTTTAAAGCTAGAGTTCGTAGGATATATCTTCATGCTCAAAATGGTTTTCGTATATCTATATATACCTCTATATGTATTGTATTTCAACGCGTTGGAGTGGGTTACCAGCATCTCTCGCTGAACAGATATATTTGGCTTTCAGGCACAGAAGATTAAGTCACTGGAGCGCGCTAGAACTCGGAGTGTAGAAATAGATAGTTTCCCTTTCGGCCTGCGTGCCATGTTTATACATTTAGGCTTTTGAGGATATTAGTTAGTTAGCCTGTGCATCTGGGTTCTCTAGCCTAGGTGTGACATAGCACCCCGAACACTCGTACTCTGTTGGGATTTAATGAGATTGCACCCTTAATTTATAAGTTTTAAATACCTTAAAAAATCTGGGGTGTTACAGATAGATTTCGCCATGTTCAACGAACAAACTACTACGAACAAACTACTCCACTTTTGGTGGCCTCAACTCGCCTCTTCACTTTGCAGCTGCTAAGGCCTAAGGGTCACAATGAGTTCATACTCATATCCATTTTCTCTTTCACTCTGCCTCAACATTCCTTTTCAAATTTGCTTGAATCTACAATCAAAGAACAAAACACTCAGGGATAGAATAAAAAGAAGGAAATATCATGAAATGACACAAATACCCCCTCTCAAACAGCCAGCTAACGGGAATATAGACGGAGGACCAAAATTGTCCTCGTCACAATAAGCGTGTCCATAAATTGTCTGATTTTTTTATAAAGGACTAAAATTGTCCATGCCACTATAAGTCTAGGACCAAAAATGTCTTTTACTCAACAAAATATTATCAAATGAAGAACAAAAGTAATCTTTACGCAAATCCAAGCTAGATCCCTTCAAATGGCGGTGAGAAATGAGAGATCCAAGTTATAGAAACTCTAGATCTTCAATCTTCCTTCCCAAGTATCTAGATTTGAGGCTAAAACCCTAGAAAGAGAAAAGGTAAACTAGCCTAAATCTAAAGCTACCTCTATGAAACTTCTCTCTAGAATTGTTGAAAAATGAATTGAACTCCTCCTCCAATTGCTGATTTTTGCCTTAAATATCCCAAGCTGGTTCGTCACCCTATTCACGCACAGCCTCATGCCGTGAGGCCGGCGTGAATAAGGAATAATCCCTCCGTGTTGAGCTCTTTGTCCAGTTCCTTTAAATCCCATTCACAGGACCCTCACGCCATGAGGAGGGCGTGAATTGAAAATAATTCCCATTCCGTCCTTCTCTCGTGCGTTCCGTCCTCGTTCACGCTCTTTTTTTTTTTCCGGCTTTGCGCCTTTTGACCTTTTTACCACGTTTTCCGTCCAAAAGTACCTAAAAACAAGTAAAATATATTTAGGAAGGCATTTTCGTACTAAACCGTGCTTTTAGGTCATTTCACTCTAAAGCGTAAGACTTTCCTATCAAAACATGCACAGTACTCCTTAAAAAGGCTCCTAAAAACTAGCATATTATGAGGCTTATCACAAGTTTCCACACTTTAGTTTGCTTGTCCCCAAGCAATTTCACAATTAGGAACTGATAAGCTCAAAATATGCGTTTAAACAGAAACTTTTGGTGTACCATGTGTTTCTGTTAAAGAACAAGTGCTAGACTATTATCAGAATAGAATCCCTTGAATTATTTCAAAAATGTGTTAATCATGCACCTGTCAACAACTCTTGGAATATTTTAGAAAATTGTCCCCTTAAGAAGGTAAAAACATGTAATAAAAACAGGGTGGCTCACTCTATACACCACTAGTCAAGCATGCAATCTAAAATGGGGAATTCACCTCTTATTTTGCCAAGGCTTATAGCCGAGCCACACTAGTGGGAACGATGTGCACGACCCAACCGACATCCAACCTTATAGCGCCAAGGTCCTCTACAAAAAGTAAGTGAGAGGTTTGGTATGGACCGCTCACCAACCTTAAGCGAAAGTCCAGTCCCCTCCGGCACAGAGCAGGTGTTTTTACCCGGGGAGACTTTTCATGGTCCCGACTTAAGCGTTGGTTCTCACCTGCCTCCACCCTTAGCCGAAGATCGATTCCCCTCGGCATAGATCTCTATGTTTTAGCCCGGGGAAATCTTTTATGATCCTGACATAAGCAATGGCTTCCTCTTTTCACTCATATATTTTTCATTATTTTTTCGTTGGGCAACCATTTCCAGTCTTTACCTTTTTCTTTTGTAACCCCCTTCTTTTTCACTCATATTCTTTTCATTTGGGAATTTTGGAATTTTTTCATTTTTAACCACAAAGGCTCACCTTTTGCTCCATACCTAACCAAAAGATTATTCATTTCCGACCTTGCTTTATTATCTTTCTACGGTTGGAAAGTGCACACTCCCATTTCAAGAGATCGTTTACTAAGGTCTAAGCAAAATAGGAGGTGAACTATCAATCAAGCATGCAACAGAAGTAACCCTAGTTGGGTTCTATACAGTCCTAAGGGTGTAAGAGGAAAGAATTTTCAAAGATATTCCAAAAATCTAGCTGACTAAAGCATCATAAAACACATTTCCAAAATAATGTAACCAATTCTATTCTTTCCTAGTCATATGCACATTCTAATATACACAAATGGTACGCCAAAAATTTTCAACATAAAAGCACAAGAGTGCGCCCCTTTCTACACTTTAGAACAACATTGTCCTCGATGTTCTTTACTGTGGACACACGGGTGTGAACAAGAGCACGAAAGTGAAACACCGTTTCCCTTTCCACACTTTAGAAGTGTAGCGTGGGATGCTCCTGATTGTTCAACAACGCCCAAAAACTAAGCCTAAGGAGGTTGTCCTTTCCACACTTTAGGAATAGACAATGGGACTAAAGGGAAAACAAAGCATTCAAAAGATAAAGTCTAATCACGATTAAGCACAAGAAAGTACATTTCCACACTTTAAAAGCAAAAACTGGGGAAAGGTAAAGGATTAGAGAAAATAAAAACCCCCTTCATTGTAGGAGATTTCCTCAACCCTGTCATTGAGATTCCTTGCCCCAACCTGTTCTGTGGACATCACAGATATGCAATTAAAAGGTTAGTGGCAAAGGTTCAAAGCAACTAAATGAAATGTGTAAGGATGACGTAGCATCCTTACTGTTTCCTGATAAGCGCAAAAGCTGGACATACAGACAGATATTCTCAAAAGATAGATAAGGAAGAGTTCAAACACTTATTAAAATCATAAAACTAAAATAAAAGATGAAAATAAAAGTAAAAGTAAAAGCTTGGGTTGCCTCCCAAGAAGCGCTACGTTTAACGTCGCCAGCCGACGGGACATGGGTTACGCATCAAAACATACAAGTATTGGGACCGCACCATGCATCTCATCTACTTTACTTTTGAGATATACCCCTACGTGTCAGGCATTCTCAAATTCTCTCAAGGAGTGATGATGCACATACCCTTCTATGGTTTTGTCCAATGGTGGCTCAAGGGTTATGGCATCTAAGTTTTGCTTTTCCTCTATGTGGTTGTGCATTTTTCTCTCCTTTTCTAAGATTCCACTCCTTATTCCTTCCTCACTCTCAAAATTTTCTTTTTCAACTCCACCATTTTCAACAAAAGCATCGATTCCCCCTATACAAATATAGTTGCCAAAAGTGGCAACATTAATCATTTTCCACTCACCCTTATCAAAATAATCCATAAAATCCCCATCACCAAGACAAATAGAATTACCACTATCCTCATTATCAAGAAAATCATTGCAAGAATAAAAGGATTCAGTATCACAATCATTAAGAGAGTCATTATCAAAGGTATGAAAGGAGATATTTTCATAAGCACATATGGATCCAAAGGAATTAGCATCACGAGAATATAAGCAATTATCACGCAATTCAAGAGTAGTATTATCAAGAGATTGATCACACGTATTTTCACATGTAATAGTACAAGGGGGATCAAGAGATTTACCATTGATTGGTTCTTCGTCCTCCCACACGATCTCAATCTCCTCGTCACTTGAGTTTTTTTATTCTACCCCTATTTGATTTTCCAATTCATGACTTGGAACTTCTTCGAGCACCGGGGCTTCATCACTACTCCTTGAAGTGGCGGCTTGAGCTTCCAATTGGATTTGTCTTGAGATTTCTCCCGTCACCCATGCAAGCGTGGTTCTCATTCTCTCCAATGGTTTCAAAATCTCCTCTCAGTATGCAGCCAAATCTTCTTTGATTTCTCTCATGACTTCGGCTTTGAGAGTAGCCGAGTATTCCCTTGCTTCTCGAATGAGTTCTTGAAGTCTCCATTCGAGGTGTTCACGTTCTTCATCAAATGGGATTAAGGGTTGGCTAGCATAATCCGGGGTATTCCAAGGTAGAGGATTATAGGGGTAATGTGGTCATTTCTTTCATAATACATTGGTGTGGGTGGGTAGGGTGGATATTGAGGTGGGATATGTCTTTGGTAGGAATAACAAGGTCGGATAAGGATTGGTTCTTCATACCAATCGAAGGATGGAGATAACATATCTCAAAAATCACCTATTAGGCACAAGAGGAAAACAAGATCCTTGCAACTAAAAGTAGTTGCTTGTGAGCAAGGAGGATATTCAACAAGTTCGTGCTCACTTACAAATCAAGTAACCAAACAAAAATAAGAAAATATGAATAAAAACAAGAAAAACAACAAAAACAAGATGGATTCACAAGATAGCACAAATGATCGCAATGGATAACAAGTAACGAAACGGGCAACCTAGAAACTCTTATCAACACACTCCTAGTATGTCATAAAAAGCACACTCTACTTAGCACCTATTGCTATCCCCGGCAACGGAGCCATTTTGACCGGACGCTTTTTTGTTTACGGTTCTCATTTAGAAGCGTCGTCAAAAGATTCGATGTGCATGGGTCGTGTATGGAAAGAGGTAGGAAGAGTTAAAACGGGGAGTGAGAACCACCCCAGGTGTCGTACTCGAGGATGGCAAGTCGGAGTAAAAGGAGTGCAAGATAATCACGTGTCACAGTGCATTAATGAGAGATAAACTAGGCGCAAGGAGTGTAAGTGAGAGCATGTGTGAAAGAGGATAAGGGAAAACATAACAAAGAAGATGAGGAAAGAAATAAAAGAAACTATAAAATAGAAAATGGAGTGGATTGGAATTCTCATTCCTTTATGCGTGTGAAGTGAATCTGGGCAAGTGTTGATCTAGTCAGGCGAGATGACTTCCAATGTCGTTCACCTCTCGGTTACTAGGTCTTTCATAGGTGTGGAACCACCGTTCTGTGACCACGTTCCTTATGAGCATTTCAACAAACACATTGTCTACATCTCATTCTGGGCCTTATCCTCTCAGATCTGAGGGTGGGAAATGCAAGTGGAAAGGCTTAGAGTGTATCGCAATCTCTTGCCAATACACTCTTCTCAAGACTCATACATGTGGTACAAAAACTCAAACACAAGTCAAGACAAACACACTACCCGCTAGCAGGGCTAGAGTGTATCACAATCTCTTGCCAATACACTCTTACGAACAATGCTAGTGTAACACCCCTGAATTTTAAGATATTTAAAGCTTATAAAATAAGGCGAATCTAATATTTAAATTCCTAAATAGAGCATAAACTATCCATAAGAGTCGGGGTGCTATGTCACACCTAGGTTTGAGAACCTAGATGCACGGTTAAACTGACCAAGCATAGCTAATCCATAAATCAATATTCAAATACAATCCAAGGCACACAGGCCATCTACTACGCCAGAGCTAATTAAGCTAAGTCCAAGGTTCTGATTAGCGTGCTCTGTAGCTAATGCTCATCACCTGAAAAACATTCGGTGTAACAACCGTCAGCGAATAATGCTCGTAACCCACTCAAACGCGTTAAGTACAGTATAGGTAGATATAAGAAATCATTTTGAAACTGGAATACATATATACTTACGCGACTCTAATTTAAACTCAAGATCAAGACTCAAGGCACATTAACAGACTCAACATTATAGAATAATCATAAAGACTAACATGCATCTTAAGAACACGTTGCAAGACATAACAGGCAGATAAGCGTATAAATAGCGAATAGAGACAACAAAGGCATTCAAGACAATCAGTTAGTAAGTAATCATCAAAGCACACAATCCATCTTCCAACCTTATACCAAGTTCCAACATTGTAACTCCCCTCCGTCCTTATATCAGTTCCAACCTATACCTCCATGCCACCCTTATATCGCCTCCCTTATTCCTCCAAGCAACTACATGCCCCACCGACAAACCACCTTTCAACCACCAACATATCAAGATAGTGTCGTAGTGCCATTCACATGATCTGCATCTCTAGTGCCAATATCAAGGGGTCAGCCCATATAGCCCTGACATGACACCGCAGCACTTATAACTTGACACATGCTCAACGGCAAGCTAGTCAAAGGTGGGTTTGTGCCTTTAGCACAGTAACCGCTAGGCCTGTACCTTTAGTACAATGACCAGGCACAAGTGGTGCTAACAGCCAACAATTCATTTCCACCAATCACAATCTCATCATCATCATCAATCATACCGGCCATTGCGCAATGACCACGATACTCATCACCATTTAATCAAGCAAAACATAATCAATCAATAACAGTCAAGATATAACAACAATGACGCATACTACACATAAATTCCTAGAACGATACTCAAAACATCAAACGAGACTCATACATGACAAACGGGGTACAACGGGACACGGGGAAACATCAAACGGGGAAAAACATCACGAACCAGGGCAAGTTTCCAGCGGGTGGGTGGCGGGTGGAGGACCACCCGCCGGCCACCCGTTGGCGGCGACTCACTGTTCCAGCGGGTGCTCCGCGGGCAGTCGCCTACTCGCCGGCTGCCCGCTGGAATAGTACATATAGACCTGGCACCGTGTATACGGGTCCATTAACAGGTCGACACGATAACGACACGAACACGATAAGGCTAAACATGGACACGACACGTTATGGTTAACGGGTTCAATTTTTTAACACGGACACGAACACGATTTGTTAACGGGTTAAACGGGTTGACACGATAGACACGTTTTGTTAACAGGTTTCAAGTCGTGTCGACACGAAACCCGTTTAAACCCGCTATTTCTATTAATATATTTTAAAAACTAAAATTTAAAGTTAAGTTCTATAAAAAAAAAGAAATAAAACCTACCGTTCAATCCATCAAACAAACTAAAAAATATTTAATCCATAACATTCATAAAATGATAAAATAACAACCAAAAATCATAATTAAAGGAGTCCATACTAGTTTTTAGAATCAAATTGAACACAATAAAAATTCAAATTTCAAATTGTTGAATGGTGTAGGATCTTGGCCTAATGTAGTAAATTCATCATTAGTCATGTTCATAATATCTTTTGTAATCTCATTCATGACAATGGTTCTTAGCGGGTTATAAACAGGTTTGGTAAACGGGTTCGTGTTAACGGGTTAACACTATAATATTAACGGATTAAACGGGTTCTTAATAGGTTTAATGGGTTGACCCGTTAAGACACGAAACATAACGGGTCAACCCGTTAACAACCCGGGACACGTTAAGGTTAAACACTAACCCGTTATTTTCGTGTCCGATTTCGTGTCGTGTTAACGGGTCGTGTCCATAATTGTCAGGTCTAAGTACATACGGGCAGCGGGTAGGTGGTGGGTACCCATGCCCCCACCTACCCCCCACTGATACACATGCAACTTTTTGGCCCCGAGATCTCTCGTGGAACCCGAAACCATGTCCAGACACGTTCAAACACATAACGAGAACACCACAGATTCAATTAACGGAATTAAATCAAGAATCATTCCAAATATGTTCTAGCACAATTCCTAAACATGCCAAGACTTCACATCAATCATATAATGGTTCGGGAGCATCCGGAACCACAAAAACATCAAGAAATCTATATGCAAAGTCCTAAATACAAGTCCTAGGCTAGACTTAACACCCGATCATGCATAGACCCACCCAAGTAAACCAAGAATATCACAACAACGAAATTCACAATACAAACCCTAGGGACAAGCTCTAGACATAATTAAAATACAATATCATTCATATAATCAATCACAATATCAAGAATATCAAGATTATCAAATAAACACAATATAAACCCTAGGCAAGGCTCTATCAAGACTCAACCACAGAATTACACATACGATTATCAAAGGAGCCAATGAATAAGATATAGCAAGGAAAATAGGTTTTGTAAGACATGGGTTACCTCTTAGCCCTAATTAATATCCTTGGCTACTAAGGTTCTTCTCTAAGATTCTTCTAGGGATAACTTCATGTAATACAACTGTGGGTGGTAAGGCTTCTAATTACTTTCTAATCCGCTATTTATAGACTTGGAAATCCTAATCAGAGTCTGATAGTAAAGACCTATGTTCTACTCCTATTAGGTTTATAGGTCTAGGATTCCTAATTAGAGTCCAACTGGTAAAATGCATACTCTCTTCATTCCTGATAGGCTTAAGACTCCCGTTTAGGCAAGGGTCCACGATCCATGGTGGACCACATTAATTAATTAAAGGGGATCCTAATCAAATTAAATCCTTTCTGATTATTATTAATAGAATTAATTAAATAATTAATCTAGGATTAAAGGCTGTAACACGGGGTGTTACAGCTAGGATGTATCACAATCTCTTGCCAATACACCCATCCTAAACCTTACGCAAGAGCACGTACAACACATATACAAGGCAATACAAAATCCACATCCAACAAGACATCAACACAAAGCCAAACAAATAGATCAATGCATATTTAGTACAAATAAATAAGATCCAATCCACTACTAGAATTTTAGCCAACCATTATATGAACTAAGATCAAGCAAATAGCAAAATGGGTAAAACAAAATATTATTAAATGAAGAACAAAAGTAATCTTTACCCAAATCCAAGCTAGATCCCTTCAAATGGTTGTGAGAAATGAGAGATCCAAGCTATAGAAACTCTAGATCTTCAATCTTCCTTCCCAAGTATCTAGATTTGAGGCTAAAACCCTAGAAAGAGAAAAGGTAAACTAGCCTAAATCTAAGGCTACCTCTAAGAAACTTCTCTCTAGAATTGTTGAAAGATGAATTGAACTCCTCATCTAAATGATGAGTTTTGCCTTAAATATCCCAAGCTGGTTCGTCACCCTATTCACGCATGGGTGTGAATAGGGAATAATCCCTCCGTGTTGAGCTCTTTGTCCAGTGCCTTTAAACCCCATTCACGGGACCCTCACGCCGTGAGGAGGGGCGTGAATGGGAAATAATTCCCATTCGGTCCTTCTCTCGTGCACAGTCACGGTGTGTTCGGTCCTCGTTCGCGCTCTTTTTTTTCCGGCTTTGCTCCTTTTTGGCCTTTTTACCACGTTTTCCGTCCAAAAGTACCTAAAAACAAATAAAATATATTTAGGAAGGCATTTCCATACTAAACCGTGCTTTTAGGTCATTTCACTCTAAAGTGTAAGACTTTCCTATCAAAACATGCACAGAACTCCTTAAAAAGGCTCCTAAAAACTAGCATATTTTGAGGCTTATCACTAGGCATTTCCCCTGAGGTGTGCAGAAAAGGCATATTAATATGAAGTTTTCTCAATAAAGCATTAAATTTACCTTGTTGCTCCAGTTCGTCCATATTCACCAACCTTTTTGGGAATGAATTGGCGGTCGGTAACGAGGCGTTACTGATCTGGAGTTTGCCTTCTTCTTTTCTGCGTCTGTGTCCTGCAATACCTCCTTTCCTTTGCTAGATTTTTCTTCATTGTCCCTGTTGGCATCTTCTTTCTTTCCTCTATTGGAACTTTCAGTCCCTGGGATCAGTTGAATTGATATGGAATTTACTCTTTCTTTAGGATTGTTCTTTGTTGTGCTTAGCAATGATCCCCAAGGTCTCTCGGATACCAACTTGACTATTTGTTTTATATGTGTTTCCATGCTTTTCGTATGGCTCGAAGTAGCCACACTCGAGGGTAAAGAAAAACAAAAAGAAATGAAAAGAAATGGTTGAATGGAAACTTGAATCAAGATTCAAAGTGTTGAACTTCCTCACTTTCTCACGAACTCAAAACTACCGTTTACCATTCCCCGGCAACGGCGCCATTTTGACAGTCTATTATTTTAGCGGGGATGTGATGGAAAGAAGAGTAGGAATAAAGATTCTCGGGTTAATATACTCAAGGAATGATAACTTGGAAGTGTTGAGAAAGGGTCACGGTGAGGTTGGTCATACTTTGAGATTCTTGGTCAAGCGAGTGTATGGTTAAGTTGAGGGTTGACAAGAGAGGAATAGGAAAAGGATGCTTGAAATATATTGAAACTATAAGGGAAAAACGGATTAAGATCATGTGCCAATTGCATTGTGTGATTAGCTAACCCCGCAATATGGATGGTAGAGGTGATCAAGTGTTGTGTCACAAGTCAATTGGGAGGATCAGTCACCAGTCAGTCACCCGGCCGGCGAGCTACGGCCAGCGTACCCAGTAGCGTCGGGCATGGAGAAAATCGACCTCGCAGAGAGAAGATCGACGACCCACTGGCTAATCAAGAACATCAAAAAACCCCGACTCCTGGTCAACCAGGGGGTCGGTGGGGGCCGCCGACGGTAAGTTTCCCGCCGCCGCTGCCATGGAAGTAGTGGCAGGAGGGTTCGCAGTCCTCCCCTGATGGTCGCTGCGACGGAAAAATACGAAGATGAAGATGATGACGACATAAAGAAACAGCGGGAAGAAGAAAGAGAAAAGGGAAATAAGAGGAATATCGGAGGAGAAACTGACCTGAGAAAGAACGACGGCCGGAGGTGAACGGAATTGACTTGGTGGGCTAGGACGCCGGCCGCCGGAAAAGAAAGAGGCTTGAGTTTTAGGTGGGAAAAGAGCGCTGGAGGGTTTGAAGCTCAGAAGATGCGAAGAGGAGAATGGGAGGAAGAGTTGGGGTATTTATAGGCTTGGACGGCCGTCGAGATCGTGACACGTGTCCTCGATCGGACAGTGAGGAAGAGTGACGTAACATTTGACAAGACGGTTATGGAAAGGCGCGTCTCAAAACCCTAACTGACGAAATTCAGGGGTAGTCATAGTTGCATTACAGCGACCATACCACTTCACAGAACCAGTCAGGAAAAGTGGGGATTAGTCAGGAAAGCCACGAGACACCAACCAAACGCTCAAGGGACCAGTCAGTATTGGAAAACAAGGCAGCTAGGAAGTTTTGACGCTTCCTTGACTTTTTTCTACTTTTTAAAGTCATCGCGCGGCTAAACCTAAAAAAGTGAGGGACTGTGATAGATACCCCAAATCAGATAGCCGGTCGGGGGTGTAGAGCAAGGCAGCCAAATTCAAGCACGACCCAATATTTAGCAGATGGGCAACACCTATGATCTCAAATCGTCATGTAAGGCGCCTGGAGACCACCGTCAGCCATCTTCAAGCGACCAGGCCCGCTAGTCGGTGTGTCCCCGACTGAGATCTTATAGGAGACGCGGATGGGCGACCAACTTCGGTAGTCGGTGTGTCCCTAACTGAATGCCGTGCGGGATTCAGATGGGCGACCAGGCTCCGTGGGCGGTGTATCCCCGACCGGGTACCACTCAGGAACTCAATCGGGCAACCAAGTTTCGCGGTCGCGGTGTCCTCGCCCGAGCACTGTGGCTCGTCAGGACGTCTCTTTGGCACCCAAGGCGTCACCGACTGGGTACGCGTCCAGAGGCGGTTACAGGCAGATTTTGCGGAGACTTCCTTATTTATTTTAAGTAGCTTCCTTTGTTAGCTTAGACAGTTATGGTATGAGGTAGGCTGGATTTCATATCCGAATTGGCTCTACGTCAACCCTACTTCCCATATAGAATTGGCTCTACGTCAGCCCTACTTTCCTCGTAGGAATCTTGTACTCTAGTATAAATATCCCCCGGGATCACCGTGTAAAGGGACGACAATTCTGGCACTCTAGCGGCCGAAACTCTAAAGAAATAATACCTCATTATTCTCCTCACTCCAATCTTTGATTCATCTAAACTCTTGTTTAAGTATTTTACGGTGGTGTTGGCCCAGGCATCCAAAAGCCGTAAAACTAACAAGACTCAACACATGCCAAAGTGAAACGTGCAGATTTTCCCAATTGACACGCTGAGCATAAACTGGAATTACAACGAATAGTACGACTAGACCCACTAACCGAACAACACTAAAGAATTTGACTAAGGACACGCTGATGAGGATGACCCAAACGATCATGCCAAACCGAAGCGGAAGAACGAGCGGAGAGAAATGCGGAAGGAGATGAACGTAGAACAGACAAAGTGTATAGGCCACCTAAACTATTGCCCCATAGAAGGATTTCCTTGTGGTGATATCCTTCACAAGAAAAAAAGAAGGATGAAACTCAAAGAACACATTGTTATCTATAACAAAACGTTGAACAGATAATAAAGAGGTAAACAGACCAGGACCATGTAATATATCAAACATCGTAAAAGACCTAGAAGGGGTATCAAAAGTAGCATAGCCAACATTACTAATAGACAAACTCATACGATCACCGACACGTAAAGTGTCATTACTAGTGTACTTCTCCAATGTAGAAAGGGCAGCTATGTCTAGAGTTACATGATTTGTGGCTCCAGTGTCCGGAACCCAAGTATGAGAATTTGACAAGGTGTTAGCACTAAAACCATCCTGAAACACCAAATTAACCCAAAGCCCCTGAATAACGCCGAATACAAGTGGCTCCTATGTGATCAAAACCTTTACAAATTTAACACTGATCATCATAACACTGAAAACAATTGGCTCCTATGTGATCAGAACCATTACAAATTTGACATTGAATATTAAACCCACGTTTGTCACGTCGCTGGCGGGGCTGCTTCTCACATGGTGTACCCCCGGTTCAATGCCATCGGCTGCTGCTGCGAAGCGGATGTCCTTCGCTTCTAATTCTCTGTTGAAGAAGAGGAAGTATGTGGCGCTCCTCAAAAAACGACTTGTGCTATTGCATATAATAATTTCCCGACAAGTTGGGCTCTTCAAACTATTTGTGTTTGAATATTTGTTTTCATGGACTTCTACAGAAGTCACGTGACAATGGTAATGGCAGCATTAATGACAATAATTATCATAAACCCTAGCTAACTAATACCAGATGAGAACTGAATGAATTGTATTCAATGAAATTAATTACAAATTAAAGATACAAGATACTGGAATATTGCCATTAATGCTGCCATTACCATCCTCCTAATACTGGAATATAGAGAAGGAATCACAAGAGGATTATGATAGGGAGTCATAATCTAACTCAAATACATAGAGTCCTAATACTTGTAACCCAAATCCTTCGAGACCAACACAATTCATTCCAACTAAGCTCTAAAAACTTTTGGGGGCCGTTTACTAACTGGAAATTTCTGGAAACTGGAAAATAAAAAACAGAAAACATGTTTACTAGCACAGTTTTCCATTTTGAAAACTTTACATGATTTACCAGTTTTCTAGAAAATTGGAACACTCTTAAAAACTGTTTTCTAAATAGAAAACAGAATCATCTATCATCTATTTAGTTATATGTCACTATAACTACTTTACTTATTTAAACATAACTTATTTGCTTACACTTTAAAGTTAGACATTATTTACATTATCAAAAATAAGAATTAAATATATAATGTTTTAGATTTTGATTGAACTCAATAGATTATTAGTTCGAACATTTTTAATTATGTTACATCGTAATACAAGTTCGATCTAGATATCGGATATTGAAAAATCTCACATATATTAGAATTCAAAGTAAAAGTTATATATTCATATACATGTCATTCAAATGAATATATTCAAAAAATATTTTAGATATTAGATAAAAAAAAATATTAATATTATCTAAACTAAATTTTAGGTGAACTTTGTAGGTTAGTGGTTCAGATATATTTTTTAGTTATTATGTTGTATACAGATATAAATTTTGTTCAGTTACCAAATGTAAAAATCTTACATATATTATTAGACTTAAAAGTAAAAAAAATTAAATTTATTCCATTTAAACCAAACATATGTAAAAATATTTTAAATATAATATCTAAAAATTACTCGAAATTAAACTTGTGTTAATTTTATAACGTTAATCTAAAAAATAAATTTGAAAAAATAATTGTTAGTAGAGAAGTTGAAACAGAGAATGAAAATTAAGTGGAAAATAAATTGCAATTCTATCGCTATGAGACATGCCATTAGAATTTGGGAGGATCGGGTACCAGCCCGTAGCCATCTCTGTATGTTGGATTCCCAAAACTAGATAACCCGAACCGGAGCCGGGTTGATTTAAAGACCCCTTCAGTTCTGCTAATAACATTCAAAACGCAGTTGCGAAAGCTCGATACCCCACGCCCCACGGCACTGCAGAGCCCACTTCACACCTTTTCGCTTCGCTTCCCTCTGCTAATTCAATCCGACCATGGGTTCCGGTAAAACGCTCTCAATCTATTTACTTCATCTTATTTTTCTTGTGATTTTCTTCATCGATTTGCTTTGTTTTTGGATACTTTTTGGAATTGAATGTACAGTGTGTAAAATTTATCTATCTTCTGGTTAATGACTTAATGTTGTAGATGCGGATATGGAGGATTATGGCTTCGAGTACTCCGACGAGGAGCCCGAAGAGCAGGACGTTGAAATTGAAAACCAATATTACAATTCCAAAGGTTTACTTTTTTTTTTTCTTTGTTTTAAAATAGATTTTATATTTTCAGTGTTCAATGCTTGAATGTCTGAATTATATGATCAAGTTTTATTTTTGGGTGATTAGGTTTGCCTTGTGTAGCAGTGTTGTTATTGTTGTTGTTGCTGTTATTATTTTGTCTGGTGTTTTGTGTATACTTGTATATTCTTTTTAAAATTCTTTTAAGGTAATTTGTTTGCTTATCATACATTAGTGTGGTTAATACTATATGCCCATTATAGTGTGTACATAGAGGGCTTTATCTGAACATGTGTTTTCACGTGCATCTTAAGAGAAGATAGCAGGGGAGCACTGCACTTAGCATCTTAGCGTGCTCATTGTTATGTAAAAATTCATACATATATAGACTTAAAAGGAATTATGAGAGGATTTCTTAATACTTGAACTGACGTGACATGATGACATAGAGAAAAGAATAAAAATGGCAATACGGATGCAGGAAAGCAATGGCATAAAGCAATAACTCGGCATAGTAGCCCTCTTAGAATGGGTTTTACATCGCACCTCATGTCTCGAAAACAGTTGGAAGGATTCAATAGACGACTCCATTGGAAATTCTTTTCTTGAATGTGTAATGTGGATCATATGTTTTGAATATGCTAAAATGTCTAAATGCATGAGATACAAATCAATTGGAAAATTAAGAAGGAAACTTGGGAATGTCATTAACAAGTACCTTCAGATCTGAAATGTCACATACGGATGAATTTCCTGTTGAATGCAAATGGTGGCAGAGTACGCCGATTTTCACTACTGGTTTTCTTTGTGATTACTGATTATTAAGGAGATATTTTCACACTTATATTGGTGAAGAGACCTGGGTTGCAAACTCAGACTGACAATTGCTGTTAAAGTCTCCCCCCACCCCCACCCCACCCCCATCCACCCACCCACACACACAAATAAGTGTTTCCTATTTCAGTGCCTGAGAATTTTTGCCTTCTTTTTCTGTATTTAATGTCTCCCAATTGACATTCTTGTCTGTGTTGCTCACAGGACTGGTTGAAACAGACCCAGAAGCAGCACTTGAGGGTTTTGCTGAAGTAGTTCGGATGGAACCTGAGAAAGCTGAGTGGTGAGTAACTTGAAATTCTGAAAAAAAAATGTGAATGTCTGAATATGGTAAATCAAAAAATTAATTTATGGTAATGTAAAAGTATATTGAGGAATCTTAAGCAGGTTTGGTAACCTGAATTTACTCTGCAAGGTGACTGGTGTTGTCCCAATCATTATATTCCTTTCTTTTCTTAAAACAAAGCTGAATATAATTAGGTGCAATTTGATTCTTGCCCCTTATTAGAGACTGAAGTCAGTCTTTTGATTGGCATGTTGGCAATTGGTATATTCTTCAAGTATTTCCCTATCTCATTGATTTGGGATTGTTTACCTCAATACTGATCCTCCATTGTTCCATTGTATTTGGGTTTATTTTGTATTGGCATGTTGGCATTGTTTTGGAATTCCTTCCATTTCTTATGGACTAGGAGTGTTTGCCTTAAATTTGCATTAATTAGTTGATACTTATACTAACATTCATTTTCCATATTTTAGGGGATTTAAAGCCTTAAAGCAAACTGTAAAGCTGTACTATAAGTTAGGGAAATACAAAGAAATGATGGATGCTTACAGAGAAATGCTGACCTACATTAAATCAGCAGTGACGCGAAATTACAGTGAAAAGTGTATAAACAATATCATGGATTTTGTTTCTGGATCAGCTAATCAGAACTTTAGCCTCCTTCAAGAGTTTTACCAGACTACACTGAATGCCCTTGAAGAAGCAAAGAATGAGGTCATATTCTAGTTTCATCTGACATTGAAATAAACTTTCTCAAAGAAGTCACACTGCTTTTCTTTGTCTTGCAGAGGCTATGGTTCAAGACAAATTTAAAGCTGTGCAAAATTTGGTTTGATATGGGTGAATATGGGCGAATGAGCAAAGTATGCTTTGTCAGCTTACCTCTGGCTATTTTGTTACTTTCTAAGATGGAGAGTTAATCTAACTAGATATTTTATATTTTTATTTAGATTCTGAAGGAACTAAATAAATCATGTAAAAAAGAAGATGGTTCAGATGATCAGAAGAAAGGTACACAGTTATTGGAGGTATATGCAATTGAGATCCAGATGTACACTGAGACTAAGAATAACAAAAAGCTGAAGGTATGGTATATATATTTTTCTCCTCTTATATTTTTCAATAAATAGTATGCTTAAAGGGAAAGAAAGAGTACATTTTTACTCATTTTAAGCCTATAATTCCATGGACGGTACATTATTATGCTAGCCATTTTGCTGTTTTATGACTTTATCCATCATGTTTTCCTTTATTCATGCATTAGAGTTTTGAATTATGGTATTAATGTTCTCTCGTGACTTTATGATTATAGCATATTTTGTGGCATGTTTGCTACTTGTTCTCTTTGACTAAAGTGTAGTTCTCAATTTGGAATTGGATCAATAGGCTCTTGTCATTTGCTCCTTATGTAATTTCATCTAGAGAACTTATCTTTGATTCTTTAATAAGCTATCACTCTCCCACTCCCCTGTCCTCTCTTCTCTTTCTTTTTCACTCGTATTTTGTTTTATTATTTTATTTGTTGCCTCAATGGGTATGTTTGCTTGGTTGTTTCTGAATTGAGATTCTTATGCATAGTATGCGTTTGTGAATGGTAACATCATCAGTATATTAGGAACTTGTGCATATTGATGGGATTTGACAGAGTGTGAGATAGTTACCCACTGATAACCTAAATGTGTGCAAAAGTAATTTGAGAAGGTATAAAGATGGGAACTGGCAGAGGGTAAAATAGATAGCCTTTTATAATATAAATGCTTGCAAAAGTAAATTGAGAAGATAGAGATTTATATGAATATTTTGGTTCTTTAGGTATTTGAGCTTATAAAGTACTCCCTTTTTACACAAATAACCATCTTCTTGGAAAATAAACACAGATTTAGGAGAGCATATGGAGACTTAATGTACCTTGAATGAATTCCTTGAGCATATAGGAGAGCACGTGCTAGATGTGGTAAAACTCTTTTGAGTAAATAGAAATTAAAGCAAGCTTGCCAAAATATGCCTTTCATGCTTTATTCCCAAGCCTTGCAATGTCTTACAATTGTTAAGAATTGCCTTATCTTGTGCTTTGTTTTGTATTTCTTTCAATTGGTCTAATAGTTGGCAAGGGGTAAGCTCCCTCACAAAATGATAGGGAATTATTTAAAAAATAGAAACGATCAACACTAGGCAAACACAGATCTGTTAGAACATATTAAAAAGTAAAACAAGATAAGCATGTTAACTACTAAATATAGGCCCTGTGTGTGTTTTTTTAGAACCATTTCTTAACAGGTTTGAATGCCTTAGAATTTTTATGAAACTACCTTCCCACTGATGCCTACTTGCACTGATTCTGTGTTACTACACTCAAGGTTGTGCAATTTAAATTACTTATGAGGTGCAAAGTGATTTAAGAAAAACTTATCTAAGTAATTTAAGGCTTATTAACATTATATGTGCCTTCCAGTTTGAATCTTTAGTCATGATTTTTATCATACTTTGACAGTAAGCTCTTCACTTGGCTACTCAAGGTTTTATGTTGTAGCCAGGCAGCTAACATGTCTCGGTACTTAATTTCTCTGGTAACTGTGGATAGTGATAATTTTAAAATTTTAAAGTGAAATATAAACAAACCTAGCTACATGAATTCCTTAATTGGTATTAATTTTCCATCTTGCCGGCCAATGCCATTCTGCATTTGTGATCTTTTGTGCAATTTGAGGGCTGATTCTTCTAACAGCTTCAGGGTTATCTAGGCGTCGCCTAGGCGACGCCTAGTCGACGCCTAGGCGTCCGGTCGGTCAAGACCGAACGCCTAATGTGCTCGCCTCGCCTAAGTATAGAATACAACCCAAAACTCCACAAAACATACATGGGCAGAACCTACACACTAAGGCGAGTTGACCGGTGTAATTTTCAGCCGGAGAGGTCGCCGGAATCTGCCTCACGCGCCGGCGCGTGGTGTCGGAGCAGCGGCACCGCGGCGGCGCGTGGTGGCTCTTATGGCGGCGCGGTTCAAGCTCCGGCGTCGTCCTCCTGTTCCGAGCAAAACCTACTCCCTCACTCTGGCATGTTATCAATATATACTAGACTTCTCACCACCTTAGGAAAAACTATTCATCTTCTCAAGACAACTTTAAGTAAATAGGGTTGTGAAAAGGCTGCCCAAGACAAGATATTTTCAATATACAATAAATACTAGACTTTTCACTATTCTAGGAAAAACTATTCATCTACTTGAAGTAAATATGCCAGCTAAAAGGCTGCCCAAGACAAGATATTTTCAATATATATATACTTTTTATTTATTTAATATTCATCGCCTAGTCATCACCTAGGCGGTCACCTAGTCGACTAGTCGACTAGGCAGTCGGTGGCATCTCGCCTAGAAAGTCCGCCTTGATAACCTTGAACAGATTATACCTTTCTCAATTCCCATCCTTTACAAATACATCATAGGATTGACTTGTTAGTCACAGTTGTATATACAACTTTTTCCTTACTCTCTTATTTCACTGTTGATTTTTCTAATTTAAACTTCTAAGAGTGTTGGGTTAAGAGGCAGGTTGCTGTGTTTGGTGGACTCTGAATTTAATTGTTGCAACTGCTTATTATTCAATTAATGGGTTAAAATTTTAAATAGTTTGGGAGGGTTAGTACTTGTTAATGGTTTATTAACCAATTAGCAAAAGCCCACTATTTTCATTCTTTTCTTTTTCCCATTTGCTGGAATTGTGTGTGTGTGTGTGTACATAATTGGGTTTTAAATGCACTGATGGGTAATCTTCACTGCCTTCCTTTTGAAAGTCATAATTTCCATTTCAGGACATGAAAATAATGTCCAGTTTTTCCAAATTAAAAAAGTATATATTTTATGGTCTTGTACTCTTGTATACCTCAAGAATATGATGGGAGCCTTTTTCCTCCAATTTTTTTTTTTTTTTTAAACCAAGTTTTAGATGTGGTGCTCCATTCAGTTTTGCTTATAGTTGTCTTAGTGATACCATGCCATTACACTCGAAATGGATGGAATAGTCTTTTTATTTTTTATTTTTTATTTTTTTATTTTTTTTTTCTTTCTGAAAATGAAATGATATGTTTTCTCTGAATCTACAAATTACTACATTGAGATTCATATGAATATATTTTTATTTCAGGAATTATATCTCAAAGCATTGTCAGTCAAATCAGCGATTCCTCACCCACGTATCATGGGAATAATTCGTGAATGTGGAGGAAAAATGCATATGGCAGAGAGACAGTGGGCAGATGCTGCTACAGACTTCTTTGAAGCTTTTAAGAACTATGATGAGGCTGGAAACCAGAGGCGTATCCAGTGTTTAAAGTATGATCACAGTTCATTTTTGTTGGCTTTTACATGCATTTTTTGTTTTATCTTTCCTTCATTCAGTGGTTTCCACTTTTTGCATCTACCATCATTGATTTTAGTTCAATAAATAACACCATTAAAAAAAAAATTCCGTGAATGTTCTCCATTTCGGTTTTATCTTTTAAACATCTAGGAAGAACAGATGATATTTTCTTGATTTTATTTTTAGTTGGAAGTATCTGCACCCTCTCTTTGATCTAACACGTACTGGGGGATCCTTCCACTGAAGTGAACCACAGAAGCTTATTTGTAATGGACCAAAAACTTAAATGTATGCTAGAACAATGGGTGGTGTCATTTACTCAAAGATGAACTGGAAAATTTATGATTTTCCATTGGTTGAATTCTGAAAAGAAGTTGGAACCTGATGTAAATAATACAGAGCATGATTCTGAGATACTTTGAGGGGAACTGTGTGTGATGAATGCCTAGAAGACCAAATGGTGTATGGCTATATGCTTATATGTTATGTATCGTGTGAGAAAGAATCTAGATGATAAAGTAGTGGAATCTAAAATGTCAAAGCTGGTATCTCTGGATATTCTTATGGGACTTGCATTTTTTCAGTCAAGGGAATTGTGGTTATCCTGACCAATGTCATTGGGGTGGAGCTTGGTTTGAAGGATGCCAAGTTACTTTGGAAGGTAGCACATCATTAGTTTTTGAGTACCATGAGGAATGAGGGGGAAGCATCATGACTATTTTCCTTATAAGGATGGTGCTGCAGTTTGGTGTAGTGCTTCCCAGAGGCCAGAAGTCTAGAACTGGTTGCTTAAATATCAAATCTTTATTATATTTTGATTAATACTCTTCGGGATTGGTCCCTAAGATATGCCCATTTTAATCTGGCTGTAGATAATTCTACCTTTGAGTTTGTTCAATTTGATTTATGAGTGGTTCTGCCACTGTTACTTGCCTTTGTTACTTAGGCAAAAAAAATCCAGATTGAAGGGAAATTTCTCTTGGTAATAGCACTGCCATTTTTCGAGTTCCATTGTTAGGAAGCTTATTTTGAGCCTTAAGATATTTTTTCATATTCAATACTCATATCTTCATCTCTGGGGAACCCTTTGCATTACTGTTTCTCTGACATTTCTCAGAAATTTGTTGGATGACTTTTACTTAGTTATTGTCTGTCTTGTCTCTGATTGTTTCATCATAATATAGCACTATATATTTGACAATAAAAGCTGCAGTCGCACACAATTGATTTTTACCTGTCAGGATAGTTTTTTTTTTATTTTTTACCTGTCAGCATAATTTTATTACTTGTAGTTTAGGAATTCTAGAGATTTTTTATCTTATTTTCATTATTAGGTATAACCTTTGTATATATAATTTATTTTTTGGTAGATCTGATAGGGGATGGGGTGATGGGGTTCAAACTCATATCTACTACAGAGTACATGGGAAGGAGTGTAAATTATACTACCACCCTAAATCCCAATTTGTGCCTTAATAACTGTTAAAGCCAAAACATTACTACCAGCTGCATTTTTAGCCAAACCTTTAAATTTTTGCTATATATACAAACTTTTTTTTAAAAAAAAATTAATTTATTTTGTTATAATTTCATTCAATTCCCCATTTTGGCCGTAATTGACCCTATCTAGCTTTATAATAATTTTTTAAAAAACTACCCTTTTATTTCTAATTTTATTATAATAATTTTATTTTATTAGCTTCCAAAAACTAGCATGTTGAATCCCCTTGTCTTTTCCAAGAGCATTGTATAATTTCAAGGTATATGTATTAAAATAACTAGAGTTTTGGTGTTATAACAAGAGGATTCAACTTGCTTATTTTATGGAAAAAAATCTTTCAAAGGGAAATTTTTTGAATTATAAAGGTTGAAAATAATAATATGATCATTAAACCTGAAGGGTCAGTTTTGACCAAAATTAAGATAGGCTGATGTTGCAACCAAAAGAATAAAAATATATACTCTGTATGAATTGCAAAAATTAAAAGGCTTGGCTAAATATGCAATTGGTTGCAAAGTTTTGGTTTAGTCCCAAGAATCCAATTATTAAGCCTTTAGTTAATATATTGAAGTTTTATACAATACGAAGTATTTTTATTGCTTTATTCTCTCTTTTCCTGATTTAGTCCTTTAGAGCTTCCACCTTGCCAGGATGGTGCTATCTCTTTGCCAGCCATGATTCCTAACAATATCATTGACTTTTGTCTGAAGAGTATACATACTTTAATTAGGTGTAAATTAGCTTGTTGTATCTATATTTATGTTCTTAATGCACTGTTTTGCTTCCCTCCACTTGGCAGATACTTGGTTTTGGCAAATATGCTGATGGAGTCTGAGGTCAATCCTTTTGATGGCCAAGAGGCAAAGCCGTAAGTAGTTAACAGATTTACCTATCAGTATTTATCTAATTATCCAATTTGCAGTGAATATCTTCCCTCAATGACGCTGCACTTTCTCCCACTTGTGTTTACTCTTGTGCCTGATCTTTTTCTTATTGTTTCTTTTAGATATAAAAATGACCCTGAAATTTTGGCAATGACAAACCTAATAGCAGCGTATCAACGGAATGAGATAATAGAGTTTGAAAAAATCCTTAAGGTACATTTATGTTCCTTTCTTTGTTTTGGTACTATAACTTATTTATTTAATTTTATTTTTTGAAATAAACATAAATCAGACAGCTTAATCCCGATCTGATTTGATTGGCTGTGTATTTCTGTCTATCAATCTCATTCTTCTAAGTGCTAAATCTGTAGTAAATCACTAAATCCTTGAAGTCCTTGAATTAGCTCATCCTTAACATGGTTTTGATTACACTGCTCTTGTAAAATATTTCAGAGTAATAGAAGGACAATAATGGATGATCCATTCATACGGAATTACATTGAAGATCTTTTGAGAAATGTGAGGACTCAGGTGTTGCTCAAGCTCATCAAACCCTACACAAGGATTCGGATCCCCTTCATATCCAAGGTGATTATATAGGTGTCCAGTGTATCTTTGCAGCAAGGGAGCAAGCTGCAGAGACGCTTGTTTTGTTTTCAATTAATATTTTTATTTATTTATTGTTTTTTCACATTCCCTATTTACCTTCTATTCTATCTTTGCTTTTTGTTCACTAAAACTTGTTGATGTACAGGAGCTTAATGTACCAGAAAAGGATGTTGAGGAGTTGTTGGTCTCGTTAATATTGGATAATCGTATACAAGGTCACATTGATCAAGTGAACAGACTGCTAGAACGTGGTGACAGGTCTGAATTTTACTCCTTTTTGTCCTTTGGGTTTCTTTGCGTCGTTGAACTAGGGTGGAAAAATAGTTTAAAGTAGTTGCAGAAGGGAACTGGCAAGATCCCGTATATATTGTTCCGTTTTCTTGTTTCACATGATATATTTTTCTTATTTGTAATGTTGTGACCAGGTCAAAAGGAATGAAGAAATACACTGCTATAGATAAGTGGAACACACAGCTCAAGTCTCTCTATCAGACCATCGGCAATCGAGTGTGTTAAATATCGAGATTGTTCCATTTATACTTTGAACGCAAGCACTAAGTTATCCTCCATTCAGGCCCGCAGTGGGGATAAAAGCGAGTGGTTGGCATCAGGTTTTCCCAGGTTTTGACTTTTGATATATGCATGTTTTTAGTACTGAAACTGCATTCACAGAGTACATTGTAAATGTTGATTCTCAATGTTCTTATTGTCCAAGTGACTAGTTAAAATTGATTCTTTTGGGGGATTTTGTTGGAACCGAGCCAATCTAGGCAGATTTGTGAGGGGTGTAAACGAGTTAAATTTGGGATTAATTTTTGAACTACACTTGGTATACCAAGTTTATATAGATCTGTAGTTTAATGCAATAAAATCTTTGTGCTGTATATAGGATTAACTAAAGTATTTAATGCAAAGGAGAAAGGGCAATCATTATACCATGGACACCATGGTTCACAAGATGGACTATTGACATAAGGTTTGTTTTTAGTATACAAAATGTTCATTTTTAGTACATCAAATGTTTAAAATTTTAAAGTTTATCTTTAGGTATACTACTAAAGGAAACTTTTAATACATTAAAAATGAACATTTAGTATACTAAAAATGAACATTTATTTGTGGTTCACATTGCAATGTGTACCACCGTCAATAGTGTAATTTGCCGAGAAAAGACTGACCATGTTGGTCTGGCAAATTATGCCCTGGACCCGGGCCCAAAACGACATCGTTTTTAAAAAAAACGCGTCATTTAGTTAAAAAAAAAAAATCGCGCGCGTTTTGCCGTTAACGGCGTTTTTTTTTTTTTTGATTATGAATATGAATGTACAGTTATGCAATTATGAAATTATGAACACAGAGCTCTAACATTATGAACTTATAATTATGAACATATATAGTGATAAAATTATGACCATGGAGCTTTAAAATTGTGAATATAGAGCTTCGAAGATTATGAATGTACAGTTATAGAGTTATGAATCTACAGTTATGGAGTTATGAATCTACAGTTATGAGATTATGAATCTACAGTTATGGAATTATGAATGTACAGTTATTGATCGAATTATGAACAAAGAGCTCTAACATTATGAACTTACAATTATGAACATATAGTGATAAAATTATGAACATAGAGCTCTAAAATTGTGAACATAGAGCTTCGAAAATTATGAATGTACAATTATGGAGTTATGAATGTACAGTTATGACGTTATGAATGTACAGTTATAGAGTTATGAATGTACAGTTATAGAGTTATGAACGTACAGTTATGGAGTTATGAATATATAGTTATTAACATATAGTAATAAAATTATGAACATATACTTCTATAACAAAGTGATCTGAAATTAAAAAAAAAAAAAAAAAAAAAAAAAAAAAAGGAGATAACAGTGCCTAACGGCACTGTTACCCGTGTCCAGCAAGCATGCTGGACACGGGTCCAAGGCATAACGATTGTGTTGGTCTAAATTGGGTCATCATTTCATATTTTTATTGATGCCAGAAGCAATATACCCTGAGTTGGTAGATCAATACATAACAAGTTTGAGGGGTTTTGGTAGAAATGAGCATTTTTATTTAAATTTAAAGTTTGGATAAAAATAGGTAAATTTCGAAATCTAGATAAAAGTAGGCAAAATTAATTTTTTTCAAATGCGTTTATGTTTTTCTTAAAATGTATTTATCAAATGCGTTTGGACTAGTATTTAGTTTTCTTCATCATCGCCAAAAAGGTGCATTAGCACTTGATCAATACAATATTTTTTCAAGAAAAGAAAGGTCATACATAAAGTCAATATAAATTTAAAATGTCTTTTCAAGCTTAATAAGATGTCTTAGGTTGGAGTCCGAGAAACACAATTACGTTAAAATCCGTGGAGTATTTTGTCACCCTTTGGTGTTTAGTTTAAAGAATAAAAATAAAAGGAAAATATAATATAATGTACTCCTCCCACCCCCAAAAGGGGGAAATATAATAGAATTTTAACATCAATTAGAATAAGAATATTGTTTGGAGGAATTATATTTTTGTGTTTAGTTGGATAAGAGAATAGAAAATAAATATAGTTTAAATAACTAAAATACCTCTATTCAAAATAATATACATACAAATATATACATACTTATACACCATAAAATAACAAAATACTATTATATGCTTTCATTAGCAATTATAAATAAAAAAAAGATTAAAAGACAGAACAATATTGCCAAAAGAAGAAAGAACAAAATAATATATTGTACATTAAGGATGAAAATCACAAATTATGCCGTGCAATTGTGTGCACGATGCATGGTGCACACGGTTACAAAAACGATGTCGTTTTGATTAAAAAAGACGCGTTCGACTTAAAAAAAAAAACTTTTGATTGTCGTTAACGGCGTTATGCTGTGTTACATATCCAGAATTAATGAACTATATATCCAGAATTAGTGAACTATATATCCACACAGGTTACTGGTACTCTGTTTTGGCTTATGACAGTTCACTGCGTCTGTGTATTCAGAATGAATGAACTATATATTCAGAATGAATGAACTATAAGTTCAGAATTAGTGAACTATATATCCAGAATTAATGAATTATATATCCAGAATTAGTGAACTATGTATCCAGAATTAATGAACTATATATCCAGAATTAGTGAACTATGTATCCAGAATTAATGAATATATATCCAGAATTAGTGAACTATATATCCAGAATTAGTGAACTATATATCCACACTGAAAATGGTGAAAATCCTGTCGATTGGAGTTAAAAAAAATGATTGGTGGAGTTAAACAGTGCCACTAACGGCACCGTTACTCCACCATAGTAAAACGGCGTTGTTCGCAACCGTGTGCACCATAGGTTAGGTTGCTTCATAAGGGCCTATTGTTAGGCCTAGTTTGAGCCTAACTTGACCTGGCCTATTTAATAAAAAGGGCAGACATAGGTCTATTTTAAATCTTGTTTAGCTAAATAAGCGCGCGCGCGCGCACACACACACACACACAGAGGCTCAAATCAAGATTTTTTTTTTTTTTTTAAAAGGCGCATCCTGAGAAGAAAGAAGCGAAGTGTAAAAATGATGCACCTTAAGTGTAACAAAGACGCACCTTAAGTGTTAGAATGACGCACCTTAAGTGTTAGAATGATGCACCTTAACTGTTAAAATGGCGCACCTTCAATGTTAAAAATGATGCACTTTAAGTGTTACAAAGACGCACCTTAAGTGGTAAAATCACACACTAAGTGTTAAAATGGCACACTTTAAGTGTTAAAATGACGCACCTTAAATGAAGAACTACTGCATCTTAAATGTTTAAATAGCACATCTTAAGTGTTAAAAGGACGCACCTTAAGCTTTGAAAACACGCACCTTAAGCTTTAGAATGACGCACCTTAAGTTTCAACAATAACATTTTAAGGAAAAAGAATTTCCGCTCGACTCGTACTTACCAGTCTTCTTCATCTCCTTTCTTCTCCAGTTTTGGGATTATGCTTTCAAGCAGTAAATCCTTACTTCGCTTCCTTTTGGTTGGAATTATAATCTGAGGATTATAAATTTCATTTTGGTTGATATATATATATATATATATATATATATATATATATATATATATATATATATATATATATATATATATATATATATATATATATATATAGAGAGAGAGAGAGAGAGAGAGAGGGGGAAGGGATCAGGTGCATTTGTTGCTTTCCGTGCGGATGTGCGGTGGATTAATGTGCGTGAGGTTTATACTTAATGTGCATGAGATTTGTACTCAATGTGCCTGAGATTTGTATTTAATGTGCGTCATGTTAATATGTGTGAGTTTTGTACTTAATGTGCCTAAGTATTGTGTTTAATGTGCGTGACATTTGTGCTTAATGTGCGTGCGTATTTCAGAATTACGAGCTCAGAAGAAAGCAGAACAGAAACTCACACATATTAACGCCCAAGCTTCTTGTTACTTCTTCCTTCAATTTGGCCATGGATTCTGGATTATCAGCTACCTTCAGTGCAGTTGAATGTTTATATAAATGACGCACGCACAGTAACATTTGCACAGCAGCTAAGTGTGGATTTCTGTTGTATTATTCCCATAATTTTTAACCACCATAGCTCGCCTCCGCATCATCATCATCAAGGAGGGGGAAAAATGCTACTAGGGATGGGGAAGAAGCTGACATCAATATTTCTGCTGCATTTTACACATTCACGCACATTAAGTACAAATCTCAGGCATATTAAGCACAACACTCACGCACATTGAGTACAAATCTCACGCACATTAATCCACCGCACATCCGCACGGGAAGCATTCACCGCACGGGAACCTTTCACTATACATATACATATATACATATATATATATATATATATATATATATATATATATATATATATATATATATATATATATATATATATATATATATATATATTTCGGATATATATCAAATAATATTTTATATAGTTTCGTGTGTATATATAAATATTATTTTGCAATATTAAATCGACTTTGATTCATTATTTCCAACAATCTTAAAACCTTATTTATTTTTGATGAACAAGTCGATGGATTCCAAGAGTGTTGGAATCGTGAATGTTGCTCGTGGTGCACATTCAAATGGTTGGAACGGCAATGATGTTGCACATTCCGTGATGCCAGTTGACGGCAACAACGTTGGAAATGATATTTTCATGGGAGTTGCAAAAACACACGATGGTGCTCCGGAGAACTTTGGTTCACGAACCGGTAAACTAGTGGCTAACGGCACACAATTGGTACTACCTATTGTGATGCCTAGTGGATCGGCTAAAAGCCATGAAGGATCTAATGATGGTGTGATGGATTATTGTAGTGTGAATAACGACCTCAACCATAATCAAAGGAAAGGCAAACGGAAGTTTAGTCCTGAAGATGATTGTGAGGAGGAGGTGAGCAGCCACTATGAAGCAAACCGTCATCCTGGTGAAAAGGTTGCGGACAATTTCATTAGTGTTAAAGAATGTGGATGGTTGGACGAGTAAGGTCACAACCGAGGTACCCCTGATGTGTGTTACGAGACCACCCTTCGTGGAGTGAACAGGTTAAAAAATGGAACAAGGCACACGGGTTCGAAGGACTACTACGAGATAGGAATGAGAAATTTGTTTCCAATGTATTTTTTTATTTATTTATTTGTTAAATAAATGTTGTAGTATCCTTGTGATATATTTTTATTGTTGAAAAAAACGAATTGTTCCATTGAGTTATTGAATCATAGTACATACGAATTATTTGATGAAATAATGTTAAATGTATGAAATGATTCAATATGGATGCCTAGTGCATCAAGTAGCATTATTTGGAAAAATGCTAAAATGGCTTAAGGGCCGGAACGAAATGTAACAAGCGTGTTACATGTTTGAAATCTCGTAAGGACGTCGGTTCTAGTTAATGTTTGAAATCTTGTAAGGGCTTCAACTAAAATGACGCGTATGCCCTTCAAAATAACGGTGGATGGATGGAAATTCTAATGGAGGATCACATTGGGTACTGTTTTAAAAGTTAGAGGATTAAATTGAGTACGGTTAATACTTTAATTAGGACAAAATCGAGTATTAGCTAATAGTCGGAGGAACATTTTGAATATGAACTCAAAAAATTATATGACATTTAACTTGTTTACTAATGCGAAAAATAACTCAACATGACTTAATTGTATTTTTTTTTTGGGTAGTTTAAGTGTTTATTTGAAACTTGTTTCAATTTGAAAATAACATTAATTACAATTTTAAAATATGTACAACTGTTTATTAATTTGATGTTTATCTTTATTTGATATTGATGATGAAATTTTTAGTTTGTGAGACGTGAGTGCCTTTCCAATTATCATTCTTCCAAAAGGCTGAACCCCAACCACTCCGGCCCGACAGAGCGCTGCTCACTGCGCACAAGGAGCCCCCCTCACTTTGAGAGGTTGCTCCCACACTGCCGCTGGTGAGACTCGATCCCTGGTCATTCTTTCAAAGTTTCACTTCTATGACCAGTTGAGCTACCCATGCGGGCAACCTTTCCAATTAACATGCATATGTATTCCGACGACCAAAATAGCGTGCATAGTTTTGTAGTTTTGACGTGCAAAACTTTTCCATTTAAACATAAATACAGAGGCTGACTGGCTTTAAAAACATATAACGCCTAATTTGTTGGGACAATTTGTAGACTTTAGTCTAAAATTCTACCATGCATGCATGCCACGGTTACACAATTTCTCTTTCATTTTTATACAATCCAGTTATTTTAGCTACACGTTCGAATGCATCAATACCAACCATTCAACCCATTTGAATATTCCATAATAACTAGCATTTATCTGCAAATTTTCAAAAAAAAGAAATTACAAAATATATTTTAACGATAGTAATAATAAAGGCTTCAATGTATAAGTGTACTATTACTCTAAACTGATTAACCCACAAAAAATAAATAATTTTTTTTTGAATGCTATTGACTCTATTACAATGTTGTATCTATTCATAACTACTTTCTCAACCTACTGAAGCACAAAGAGCTACTCTATTACAATGTTGTATCTGTTCATAACTACTTTCTCAACCTACTGAAGCACAAAGAGCCAATAACGCCTCCACTGAGGTTCGAACTCACAACCTCCCATATGGGAGTCCAACCCGGTGCCACCTGTGCACAAGGTGCTTGGCAAAATAAATAAATTTGCCATATAAATAAATTTATTAAAAAAAATAAATTTTATCATATAATACTTTGATTTACGGGAAACTCTACAACTGTTACATAAATGTAAATATTGGGTGGAATCCGCCTTGTAACTCTAATTAATAAAGGATCACAAAAAAATAAATCAGTCTAAATTATTTGTAACGAACTGATTTAAATCGAAAAGGCTAATAAGCAACTCTCACAACTTAAATTTTATCATATAATACTTACCCCATATTGTGGACTCGTTATCCTTTACAAGGATTAGCGTAACCCTATGACATCTTAATTAGGGGCAAATCATTAAATTGCATTAACACCAATATCCTTCAACTCTTGAGTAAACTACTCCAACTTTCATACTTCTTTTTCAATGAATTTCCAAGGATGAACACCTCCTAACTTATTTATATTGCAGGTGAAGCTTTGGTCTATGGATAACAATGGCAGAATCGATTAGCTATGGAGATATATGGGCAATGGCAACATTAACATGTGAAGAAAAGGGTATAGCACTAAGGGTGAGGACTAGGATTGAGCCTTAGCAACTGCAGTGTGAGAGTTTCACCTAATGTGTTAGATTTCTCCAATCTAACATGCCGTTGAATCGTCGGGTTTACCCTCCACAATTTTGTGGGGCTCAGGGGATCGGATGAGGGACTTCGCTTTTTTAGAGTGGGGTGAGGTGAAGAAAAGGGTATAAAACTAAGGGTACGTCTCTTTTGAGGTGAGTCGGGTTAAGATGAAAATATAATACTTATGTTGGGAAATGTAATACTAATTAGGAATAAATTGTCCCTAACTTCTTAGGGAAAGTGTAAAGTGTAATATTTTTTAAATCAAAATGTAATATTTAGGGTTCAATAGTTACTTATGAGAAAAATGCAATACTAATCAAGATAAATTGATTAATTTGTAAGATTTCCATATGTGCCTTAATTATGTGGTGCAAGTGGACTAGGCCCATTAAGTAATTGGTTGGACTGGACATTAGGTTAAGTCTGTATTCCACCAATATGCCTATATATAAAGTCTATATTGATGGAATACAGGACATATTCATTATATAGCATAAAGTTATGGTACTCATACTGCTCAGAAAATATCAGTACACCATCTAGGGTTCTGAGTTATGAGACAAAACAGCTAACAGGATATCAACATGGCTAGAGATCTACAGTGCTTCCGCTTCCGCTACTACGAGTTAAGTTTCTCGTAGATTATTCTCTGTATAGTTAGATCATATTTAGATCTCACATAATTGTTACTTATGAAAAAAAGTGTAATACTTATATGAAAAAATGTGATATATTTATAAAAAATTAATATTATTTTTAAATTAAAATGTAATATTAGAGGTTGAAGAGTTACTTATGAAATATACGACACCGTTTCACACCGATCATAAGAGACTTTCCTTAAAACTAAAGGAAATGATATATCTAGTTCGATGGATCAACGACCCCAATATCAACGTTGAGGGTGGTGGCTCTTTGATAAACATTATCTACGAGTGTAGGAGCTGGATGAGGAAGAACTGGACTACGAAATGTTGCCACATTCTTCGAGAACAAAATCAAGTTACCTGATTAGCTTGCTAAGATATGCTCTTAAATTGCTTGATGCTGCATGTTTCATGGACTCCAAGCATGTTAACAATCCTATGGTTCCGTCTAGGGATGTTAATCGGGTCAGTCCACTCGATTTTGGACTAGCCCTGTCAAGCTTATTAGTTTGGGCTAATCGGTTATTTTATTTTCATGTTCGGGTTGGTCCTAATTCTAAACTTCGGGTTGTTGGACTTACCAGGCGAGCTGGACCATATGAACTAAAATTGAAAATTGAGAGTGAGTGTCCACATTTAAAGCTATAAAAACAGGTCCGATTCGCCGAGTTAAGCCCGTTTAGCCCTTGTTTAGGCAGGTTGGGCTGTATATTTCTCTGATTTGATCTGAACGAGCCGTCCCGTTTAGTCCCTAAGGTTGCCCATGTTATACAATCATTATTACATGGACCATGGTCTACACAATTGTGTGGACCATAAATAAAAAGTACATTTTTAATATACTAAGGGTACATTATTTATGTATCTAAGGTACATTTTTTGAAAGTACATTTTTAATATACTAAGGGTACATTATTTTATATAATGTACCTCCAGTACAAAAATAATGTATTTTTAATTAATATATTAAAAATGTACCCCTGATATTCATGGTCCATATAATAATCACCTTCACTAAGGCTCGAACATGCAACCTCCTATATGGGAGTTCAAGCTGAATGCCATATGTGCACAAGATGCTTAGCTTATTTAAATATTTATTAGTTTAAATATATTTGTAATTTTGTATTAGAATTTAAAAATCTATACTATTAATAAAAACAAAATACTCCATTTTAATTTTTCATCCAAAACAGTCCTATACTATTAAGGTTTGCCTAATATTGTAAAATAATAGTGTAATATAATTCCTAATATAATATATTCTTTCCTACTTTCCTACTACAATTCTACATTAAAATTCCTATTCGTAATGCTGTACAACAATATTAAAATTCCTATTCCTATTCAACAATATTATTGTGTCACTACTCCAATTCGTTTAAGATAGAATGAGTTTAATATTAAATAGATTGCAAAATATAATATTAAAACAACTAATATATTAAAATTAATGAGTTTAATTAAGAAATTAATTTCACGGATAATTATTATGTTTTTTAATAAAGATAATTATTATGTTAATTAAAATAATAATTATACAAATATTAATATAATAATCTACTATACTAATAAGAGCCCAAGAGAGTTAGGCCTATAATGGGTAGAAAAAATGACGGTCAAATTTTTTAACCAAATGAATGGCTCAGATGGATTAGATTTTAATTTTTTCTTAAGATTTCCTAATTTATCCTTAATGAATATGATTATCCGTTAACTTTTCTGTTAATTTCTGTTAGTTCACCGTTAACTTATTCATTGATTTCAATAAGAAAGATCTTAGGTTCGAACCCCATTCCAATCAAAGTTGGCATACTTAGTACTCTATTTTACTCTTATTAAATTATTAAAAATAATAATTTTGTAGCTACAACAAAAAAATAATACATATGCATTTCTTTAATTTAGAATTATGTGTCTACAATGTCTTTATTCAAAAAAAAAATATATTCATTATCAATAAATTAAATAAGAGAAATAATTTCATTAGTTATATTGTATTTATTTTTTCTTCGATATAAAAATTCTTTACATTCAAATTGACATAATTAGTACTCTATTTTACTCTTATTAAATTAAAAATAATAATTTTGTAGCTACAACAAAAAAAATAATACATATGCATTTCTTTAATTTAGAATTATGTGTATACAATGTCTTTATTCAAAAAAAAAAAATTATTCATTATCAATAAATTAAATAAGAGAAATAATTAAAATTAAAATTTCTCTCTAGGGTTTGCTAGAGTTTTCTCCTCCCCTAGGGTTTGCTAGGTTTCCGACGGTTTCCTACGTTTTTTCCGGTGATCATCACTGTTTGGCGACGCTAATGAGTACGCTGAGTTGGAACTGCCGTGGCTTGGGTAATCCACGGACAGTTCGAGAGGTGGTGGACATGGTGTCCAAAAAGCAACCCGACTTTGTATTTCTAATAGAAACTAAGGTAGCGCGAGATCATGCTGAGCGTCTTCGTGTTACGATCGGTTTCGAAGGCTTATTTTATGTTGACAATGATGGTTTGAGTGGTGGATTAGCGTTATTGTGGAAGAAGAATAATACGGCGAGACTCCTTAGTTACTCAAGAAACTACGTTGATATTGAGGTAACTATGACAGGTAATCCGGCCTGGAGAATGACGTGTTACTATGGTTATTCGGACCGTAATAGGCGTGCTGAATCATGGGATTTGTTGAGAATGTTGGCGGCAAAATCGAATCTCCCGTGGGTGGTGGTGGGGGATTTTAATGATTTGCTATACCAGTATGAGAAGAGAGGGGGAAATCCACATCCGAATAGCCTTCTTCGAGGTTTTGGGGAGACGGTTGAGGATTGTGGATTGGCCCAGTTGCCAATGATTGGATACCCATATACCTGGGAGAAGGGGAAAGGGACTGCAAACTGGATTGAGGAGAGACTTGATAAGGTCCTAGTAACGAACGAGTGGCGCAATATAATTCCCCATGTAAAGGTTATGAATTTGAGAACAGGAAGTCAGATCATTCAGCCATTTTTTTCACAGTTCAGGAGGAGGTAGGGAGGGATGGGGGTAGAAGAAGGGGTTTTAGGTTTGAGATGGCATGGTTATATGATGAGGGATGTAGGGGTGTGGTGGAGCATGCGTGGCAGGAAGGGAGAGGGCAGGGTTTACAGGGTTGTGTTCAATACTGTGGAAACCGGTTAACACGATGGGGTGGGGATCGGTTCCATAAGTATGGGAAACAGATTGTGCAGCTGAAACGGGATCAACAACGTCTGAGAGGATGCACTGACTCGGCCTCTCTTGTCGAGTTTCAGCGAATAGAGCAACTTCTGAGTCGCACTGAGGCCCAGGAGGATGCATACTGGAGGCAGAGAGCCAAGCAGCACTGGCTCAAGGAAGCTGACGCCAATACCAAATTCTTTCACAAGTATGCCTCTCACCGAAAGAAAAAGAATACTTTACTTAGATTAATGAATGACAATGGGGATTGGTTGGAGGGGGATCCCATGAGAGATATCATTCTGGACTATTTTAAGAATATTTTCAGCTCTGGGGGTCCGGGAACTGGAGATGATTTTTTTGGGGGATAGAACCCAGGGTATCACAGGCGCAGAATGACTCACTATTACGGCCATTTAATCTGGAGGAAGTAAAGGATGCATTGTTTGCAATGTATCCGGATAAAGCACCAGGACCGGATGGAATGAATCCGGGTTTTTATCAGCATTTCTGGGATGTGGTAGGAGGGGATGTTGCGAGTTTTGTGCTAAACTGTCTTGAATCAGGTGACCTCCCGTCTGGCTTGAATGAGACAGATATTGTGTTGATCCCTAAAAAGAGTAATCCAGAGTTAGTAACTGATTTGCGCCCTATAGCACTTAGCAATGTCATTTACAGAATAATAGCTAAAATGATGGCTAATAGAATGAAGCCTTTGATGGAAGGAATAATATCTGAGACACAGAGTGCTTTTATCCCAGATAGATTGATAACAGATAATATTCTATTAGCTGCAGAAGTGGGGCACTTTCTGAATCGAAAACAGTGTGGATTGAGGGGCTGGGGTGCACTTAAGCTGGATATGGCTAAGGCGTATGATCGAATGGAGTGGCCTTTTCTCCGTAATATGATGATGGCATTGGGTTTCGATGATAGATGGGTTGATTTGATTATGAAATGTGTGACCACAGTCTCCTATAGTATTCTGATAAATGGCTCAAGGAGTGACCCAATAATACCCACGCGTGGTTTGAGACAGGGAGACCCGCTATCCCCATATTTGTTTATTATCTGTGCAGAGGGACTCTCGTTGTTACTACAACAGGCTAACAGAGCGGGATTAATTCATGGATGTAGGGTAGCAAGAGGTGCCCCTCAGATTTCTCATTTGTTTTTTGCGGACGATAGCCTTTTATTCTTTAAGGCTAATGTGGAAGAGGCTAATGAGATAAAGAAATGCCTGACTGTATATGAGGATCTATCGGGACAGGTGGTTAACTACCACAAGTCGAGTATTTGTTATAGCAGGAATACGAGTAATGTGGATAGGGAAAGTGTGGCCCAAGTTTTGGGGGTGGAGCAGGCACCAAACTTTGGCAAGTATTTGGGTCTACCTTCGTTTGTGGGTAGGAATAAAAAGGCAGCTTTTGCATATATTGAGGATAAAATACGCCAAAGAATTGGGTCGTGGAATAAAAGGCTATTGTCTCAGGCAGGGAAAGAAATACTGTTGAAAAGTGTGGCACAATCTATGCCTACCTTCTCAATGAGTGTTTTTTTGCTACCTATATCAGTATGCACGGCTATAGAAAGAACGATGAATAGATATTGGTGGGGTTCTGGGACGGACAACCGAGTTCACTGGAAGGCTTGGGACAAGCTATGTGTTCCTAAGAAGTATGGTGGATTGGGTTTTAAGGACCTACGTGCATTTAATCTAGCTATGTTGGGGAAACAGGCATGGCGAATGCTCACTAAGCCTGATTCCTTAGTAGCTCGTGTTTACAAAAGCCGATATTTTCCCAGGGATACTTTCTTTGATGCGCAGGTAGGAAATAATCCCAGTTTTTGTTGGCGGAGTATAATGGCATCAAAGAGCATAATTTGTAGTGGGTTCAGACGAAGAATTGGGAATGGGGAAACTACATCTATATGGACCCATCCATGGTTACTGGATGACCAGGACCCTATGATACAAACAGAGATGCCTATACAGTTACGAGAGGCCAGAGTAGTGGGGCTAATAGATCAACAAACTGGTACATGGGATAATGAAATTTTATCAGATTTATTTCAACCTACGGATGTCGAGAGAATTATGAGAGTACCTGTATCCCGGGATTATAATGATGCATGGTATTGGTACGGGGACCCGAGAGGATTATATTCTGTGAAAAGCGGGTACAGACGATTGGTGGGAGATTATGAGAATAATCAAGGCCCCTTTTACTAATTGGTTAGCTTTATGGAGACTAAAAATTCCACCAAAGTGGAAAATGTTCCTCTGGAGAGCTATTTGTGATATTTTGCCTACAACTACGAACTTGCTTTTAAAGAGGGTGGAGGTGAACCCATATTGTGCTATGTGTGGGATATCACATGAGAATACAATGCATGCATTAGTCTTGTGTGATTTTGCAAGAAACATTTGGGATCAATCCAACCTTACAATCCCCAATATTGTCACGGATATTTTTCATGTTTGGTTTGGGGAACTTCTAAATATTTTAGATTCTGATGGAATGTTATATGCAGCATCAATTCTATACAATATTTGGAAAACTCGAAATGGTGCAGTTTGGGAGGCGTTTTTACCACGCCCGGGGTCCCTACTCAGAGCCGCAGCGGCAGCCAAGACCGCATGGACTCAGTCCCGCCCAGCCGTGGCTGCCACTGCCACTGCTACGCTGCCGACAGAAAACCGCCACGCTGCCCAGGCGAGTCCCACCGCCGGCCGCGGTGCTGCCGACGCCGCCGGATCCTCTGTGCCGCCAGTGAGAAGATGCAGGGTCGATGCGGGATATCTACACGAGACAGGGAATGCAACTGTAGGGGCCGTTTTATTAGATGGAGATGGAGCCTATATCTCGGCACTAACCGCGCCGCTACCGGCCTGTACGTCACCACTTATGGCTGAGGCTTTGGCGTGTAAGGAAGTTTTATCATGGCTAAAGGATCGAGGTGAACAGAATATTGAGATCTACACGGATTGTTTGACACTACAACGCTACCTTACATCATCAACCACTGCGTTTCGCTCTTACGTTGGCTATGCCATTGATAGCTGCAGGCAAATTGCCGTTTATTTTCACTCATGTTCTTTTAATTATATTTCTAGATCGGACAATTATTTAGCTCATGCTTTAGCCACTACGGCTTATCAGCAACCTGATACTATGTACTGGGATACTCACCCACCAGACATTATTTCAGCATTTTTCTAATGAAGCACCGCAGAAAATTTTCAAAAAAAAAAAATAAGAGAAATAATTTCATTAGTTATATTGTATTTATTTTTCTCCAATATAAAAATTCTTTACATTCAAATTCATCAATTGATTATATTTGCTACATTGTCCTTACAATGTCTTTATTAAAAAAAAATTTATTCATTATCAATAAATTAATTAAGAGAAATAATTTTATTAATTATATTGTCTTTATATTTCTCCAATGTAAAAATTCCTTACATTCAAATTCATCAATTGATTATATTCACTACATTGTCTATTATTTTTTTTTTGTGCACCATTTTTTAATTAAATATCAAAGTTGTAATACTAAATAATGCTATATATTTATTTACCAAATTATTTTATTAATACCATGAAAAAATTAAAAAATATATAATTAATAAAGCCAATAATATTAACTACTTGAGGGATTTGTTGACAAAGAGAATATTCAAATCACACAACAAATTGAAGTGAGAAACTACCTCGCAATTTCCTTATTTGACAATCAGCAGTTAGCAGTTAGCAGTTAGCGTTAGCGGATTATATTAGTGAATTTGACCAGCGAATTATATCAACAGTTAGTAAAAAGATATTTGAAAAAATTAGTTGTTTAGATTAACATGTAAATGATTTTCAAAAAAAAAAGATTAACATGTAAATGAACTAAGGGTATACATAATAATAATAATAATAATAATAATAATAATAATAATAATAATAATAATAATAATAATAATAATAATAATAATAATTTTAAAAAAATAAAAAATATATAATTAAGCCAATCATATTAACTAATTGGGGATTTATTGACAAAAAGAGTATTCAAATCACATACAAATTGAAGTGGGAAACTATCTCGCAATGTCCTTTTTTGGCAATCAGCACTTAGCTCTTCAATATTAGTATATATTTAATATTTTATGCCCTAATTTTTATTTGCTCTCCCTTATGTCCCATATTTGGTTTCAACCATACATATACAATTATTTTATTGACAATTGTAATCAATCTTGACTATATTATCTTGCATTTGTAAACTTAGAATTGCCTATTTAAATACGCAAATTTAACATTCAATTATCTATGCATGAATAATTCCAATATAATCTTGCATTGATATACTTTAAAGTACTTATATATATATATATATATATATATATATATATATATATATATATATATATATATATATATATATATATATATATATAAAACATTGGGCATTATCCCAATCGCGCAATGCGCGTAAAAAATTAGTAATTAAACATGTGTCGTTAAATTTTCTATAATTACAATTAATTTTGTGATTATACATATATAATTGTTGAATTCATATTATTATTATTATTATTATTATTATTATTATTATTATTATTATTACTAGTATTTGTCCCGTGCGATGCACGGAAAATATGTTATAAAAATATACTCTATATGAGGTTTATTTATATATAAAAATTTTGTTATTTAATAATTATTATGTGTGAATTCCTATGATAAAATTATGAACATATATATATTTACAATTAAAATAATATTTAAGGTGGCTGATTACTACAAATCTTAAACTATATTAAAAATTTAGTAGATAATATTTAATATTACAAATTTTTAAGAACTTAGTAAACTATAATAGTAATTGAATTACAATTTAGAGTCACCACGGATCACAATTTTTAGACCTTTGAGATTTCTAACTCTAGATATAGCAACATACAATTGATCTTTAAAGATCAAAATCACAATCTTAGTTCAAACATTTATTTTTTCTTCAAAATACTATCGAATTAAGTGTGTAATCAATAAAAGATGAGAACTAAAAATTTGAGAATATAATCTTAATGTTACTAAGCCTACTTCACGTCAATTAAGTTGGAGAGTGTTGTTGGATAGTATCCGATGAATCCACGAATAACGCATCTTTGTCTCTGTAGTCCTTAATATGCACATCAACAATCTTAAATATTAGGCCGCCTAGCTATGCCATATAGTAATTTCAAACTTATGAACTTTGAGGTTGCATGCAATAAAAAGTATATTTTAAATATACTAAGGGTACATTATATATGTATGTAAGGTACTTTCAATATAAAAATAATGTATTTTTAATATATTAACAATGTATTTGATATTCATGATCCATACAATTATGTGGACAATCGTTCACACAATAATTTGCTAGTAGAAATTGAAATATAAATAAATAAATAAATAAATATATATATATATATATATATATATATATATTATTGCAATTATTATCATTATTATCATTATTATTATGGCAATTATTATTATTATTATTATTATTATTATTATTATTATTGTTGTTGTTATTGTTATTATAATTAACAACAATATTATTATGGTCTTGTGAAAATTAAATGTTGATTATCACCATTTAATTTTCACAAGACCATATAGCTTTATTATATATAGGATTATATTCTTACTTCATTCTTACTTCATTAATATTAATATGAATTCAACAATTATATATATATATATATATATATATATATATATATATATATATATATATATATATATATATATATTAATATAATTAAGATTTTAACATTTTTTTTATTACAAAGAAAGGGGGATACCCATACAATCTATGGGTATACTGAGGTTCGAAACCTAGACGAGCAATCCAATACCAATGGACAAGGCACTTGGTTAACTAAGATTTTAACATTAAGTATTAATATTGGACATATATTTTTGCGCATCGCGCATATAAGATACTAGTATATTATATAATTGTCAAACACCTTATGCTCAGATGGTACCTCCAGTTCTCTTTGAGGGAAGGTCACAAGAGCAAATTTTAGAGGTGGGGTACTGACTCTTTGGACTGCAGTAGTTAGAGAAAGTGTAGACCAGATACTACATTTTAATAGAGTTAATAATATTTAAAAAGAAATAAAAATAAAAAATAAAAAACATGCATGGAGAACACCCTGTCGTATCCTGCTCTTCTTAGCTTCTGTCCCCCACAAAACTGGTGGACTGTATTCTCTCAAATCAATCCCAGTGACAGTCCAGCTAAATAATTACTCAACATTATTCATGACTATGTAGTATGTACAACCCACTTCATGCATTCCAACTCAACATGTGTAAATTAGCAGATTTCATTTCTATATCAAGTCTTCTCCGCAATTTATTCCAAATTGTTTCTAATTGGTTCAAAGGTACAACCCCCCGCCCCCCTCCACACACAGAGGGAAGAGATCGGGTCGAAGAGTCTCTTAGGTGAAATATGGGGTGAGATATGAGCTGTTGATCAAATTTAGATTAACGGTTCAAATCAATGAAAATTAAAAAAAAAAAATGCGTTTCTTGGGAATAAAAAAGCTAGTGTTAAAATGACGCACCTTAAATGTTAAATAGACGCATGTTAAGTATTAAATGGTGCACCTTCAATGTTAAAAATGGTGCACTAAGTGTTACAAAGACACACCTTAAATGTTAAAATAACGCATATTCAATATTAAAAATGACGCACCTTAAGTGTTAAAATGACACACTTTAAGTGTTAAAATGACGCGCCTTAAGCTTTACAATTAAGCACCTTAAAATTTTCTTGAAGGAAAACTGATGCACCTTAAGTGTTAAAATGACGCACCTTAATCTTTAAAATTACGCACATTAAGCTTTCAACAATACGTAAAATTATCATAATACCACCGTTTTTTTTTTTAAATTTATATTCATTTTGAACGGTTGATTTTTACAAGATCAATAACTATAATTAATTTGTATGTTTTATCTGGAGACCTCCTTCGCATTTGACACTCTTCCACAACTACACCACTATGTTTTTTGGGGTTGACATCAAAGAATTATTTATTCTGAAAATGGTTCTCTTTGACAGAATTTTTTGGGCTATGTGATGGCACATTGCCTTGCTCTGCCCTAGTTTGACTGCTGCGCCGACGATAGTCCATTGTGAATCCCACATACTTCTATTAGGAACAATAGGATTTATTGATCCTAAACATGATTATCTTATCCCTTTATAAGGAAACTCTTTATTTGATCGTACCAAAAACCCTTTTAGATTTACCCATTACAAGTGGGATCGTTATGCCATGCAACTGTGTTCACCATTCATGATGAATACGGTCCCAACAGTAACAGTGCACTGTTATCTTTTTTTTTTTTTTTTTAATTAATCGCGCGATTTTTCTTCTTCATTTTCACATTTTGCGGTTTCACTTTCTCTTCGCGCAAGCTTCTTCAACATAATCTCATAAAAAGAAAATTCATAATTTCATAACTGCACATTCATAAATTCATGCCTGCACATTCATAATTGTATGGATATATGAATGTGCAGTTATAGAATTATGAATTTTCTTTTATGAGATTATGAATTTTCTATTATGAGATTATGATTTTCGGTTATGAGATTATGAATTTTCTGTTATGAGATTATGAATTTACAGTAATTCATAATCTCATAACAAAAATTCATAATCTGACCAAACGCGCGCCGTTAACACCACATTAGCGATTTTTTTTTCGTAAAAGCGGCACCGTTTGAATCCGTGTTCACCATTCATAGTGAACACGTTTCCAGGGCATAATTTGCCTTACAAGTGACACTGATATTGATTAGCACCTTAAAGTTTTCTTAAAATTTTATACTATATACAGTAATTTATAAATTTATAAATATTACAAAATACAAAATTTTTATGACAACAAAAAATTTATTTGGGAATATGCATGGAATAAAGTCAACGCAAATTATACCGTGCATCAATGCGTATAATGCATTGTGCGCGACGTCGTTTTGTACCTTTTTTGCGTGTCTTAACTTCTTGAAAAAAATTTATGTTTTGAATGTACAGAATTGTATAATAGAATACACAGAATTTTATACTCCCTCCGTCCCATTTTAAATTTTTTACTTTCCTTTTTAGTTTGTCCCAAAATAGTGTCATCTTTTCAAAATTGAACATAAATATCACTCTACATTTCCCCATTTATCCCTTTGACTTTTCAAATTTCTAGAGATGTACAAATGTTCTTTATACAAATAACACCTACTTTTGATGGACAAAATTAAAAAGTTAGTAACATTTGTTATGTTGTATTAAAACCCGTGCAAAAAGCAAATGAGACGATCAATTAGGGATGGAGGGAGTACCCGAAAACACAGAATTTTATAACTGCAAAATTCCATGTTTCGAATGTACAGAATTATATAATAGAATACACAAAATTTTATACCTGAAAACACAGAATTTTATAATTGAAAATTTTCATGTTCTAAATGTATATGATTATATAATAGAATGCACGAAATTTTATACCTGAAAATACAAAATTTACCAAAATGATGTTGTTTTGAGAGGCGCGGAGCGGACATTGCTATGTACACCCTGGTGTACGGTATAACGATGGTAAAGTGAAGAATGAATCAATAAATTCAACATGCATGGAAAATGGCATTCTGGTCCCCAGTCCCCACCAGCCCACAAAACCGGTGGACTATATTCTCTCCAACGTCAGGCTAAATTGCCAACTTTTCTTTTTATTACAAAAAGAAAAAATGAAATAACAATAACAATTGTGTAATGCTAGTACACTGGCTTTTATAGACACAAAAAATTGTTACATTAATTACCTGAATTTCTCAACATACCAAGACCTCAAGAATAGCTAATCATTTAATTTTATTATTTATGCAAATTAAACTGTGAAAGAGATGAGAGTAAAGGCCGCGGCTGCGGCCTAGCCTTCCTTCATCATTCTCACCATATATCATCATCTCTATTGTATCTATTATCAATCCCAATTCCACCATTAAGGCTCTGCTCAACACCCCTCAAGTATATTTCTCTCTCTCTCTCTCTCTCTCTCTCTCTCTCTCTCTCTTTCTCTTTCTCTTTCTTTTTGAGTGTTTAATTTTACCTCAACAGTAAGAGTTTATTCTGCTGAGCTTTCTGGGGTTTTGATTTTTGTTTCACTTGGAATTCCTTTTCTATTTGGGGTTTCTTGGTTTTGCATCTTTGTCCTCAGCTCGGATTTTCTATCAAAAGATCCAAACCGTTTTAGGGATGGGTCATTTCTAGCTCTTTTCTTGATCTTGATTTGGAAGCTTCTTGCCCATTTTTACATTGTCAAATAACAACACTTTCTGTTTCTGGTTTTTGGGCTAATTCTTGATTGTGGTTTTGGCTGTTAAGTTGGGTTAATTGTGGGTTATACTACTTGGGGAAGTTGAGGTTGCTTTGCATGGATTTGAATTCTATGTTTGAGAATTTGAGGTGTGGCTCTCTCTCTCTCTCACACACACACACAGCAAATCATTATTTATAGATTATTCCTTATTCTTGTTTTGACTAATCTAAAATAGATCTTTTAATCATTCTCTCTTTTCTTTGAAGCAATGTAAAATATTTTATGTCATTTTTATTATATATTAGAAGACTATGATATCTTGATTCTCCCCTTCACACACACCCAGTTATAACAACAAACAAAAAAACTTATGATATAAAAATGTAGTTAAGCTTAGTTCCACAAAAAATATGAATCTGTCTTGAAAATTTCAGGGAATTGCTTGAATATTCATGAAATTATCAGGTTGCTTGGTTCCAGTTCACATATTCTATTTATTGATCTACCAAGACATTGGATGCCCATGACTTGCTCTAAGCTTGACATTTATTTTGATGATCTTAAACATAACAGATGTAGATATATGAAACAGTTTTCTGGAATCTGACATAATTTGTGTTATCTGATGATTGTCTGACAGAAAAGGGTCAAATGATTGTAATGCAAATATCGTCTAATTGTCAATAGAACTCCCATTTTGGTTTAGTAATCCCGGGATCTAACAATAAGTGTGATAAATTTGCAGTAGCACTTTTAGGGGGGAGTGTATTGCAGTTGTATAGAGTTAGTCAATCATGAGCCAGTCCAAAATCAAGCGAAGAGTTGGTAATTATGAAGTGGGAAGGACGATAGGCGAGGGAACATTTGCCAAAGTTAAGTTTGGAAGGAATTCCGAGACGGGAGATGCTGTTGCTCTCAAGATTCTTGACAAGGATAAGGTCCTTAAGCACAAAATGGCAGAACAGGTACATTGTAGACCAGTTTGTTTCTTTGTTTCCTTAAAAACAGTATTATGCAGAATTGAAGCATGTGCTCCATCTCAATTAAAAGCCTAAGTTGATAGTTGGATTGCACATTAATGGTTGCTCAACACGCCCCCTCACGTGTGCTGGGCTCAAGCAACACGTGGACCGTAGTCTCGACCTTTGGTCTGGCTTTGATACCAAATTAAAGCATGTGTTCCATCACAACTAAAAGCTTAAGCTGATAGTTGGATTGCACATTAATGGTTATATGCTCAACATGCAGGGCAATCCAGGATGCTCTTGTATTATCTGTCGATACCAATTTATCTGTGCATTCTTAATGTGGCAGCTTCTCTGGTTTAATTTTTGTTTTTTTCATGATCTTAGTTTTCTGATGTTATATGCTTGATTTGATAGATCAAGCGGGAAATTGCTATAATGAAGTTGATAAGACATCCAAATGTTGTTCGCTTGTACGAGGTTGTTTTCTCTCTCTCTCTCTTCTCTCTGTTGTACGAGGCAATGAAGAACTATAACCCTTAGCGTTATACATAATTTTTTAACACTTTTATTTCATCTGCCTTCAGGTGCTGGGAAGCAAGACCAAAATATACATTGTTTTGGAATTTGTTACTGGTGGAGAGCTTTTCGACAAAATTGTATGAAGATTCTTCCTTTTTTTCTTTCCTGTTATTTGACAATTGCAACTTGGCAGCTGTATAAAACCAGAATTTTTGTGGTAATCTAAAATTCGACTTACTCTTATACTTGCTTTCTTGGCTATGAAGGTAAATCATGGACGGATGAAGGAAGACGAGGCTAGGAAGTATTTTCAACAACTTATTAACGCAGTTGATTATTGCCATAGCCGAGGAGTCTACCACCGAGATCTAAAGGTGGATAATGTTGCTCTAATGCTACCTTTAATCAAGAACGTTTTCTATTACTTTTTCCCATTTTCTCATTTCGAACTATTTGCACTTTTCGTGTGTTTGGTTGCTGGTGCAGCCGGAAAATTTATTGTTGGATGCTTCTGGAAACCTCAAAGTTTCTGATTTTGGATTGAGCGCTCTGTCCCAGCAAGTCCGGGTATTTATTTTTTCTTCGAGTACAATGTTCTTTTTGGGTTTAGCCGAAAGCTCTATATCACTAGAATGCAATGCTCCATTTTACAGTTTAACTTGGCAGGATGACGGGTTACTTCACACAACATGTGGGACTCCGAACTATGTTGCTCCGGAGGTATAACAATCCACCCCAGCTTGAAACGATTGCCACTTTCTTAAAATGCTTAGTCCCACATATCTATCATATTCGTTTCTCAGGTTCTCAATGATCAAGGCTATGATGGTTCAACTGCCGATCTCTGGTCCTGTGGAGTTATTCTCTTTGTATTGCTCGCTGGGTACTTGCCTTTCGACGATTCTAATCTTGTGAACTTGTATAAAAAAGTGAGCATTTACCCAGTCTTACTCAAGACTCAAGAGTTAATCTTTCACTTTCGTCTCTTTCTGAGGTTTACACATTACGCCCTATGCAGATTTCTTCAGCTGAATTTACTTGCCCGCCATGGTTCTCTTTCGGTGCCATGAAGTTAATTACCAAAATCTTGGACCCGAACCCTGTAACCGTAAGCACACTACTCTTTCTTTTCCTCTCTAAAAGAGCTGCCACTCTAATTCTTGCTGAATTTGGAAGATGGAATGATCTGGCGGGTGGAGAATAACACCACCCGCCAGTTAGGCGGAAGCAATAATGAAGAATCAGAAATGAGAGAATGTATATAAAACTAAGATGTTATAATATATTCTATATTCTCTGTTTCTAGTACAGAAACACAGTACATATATATACACAAAGACATAACTGTAAATAACTATCAATAACTTACACCTATTCATAAACAGACACAACCCTATAGATAAACCTATCTATTTAGTTTTCAACATTCCCTTTTTGATCATTTTCTTATATGCAGCGTATAACAGTTCCCGAAATTCTGGAAGATGAATGGTTTAAGAAAGATTACAAACCGCCTGTTTTTGACGAGAAAGAAGATGCAAACCTCGACGATGTTGAAGCTGTTTTTCAGGATTCTGAAGTGAGTTTTCTGGTCATTTCAGAATCGAATAACATGATTATAGCTCATCGAGTGCACTTTTTCTTCTTTGTACTATAACAGGAGCATCATGTAACAGAGAAAAAGGAAGAGCAGCCAACTTCTATGAATGCATTCGAGTTAATTTCTATGTCTAAAGGACTCAACCTCGGGAATCTATTCGATGAGCAGGTCTCTTTCTTTCTGCATTGTGCACATAATGTTACCTGTAATCTTATCTTTATGTGACCGTATTGAATAAATAAAAGGAATAAGGTTCAAATTGGCCACTGAACATAACCTGAAAATGCAATTAGGCCACTGAACGAAAAAAAGGTGCAAATAGATCACTGACCACTCCAAATGTATGCAATTTCACCTGATAGCAGGTTACCATCAATTTTAGCAGGTTATCTGTTTACGTGGCAGCTGAGTTGGCTTTTTAATAATTTTTAATAATATTTAAAAAAAAAAAAATTTAAAAACAACGGAGTGGCCAGCCGTCGTTTTATTATATTTTTTTTATTTAATTTTTTTCAATTTTTTTATTTATTATTAAAAATTATTTAAAAATACCAACTCAGCTGCCACGTAAGCAGATAACCTGCTAGAATTGATGATAACCTGCTATCCGGTGAAATTGAATACATTTAGAGTGTTCAGTTGACTAATTACACGTTTTTGGAGTGTTCAGTGGCCTAATTGCACTTTTTTTTCGTTCAGTGGCCTAATTGCATTTTCAGGTTACGTTCGGTGGCCAATTTGAACCTTATTCCTAAATAAAAAGAAATGACTTCTTTCTGTCTCTGTCCTATTCTAAACACGAACGATAAATATGAGATGTTGAGATCAGAATTTGCATTTTTGGCATTCTACAAGGCACAGGGATTCAAGAGAGAAACAAGGTTCACGTCAAAACGCCCAGCCAACGAGATAATCAGCAAGATTGAAGAAGCTGCAAAGCCCCTCGGCTTTGATGTTCAGAAAAAGAACTACAAGGTTTTGGCTAATTTCACTTACAATAGGGAGCTATAGACAGTTTAATTTTCTGCAATAATATCATGTTCCTGTGACCTCAAAAAGATGGTAACGAGGTAACTTGTTTCTTACTTTCCCATCTCGATCAGATGCGGTTGGAAAACATAAAAGCGGGAAGAAAAGGAAACCTTAATGTTGCAACCGAGGTATTCCAAGTTGCTCCTTCTCTGCATATGGTTGAAGTGCGAAAAGCAAAAGGGGACACATTGGAATTCCACAAGGTACGCTAAAAAATATAATTGTGCAGTTCAACTATCAGCTTAAGCTTTTGGTTTAGACAGAACAAATCCTTCAATTTAGTATTAGAACCAGAGCAAAGGTCATGGTTCGACACATGAGGGAGCGTGCTTAAGCCACGTACACCCTTCAGTGCAACTCTCGATCCTTATCTTATTGTTTCGCCCCGCAGTTCTACAAAAATCTTTCAACCTGCCTCGATGATGTGGTATGGCGAACCGAAGAAGACATGCAAGAAACAAAGTAGAACCCCTCTACCAGTTTTGGTACATTGAATTGAATGGGAACAAGACAGATTGTATTTAATTGTGAAGAAGATTTGGTTTCCATTTAAGCCTGTTTGAGAATTGGCACCAAGGGAATCATCTGTATTTATTTGTGATGTAGATTGATGGGATATGATTGCTGTTGTAAACACAAATGTTATTGGCTCTTTGACACCATTTTTGCTGCTGTCAATGACAATATTTAGTCAATGTTGCAAAAAACACAAATCTTCTTTAAAAAAAAAAAACAAAAAACAAAAAACTAAGCGGGGGTGGGGGGTTGGTGACAGAAGGGATTGGATGAAAAAAGAAAATTGAATATGAAAGAACTGAATTTTTTTTTTATTTTTTATTTTTTGGATTTGCATATATGTACTTCATACCTATCAAAACTTGATGGGTGATTTACAATCATATGAAATGAAATGAATACTAAAGAAGAAGAATATTTAGACAAGTATGTGGAGTTTATGAGAACTGATCTTACTGCACTCTATTAACTTTTTGAGGATGAATGAGCTTATCATTTACATGGTTCTGTAACTTGGGTGGTGCATCCATGAAGACCACATCCTTTGGTGCTGGAAGCTGTTCCAGAGCAGCAAGAACATCTGGCATGCAAGGCCGAGCCCTCGGGTCGATGTGGAGACACTTCAATGCAAGAGCAGCGGCAGTTTGGGCGCCTTTCTTCGGATACTGCCCACCCAATCTCGAGTCCATGATTCTCATAACTTTCCGGCTATCGCTTAGGAATGGCAATGCCCAATCCACTAAAGTCTCTTGTGCGGCACCCCCCGCATTCTCATCGCCCATCGCTCTTCTCCCTGATAAGAGCTCCAACAACACAACCCCAAAGCTGTATACGTCGTTTTTTGTTGTCAAATGACCTGTTATGTTATGACTTACTTGTAAGTAAAAACGATGAAAGGTAGAGAAACCAAAGATGTATCTTCCTTCAACACATAAAAGCAGTGTTGCAAAAATCGCGCCTAGACGATAGGCGGTTGGCCTCCTAGGCGCCCTAGGCGGTCCCCAGGCTCCTAGAGGGCGCCTAGCGATTTTTTCAACATTGCATAAAAGAGAGAGCAAATTAAAGATACCTACCTGTTGCTACATATTCAGGTGCAGCATAGCCCTGTGTTCCTACCACCCTAGTCGAAACATGAGTTCTATCCCCGCTGGGACCATCTCTTGCAAGGCCAAAATCTGACAGCCTCGCGTTGAAGTCCTGCAGAAATTTCAGCAAAAACTGCTGAGTAACGTAACGTTTAAGGCTAAATGTCACGGACTGTTTTCCGTGACCGTGTTAAGACCCTAAAGAATGTGGAAACGGCCAACTGGTTAGCAAATGCCATGTGGGTGAAGGGCGCGTCAATAGCGTTAAGGTTGTTCTGCCTAGATGCTAAGGTCTGGTCGAGTTAGGCACGCCGACCCGATTAAGTTTGGGGAGTCTGTCGCTAGTCTTGGACTTACTATGAAGGGGACTGATGCGATTCAAAGGGCACAACTTGGTTGGGAGCTGTTGTCGGCTTCTCTGATGAGCCCATGGCAGGGCGAAACCAGTGTGGTGCGTATGTGGGTAAGGCTGGTCTGCGGGGCATGAGGGGCCTCGGGACGCAGCACGGGCGTTGTGCGCTGCGCCGGACTCTATGCCCGTGTCATAAAGGTGGCTAATTAAAGACAGGAATTCGGGTTGTAAATGCTAATCAAAGGAATCTGTTGGTGTACGTACCGAGTCCAGAAGAATGTTGGAAGCCTTAAGATCGCGGTAGATCACATTGGCATCCAAGCTGTGTAAGAAAGAAAGCCCCCGTGCAACATCAACTGCAATACGCATTCGGGTACTCCAAGTCATAAGTTGAACTCCTTCTGTATAGAGAATCGGAAATACAATATTATTGATATCAATTACAGAAACAAACAGTTAACCGAGCCATGCCAGAGAAGAAAATCTACTCACTTCGGAATAGATGATTTTCCAAGCTTCCTTTTGGCATGAATTCGTAAACCAGGAGTCTATTTTCAGATTCTGTGCAATACCCAATCAACTTCACAAGATTCTTGTGGTGTAGTTGGCCTAAGTAGTTAACCTCTGCCTGCAGGTTCAACAAGTAGAAGGTAACGAAAAGTAACCCAAAACTCATATATTATCAAAGGGTTTAAGGTACATACAACCCATTCTCGGTGACCTTGGAAGCTTTCTGACTTAAGTTTCTTTACAGCCACAACCATCCCAGTCCCAGGTTTGCAGGGCGCCAAAGTCTTCTCATCTATCCATCCTTTGAAAACAAAGCCAAATCCTCCCTCACCAAGAAGACTATCCGAACGGAAGTTCCTAGTGGCAGTTTTGAGGTCGTTGAAGGTAAAAGGATTGAGGTAGGTGGAGATCGAGAGATCAAGATCGGAAGTTGTAGTAGTACTGGTTGATCTTCCATTAAGTCTTTGCTCACCATAACGACCTGATCCCTTCTTCTCACTCTCAAGAGAAGTCTTAGAATCTGGAACAAAACCGATCGACATGATAACATTATATGAACTTCAGCAACAAATCTGCTTAAATTAGTAGGGGAGAAACAAAAGACTGATGAAACCAAAGGAAACCTAGTCCAATCAAATTAGAATATGCACTTTTTTACAACACAGAAGTTTCTTGAATCTATAGAAGTTTCAACAAGACACCAAATTCATTCTCTGTACCCTCAATGTACATCAGTATTCAGAAACCACAAGAGTGGAGAACAACATTTTGATACAGTTCCAAGTGCAAAAGCTTCCAACAGGTTTGCAAAAGTATATTATATATATACATACATTCAAGGCAAGCAATATAGCTAAACAATTATTGCATCACCAAATTCATCTGAACATTGAACAGAATAGAATAGAATCTGGCATTCTAATTGGCTATCTATGTTTAATCTGCAGTTTCTGCCGACTGAAGAAAAGTGCCACTCCCAAGAAATCACACTGCCAAAAACCCATCTAGACAAATACCCAAACACCATGTGTGCAAATCAAAATGTGGTTGCAACTTGCAAGTACAGAATTCAATCAAATAGTCAACTCAAAGGAATAAGGGAGGGAGTACCAGGGAATAGACTAGAAGAAGCATGAGCAAGCTTAGCAGATTTCCCCATGCAAATACCCATATCTAGAACAGGAAACTGCAACCTTTTCTTTGCCTTTTAGAAGCTGGGAATCTAATCGAAGGAGGAAAAAGGAGGAGGAGAAGGATGACAGAGAGCCAAGATTTGAATATCTGTGAACCCATTCCTATTTCCTACATATGAGATCATGTGTCAGAAGTTTTGACTAAATGATGCAAATTGCAATGCCTTGATGAAAAATTGGGTAGTTGCTAGTTAGGTTCAATTGTTCAAACGTTTGACCAACCTAAAGCCTTTCTGTTTCACCACTGAGTTAAAATTCTCATTTTATTTGTTCCTCAAACATCTTTCGTAATTTACATCTGAATCTGGACACAAATGTTTCTTTGCTCTTTGATGATGAAAATATTGTTATTATTCGATAAAGTATTAAAGTAAACTAGTTTAAGTTATTCAGTTCAAACCAATAATATCAAGAGGCTATTCTCATTAAAATCGAACTTGAAACATACATACTTTTTCTATTTATAAATAGTGTTATTATGTACGGAGTATTATATAATATAATATAATACTAATACTTTACGGTCAGAGTGTATTTTTACAAATCCAAATAACATTGTCAACTAAAAGACATGAAAATATGAAATAGTTTATAAATTTTTATAGAAATTCATATTATTCCTCATCTCAAAAGCGAATGCAACTTTTAACGATATATGTGAAACAAATGACATTACCTTCCTTGATTGTTATAATTATCTCGGAAAGAAAACTTGTTAGGTTTGTTTCTAATTTATACCCGTTTCAATTCTTTTGAGGACATGTTTATGTCCTCATCCATTGGTAATTGCAATAAATTTCTTTATTGAAAAATGATTAAACTAGTATATCCAGTAGTGATACAGACACGACATTTTACCTAAGTTGATAACAATTAATGGGGTAATTTTTTATTTTTTATTTTTAAACAATTAAGGGGGAAAACAATAATTGATCAAATCCTGAATTCTTTTCACCCAAGTGGCCAAATAATATAATGGTACAAGGAAACACAGAGTCGGATTTGACGATGATGACTTTAAGAACTTTAGAAGCAAAGAAAGGTAAAATCCAAGAAGGCGGCTGAGATGATGAGTTAAGATTTAAGAAACTAGTCTTCAAAAGAAGCATAAATAAAACATTGTAAATGAACGTTTAGATTTGAATGGCAATTGGCAATTTTGTTGTTTAAGGAAGATGGTCAAACCACGCAGTTTAATACAATGATCCCAAATTTCCAATTATTTATGCGCATGTTCTGCAACGGCTGCTTTTGGCTATTATTTTATTTATTTATTTTTTATTTTTTTAAGACAGGATAATTATAAACTATTTAATATTTTGATAGTTAATATTAAAATATTAACTTAAAAACATCTAGAGTTTGCATGATTTAAGATTATTTCGCTCAAAACGACGTCATTTTGAGTGAAATAGTCGCCAACAACTCTTCATGCTGCCTTTTTTACTTGGCTGCCTCCTCAGTGTCGGCGAGCTTATTGGCCCGCTGGATAACTTGAGCATAAGTCTGAGGGTTTTTGTCTCTCAGCTTGTTGTACTGCCCGTTAGCTCCAGGTCCTAACCGCGAACGAACGGAACGTGTCGATCTAGCACGTGCTGGCGTGCGCCCTTCTAAACGGACAGAGTGCCCAGGGGAACGAGTAGCGGTACGCTCCTCCTGCCCCGCACAAACCAATTGATTAGCTCGTTGTTGACCGAAAAGGGCAGGCAATCCTTCCCTTTCTCACTCGTACATGTCTAGCACGCAGTTCATAACTTCCGCTATAGTCAGCGCGCGCGACTGTTGACAACAGGGTTGGGAATTGCAGGTGACACTCCACTGGGCGGTGTGTCGAATTGTCTAGAGTTCGTTGTACGGGCTACCGATCACTCGTCGGAGTTTGAACGGCTCAAACGCTCTCGGAGATCTCCGGGAAACCACGGCTACGAGCATTGCTGGTGTTTCGCCGACTACGACAAGTGCATGCCATAATCAAAGTTTGAAGACGCTCATTTTGTAGCGGTCCCCATAATCGGTGCCAGTGTTGGTTTCACGGCCGAATGGTAGCCAGACGACGGGCCAACACAACCGTAAAACAATTTAAGGGAGAAAATGAGAAAAATAAATTGACAGAATTACTACAAGAGATTTGAATTCTGAACCCCTTTCAATGTGCCCCCATGGGGTATTTATACAAGATTTACATGCCTTGAAAAAAAAAAATTAACAAGTTTGATCTTAAGAAAGTTTTCTAAATTGTCAGATTTCTTTCCTAATGTCGAAAAGGAAAATCTCGCCCAAAACTTGGAGGAAGTCCTTGGAAAATCCTCTCTCATCCCTCTGGGTTTGGCACCTAGTCGGTTGCATCTCCCCCGATTGCATGTAAGGGGTTGAGCGGTTGGGCCTAAACTCGACACCCCAGCGAGGAACCTGGCTACTGGGTCCCCCCAATATTCTGGGCAAAATGGTCAAGCTGCGAGCCCCGAGTGCTGGGACATGCTTCTGACTGGGTATTGCACTCAGGGGTATCCATCAACATTGATTACAATTTGATGAGAGGATGAAAAAGGCAAGTTGAAGATAAATCATGACAACTAAATAAAAAATCAAACCCTAATAATAATACGGGGGCATCCCAATCAAGTTAATCAAGATATTAACTTGGTAATCTCAAAGTTTCATGTTTAATTCTCAATGGAACAGACTTTGGAAATATCAGAAGTAAGAATGCTGACATGAATAACGAAAAAAAATAAAAATGGCATGCACTCAGTCAATCTATGTAGAGTGAATCGGTCCTTAAGGAAGCCCCGAAAGGGTTACCATCCAATGGGTACACGAAAGTGACAAAATTGCTTTGACTACAAAATCATGCATATCTGTTGGAGCGAATTGGATGATCGAGGTGAGGGTTGCCCTCTCTTCACCTCTCTCTCATTTCCCACTCTCTTTTCCCTAATATGAACCTTGAGTTATTAAAGCCTTTCGAACTCGGCATAACCTTAAGCGAATGGCACTTGACCTTCTTGGTTTGAACTGGTCAACTAGTAACCTAGACTGGTTTATCAAAGTCTTTCTGACTCAACCTATCCCTACGCTACTAGCGCTTGACCTTCTTGATCTAAGCTGATCAACTAGCAACCTAAACTAGTTTACATCTTTGTTATCAGTGTGGCATTTCTACTCACCAAAGTATGCAGTCATCATACATTTAACTAAGGTACTAGAGGTAAACTCCAAGATCACAGTGGCTGCAATTCAAAGAAGAGTTAATTCCAGCATAGGTCCCTTGAAATTGGTCACATGTCAATTTCAAATTTAATCACAGACTATAATTTTTGTCATTTAACATCCTAGACTATTATATTTTGAACACTTTTGGTTATTCCGATGACTTTTTCAATGAAACCCTATTTTAAGCATGTGTATTTTCGTCTCTTCAATTTTTTTTATTACTTTTCCAATGAGCTAATTCCAACAGAAGTCCATTCTCTTTAGTGACAATTTCAAATTTAATCCCAAACAATTATTTTTGTCATTTAACAACCCAGACTATCATATTTTGGACACTTTTGGTCCTTCCGATGAAACCTTATTTTAGGCAAGGACATTTTCGTCTTTTCAATTTTTTTTTCTTTGGTTTTCTGCACCAATTTTTGTCTCTTCAATCGTGGATTGCACCATCTCCTTCACCCTCACCCGGCTCTTGTATTTATATCCTTCAACCTGACCGAAAATCATCCTTCATCAATGACGATACCAAGTACGTGAGGACCTCCAAGTGCAAGAGAATCATTTTGCAATGCAATTGGAAAGCTCAAGATGTCACCACCCGGCCAACTTCAGTTTAAATGATATTGTTTTAGTCCATGATCTATAAATCATCTAAAAAAAAAAAAAAACTCTCTTCTGGTCATCGAAAAATTTCATTTCCTAAATTATGATTTCACTGAAAAAAATCAAAATTGTCCAAAATATGATAATTGGAGTGTTAAATAGCAAAAGACCTCCATTGGAATTAATTTATTAACTTATTGAAAAAATAATAATTAAAAAATTGAAGAGATGAAAATACTCTTACCTAAAATAGAGTTTCACTAAAAAAGTTGTCAAAAGGACTACCAAAAAAAGACAAGGAACCTCCGCTGGATGAGAGTGAAAACGATTAGTTCATTCACTAACAGACTCCAGATACAATAATACAATCAGGAAATAGAACCTAACTAATAGGCCTAAGACTAGATCAAATAATCTAGGCCACATAATATTTGTCCAACAATATATAATAATAACTTATACTAACACTCCCCTTCAAGCACAAGGTTGGTGAGCCACAACATTTAGCTTGTCACGAAGAATACCGAAGCACGCAGCCGAAAGCGGTTTGATGAAGATATCTGCAAGCTGCTCCTTGGTAGACACAAAATTGACGCGGAGCTCACCGGATGACACCTTATCCCGGACAAAATGATAATCCACTTCGACATGTTTGGTGCTCGCGTGGAAAACGGGATTAGCACAAAGATAAGTGGCTCTCAGGTTGCCACACCACAAAGTTAGTGCAGTAGAAGAGCTCAGACCAAGTTCCCGAAGCAAAGACACGACCCAAGTAACTTCTGCACATACATCAGTGAGCCATTTATATTCCGCCTCAGTGGATGACCGAGCCACAGTGCGCTACTTGCGAGTGACCCAAGACACTAGATTTGAGCCTAAGAACACGACGTACCCACTAGTGGACTTCCGATCAATGGGGCAGTCGGCCCAGTCTGAGTCGGAATAGGCATGAATGTCAGAGGACGCCGAAGAGGAGAGCCGTAAGCCGTAGTCCAGCGTGCCCTTGATATAACGGTAGGAGTATGCATACACTGACAGAGCCGATTGACAATATAGGATAGATCTGGACGAGTAATAGTGAGGTACTGGAGCGCCCCAGCTATGCGACGGTACTGTGTGGGATTGTCAAAAGGATCAGTGGAGTGGCTGACAAGTTGCGTGACGGAAGCCGGGGTGGCGAGCGGTTTACAGTCCGTCATGCCTGCTCACTACAAAATATCACGCATATACCGGCGTTGTGTGAGCACCATGCCTCCTGGAACGGAGAGAGTTTCAATTCCGAGAAAGAATGTGGGTGTTCCCAGATCCCGGATCTTGAACGCAAACGCAAGACGTTGATCTCCATCTACGTGCCCGAGTAGGCCTTGCCCGCGAAGGAACGGGATGAGTTGTGTTCTCCAGAAAAGATAGTTGCGGTTGGTAAGCTTTAATGACACAAAGTGGTGCGCACTGTTGAGGGAATTTGGGTTGGTGTTTGGGGAAGAAACGGTGGTAGAGGTGAGAGTACTAATAGGCCTAAGACTAGATCAAATAATTTAAACCACATAATATTTGCACAAGAATATATAATAATAACTTATACTAACACGGGAGTTAACTCATTCAAAGAAACAGGGAAGGTGATGGATATGGCAATATAATGCCAGAGTCGCTAAACAACATCTGTAAATCTATAATATAACAGCTGCCAGGAACATCAATTTAACATTAATGTGAAATGGGAATTGACAGACAACAAATATGATTTAATTTCAGTAGAATGATGAACACTATTTTTGTTCAAACATTAGATTTCAAATGGAATGCACAAGGTATCTAAAATGAGAAAGGCAATAATTACTATTTTTGCATTCTCTAAGGGTGTGTGCCTCTAGAGAACTTCCTAAAATTGATGAAAGAGGAAGTACATGAAACATTGTCTTGCTTGAGAATTGCTTTTTAGAATTATGGTAACACAAAGAAAAATTACATTTTAAGCTCCTACTGGTTCAGCGGTCTCAGCAATTGGCTCATCAACCGGCCTGTCCACCTCCACACCAACATCTTCTGAATAGTCACCATGGACCTACATCCAACCAAAATAGAGGAATGGAATTAAAACCTTTAAATAGTCCGTTCCTTGATAACTCAACTGTCATCTCAATTATACAAACAAGTTGGAAAACATGGCTACCTCCATCAACTTGCCAAGGTCAAACTTGGGAGATTTCAAGATCTTGACTTTGCGAATGAACACATTCTGTAGAGGATAGATGCTAGAAGTGGCTTTCTCAATGTCCCTGCCAATTGATTCAGGAATGAACTTTTGGACCAAGTCCTTAAGATCACATGATTGTGCTAGGTTAACCATGATTCCACGCATCTTGCGACGAATCTAACCATCAAAAGAAGACAGTAATAAATATCTATTGACTATAGTATCAAGACATCTTTGGATTCAATCTTCATAATGATCTCATTAAACCAAGAAACGGATATCAAAGAGAAACATAATGTCATAACTCATAATACTAGACTAAATGAATGGATGCATCCAAATTTCAAGTAGTAGAAATTTACCTGACGGATCTAGCTGGACTGAGCATAGCACGTCCTCTTTTGCTGGTTAACACGCTTCTTGGTAAAGCCAATGCAGAACGTTCTCAATGTATAACTGTCGGTAGTTTTAACATCAACATGAGCCTCAATCAATGATTGCCACTTCCTCACTAGTGACCTCATTTTATCAGTTGTGAAGTCCATACCCTGTTATTTTTAAAGAAAAATCTTGGCATCAATAATAAACTGGAAGGGTAAGACAGGATGAAATTACAAAATACGATATCATACCCAGAAGTTTGTAAGGACATTCCTTCCTTGAACATCCTCAGCTCTCAAACGGATCTTCCTGAAGGCATGATCCTCATCACCCTGAAGATCAGCCAATGATACCTCAAAGACACGGTGCTTCAGACCTTCTGAGGCAATCTGGTTAAAATAATAGAGATCATTAGCTTGTAGCTCTTTTAAGCTAGAAAGAAAATGACAAGAATACACAAAAGTGATTGTAATATAAACAAGAAAAACACTTCCACAAAGTAATTGTTTAATAACAATGAAAATGAGCATTGCATGTATGCACATAAAGCATTAATACACAAACATCGATGAAAGCTTCCACCAAAAAATTGTTAAGGGAGCATTGCGAGTAAACAGAAAAGCATCCATTGTATGGTCTTAAATTTTTTTTTTGTTATAATCTAAATCCTCTTTTGGTTCAAAGGGCTAAACTGCTATGAGAATATTTGAATACAATAGTGTACAAGTTATTGGAGGCATCTATTGAAGCTAATCTTTGCTAATATTTATAAAGTATATGATCAAACAAAAATGTGGTGGCATATGAACTCCACTTAGCTGTCCAAATAGCACATAATAATGTAAAACTAATACCTCCATCTGATATGGCAGTTAATGAAAACATTAAACATACTCTACAATACGTCAATACACAACCGTGTCAGATAACCACAAAAATATTAACATAACCAATCAAACACCAAAACCAACTGGCAGTCTGGCATTAGTGCAGTACCACCAAAAGAAATCATAATTACAAATCTTGAAATGGAAATGAAACTGAACTAAGTGCACTAGTACAATCAAAGGTCTATTCTCAGGGCATTTGGCACATATGGCAATTAATAAACACATTATAGACACACAGAATTTAATTAGTAGATTACCCATGTTTTCAAAGCACGCTACTTCCTGAATAGTTCTTTCTTGGAGGCAGGTCCTGGGTCAAATCCTTCGTTCGTGTGGACTAGCATTAGGGAATCTCAGGGGTTGTTGCGTGAGGGAGCTCGGAGGAGAGTTGGGGATGGGACAACTGTGACAACCCAAAAATATTTTTCCTAAATTCTATTTTATAAAATTTCAAAATATTTATTTTCACTCTTCCAAATTTTTTTTCCAAAAATGGTGTATTAATTAAATATTTTAAATCAAGTTTTTAAATAAATTCAACACCAAGAATTTTTATATTTTGAAAATCCTAAGTTTCGGGTACATTTATGTACCAAGTTTTGACCCAAAAAGTCAATATGAGTGAAACCTGAGAGGAACCTGTGAAACCTGAACCAAGTCTTTTAATTAGAAACTATCTTTTAAAAATCTATTTTTGACCCCAAATTGTCTAAAATCATTTTTAAGACCATGGTTTATGTTGTATGATGGACACTGATGATGTCTTCAAGCTAAACAAATATCTAATCTTTTGGAGCAAGAAAATTACCCCTTTCACCCTTCAACCAATCATTTGTAACCTAGGGTTTTGGACCCTATTTAAACTTCACTATTCCATTGATTTTGCTGATCCTCTCTTTTGCCTCTCTACTCCCAAGCTTTGAGCTCTGTAGAAAGAAGAAGAACAATACTGTAATTTTATTGGATTTCATCTCATCCATCCATTTTCGTATTCTTTCCTAGGTTATCCATCTTTGCCTTCAATCTCTGAGCTCTTTCCCTTAAGCTTGTGTGTATCTTTGTTGTTTGAGGAGAATAGGTGGTGAAGGAGGTAGTAACTGAGTTAGGGAAGAAAGGGGGATCCACACAAGAGGAGGCAACACACAAGGTATAAACCATGGACTCCCAAACTAAGATTTTCTTGCTCTGTAAATGCTAGAAATGTGAGATAGATGTTTGAAAATGCTAGATAATGCATGCTGATGAGTTGGTTATGTGTTATTGATGATCTATAATTAATTTATTGAGGTTTGGAGGTGTTTATTGTTGATCTGTGTTGTTTTGTGGTGAAGAAGAAGACACTAGTGCACACTGTCTGTGCACTAGATAGTCTCACGAACCTAACCAACAAACCTAGGCAAGGTCCGTTGGCTAGCTCCGTGGAGGGACGGGCCGTGGGAACGGATCCTAGGAGGATCCGTTGCACAGTGCCGCCGCTTGGCGGAGCCAAGTGGCAGGGCTTCACAAGCCCCATCACCAAGCTCCGCCCGGCCAAAGTTTGTACTGGTCGGGCCCTCTATGGCTCAGCTATGTGTCGTTCGGACCGGGACTCGTGGGCCCTTGAGGTTCAGACACTCGGGATTGTTACAACGTGCTAGTAGAAGTTGATTTCATTTGATTTGAAGTTAGAAAGAATGTTTAATAGATAGAAGTTTTTTCTACCCAAAAAAAAAAAAAAAAAAAAAAAAAAAAAAGATAGAAATTTTGAGGAATGAATGCTTTGTGTTGTTCTGTGAACTTGAGGCAGTGAAGGAAAATGTTACCATTTGAGCTTATAAATTATAGAGAATCATGTTTAATACTTGAAAGTATTTATTGAGAAGATTTGCTAAGTTGTTGAGATGTTGGCATGAAACAGGTCATTGGAAGCCCGACAGAGATTGCTAAGTATATATATATATGCTATCTATTGTGAAGAAAATGGTGTTTTGGAGGCCCGTTAGGACTTGGTCCTTTCAGAAGAAAAGAGAAAGAAAGAAGTTTGAGAAAGGAAAGAAATGGTCACAGAGGACCGACAGAGATTTATGAAGTAACTTAGTAGATATTCCCGAGTTTCTAGATTGGATACTACTCGCCGCGTTTGGAAACCTAGTTAGGGGGTGTGCACACTGATAAGTACGATACCTAATTCCACAGAGATTATATAAGAACCAAGAGAGTGGTTCTGTGGGCGAGATGAGTATTAGGCCGGCCAGACACCGAGTACGATACCTGATTCTACAGAGATTATATAAGAACCAAGAGAGTGGTTCTGTGGACGAGATGAGTATTAGGCCGGCTAGACGCCGAGCCCGGATAGGTTTGTTCACGATTCGTGAAGTTCCTACCTCGCCCGCGAGTACAGAAAGAAAGCAAGAAAGAAGAAATAAGAGAAAAGTGAGTCAAGTGATTCAACAGAAACCTCCACAGAAAATGTTCTTTTTTTATATAAAGAGCGAGAGTATATCTATATTTAAAGCATCATGTCATATCTTATTGCATGACTTAGCACGAGTTGCATTTAGAGCATTTTGAGAAGTAAAGTTTTGTTGTTGTTTAAGAATTGGCATGATAGCATGATCTTGCTTGTTGAATTTCAGTTATCTCTTTATCTATCAATTTGAATATTGGATAATGAGCTATGTTTAGAGATATCTGTTTGAAGCATGAGAATGTGTTAAAGTTAAGTATTTGAGGAAAGCATGATTATATGAAGGATATGTTGCAAGTATATAGAAGTGTTTATGAGTATCTATTGAGGTTGGTGACTAAGTGTTGTAATTGATTATATTCATACTTGAGATTACGTGTGAATGCCAAATGTTTTCCAAATCTATATCTATAGTACTTTACAGGGTTGAGTGGTTTTATACTTAGCATTAATTTGCTAACGAGTTTCTTTTCCTACTTGTTTTATAACCCCTTTCAGGTAGGCCAGTGTTTGAGAGAGCACGTGGTAGTTAGTGCGTAGTTATGAGGTGGTAGTTACTAGACTAGTCTCTACCCTTAGTTGAACTGATGTTAGATGTTGCTTAAACTGATCTTTTGTGGTGCGTGGACACCGGGTTTGTTCCCCAAGTTTTTGATGTTTGTAGAGTTTGACTCTAGTTGGTTAACTGTTTTGTAGCTTGTGCAGTCACCGTGAGTGGTGGCTGTGGCGGTAGCATCCTTAGTGATCTTTTGAATGATTTTAGTTATTTAAAAACCTTGCTTTTTCATCTTGTTTAAGTTTAATTATTTGGGATTAAGATTTTTGAAAAAGGAGGTGTTACAAGTTGGTATCAGAGCGGTACGAACCGCCGGGACATAGGCAATCTGAGCCTTAAAATTGAATTTAGGAGCCCTAATTTGAAGTAATAGGATGGTCAAGTTAAGGAAAGAAACCCTAAGTGGTGAGATCTAAGAAGAGAAAGACTTTAAGTTATGTGTTTAAGTGTAAGAATTCCAAGGTTAAGAAGTGCTTTAAGGATATCAGTTAGGAGCGCGGTGAGATTGTGAGTTTCTTACGCTAAGTTTGAAAATTGAAAGTTCAAGTTTGAAAGTTGAAAGTTATGTGAAAGTTGTTAATGTGAAAAGTATAAGAGTTATACTTGTATCTTGTTTATGTGCTTTACTTGTTGTAAGCTTTACTTTTGAGAAAAAGGAAAGTAAGAAGTAGTAAGATCTTAGAGGTTCTAACTAAGGTGATCTCTTCTGATCGTGTAAAGGGCTAACGAAATGCCACCAAGAAGAGTTAGGGATGGGACTCCTCGTTCCACGGGAGCTGGAGCTTCGTCTACCACAGATTTGACTGAGAGTCTGCGTCAGCTGGCCCAATTGACTCAGACCATTGGCACTGCCGTACTGAATGGAAACAACGGACAAGGAAGATTACTGGGCGTAATCCGCCGAGTTACTTGAGACAAGAGGACCACGAGATTCTAGAGAGTTGGATCCGGACCTTTGACAAGCTGTTTGATGTTGTCAATTGCCCGCAAGACCAGCGTGTGGAGACAGCTGTGTATTACTTACAAGAGGAGGCGGACCATTGGTGGATGATAGAGGGTCCCGACACTTCGGGAGAAGGAGGACTTTGACTGGGAGATGTTCAAGGTTGCTTTGAGAGAGAGGTTCTATCCTAGCACGTGAAGGCTGCCAAGTATGAAGAATTCTTGCACTTGGAGCAAGGAAGTATGACTGTGCAGGAGTATCATGCCCGCTTTGTGGCATTGGCGCGCTTTGCTCCCACTATCACACCTGACGAGGTCAGCAAGGCTAGGAAGTTTGTCCGTGGACTCCGTTAAGGTCCGTGACCAAACCCCATTGAGGGTGTTTTGGTCTTTTCTTCCCTTTTCCCCAAATTAAAGCTTTAGAAACCCTTTCTTCTTCTTCTCCTTCTTCGCTGCTTACCGCCTCACCCAACTCAAAACCCAATCTTCATCAAATCTTCATCTTTTCTCCTAGAAACTTCAAAATACCATTCCTCAACATCCACTAAGTGCTAGAAAAATTCCATTTGGTTCATCTACTCATCTTCAAACCACTTTATAGTTCAAGAAGCTTTTGGTATCAATGGCTAAAGGAAAGCAACCAATGGAGGAGAGTAGCCATGAAAGCTCAACTTATTCGGTCATTGGAAGTAAGACTTACTTCCTCGAGTATTTTTTCCGAAGAGCTGAATCATATGTTAGAAAGTCAAGGATTTTTGGGCAAATTTATTAGAATTCAAGAAGAAATATATACAGATTTGGTTGTAGAGTTTTATGAAAATTTGTCTACCAAGATGAAAAAGGGGATTACAATAATCACTTCTACGATGAGGGGAACTAAAATAGAATTGACTCCACAGAAGCTAGCTAATTGGTTTGACTTACCTATGAATGGTGTAGACTCGTACGATAGGGAAAATTGGATTATTCACCACAATTTAAGTCATATAGATTACTTGAAATATATGACAGGAAAACGGGATGGATTTACAAAAGATACTGGGCCGGAGAAATCTTCGTTGAATGGTGAAAAGAAAATTCTAGTGTTGTTGATAGAAGAATGTTTGTTTCCCTATAAGAACAATTCAAATGAGGTTGGTAGTTTTATGGCTTACTTCATCACGTTTCGGATTAAGATAAATTTGCATGTTTTGATGTTGAAACACATAGCCTACTCCAAGACCAGAAATCGGAAGTATTTACTATATGGTATGGTTTTGAGTTGGATATTCATCAAAATGAATTTGCCTGAGAGAGGAGAGAGAATAAAAACGACTATCAGGACTGCTTTTAATGCTACAAACATGAGATACTATGATTTGTATCAGGTTGCCGACAAGAAGTATCTTACGTTATGGGAGATTGGTAGGTTGCCTTTGGAAGAGAAAATGACACTTATTAGTAATTTGAGTATACCACGCGAGAAGTGGCAAAGTTTAGGCATTGAGGCCGGTAATGCGGATGAGGAAGGTGGTGAAGGGGATACCACGGGAAATGAGCAAGATGTGAAAACTGGAGTTGAGGGTGAGAACACTGCGGCACCTCAAAGAAGGACACAAGGATGAATTGAAGGAGGAACGGGATGACACACTTATGAGGGGCTTTATGAGTTGGTAAACCGCAAATTTGATGACCTGAGTGCTCAAGTGAATTACGGATTTGTCAATTTTGATCAAAGGGCTGCAGTTCTCGAAGAAAGACTTGGAATAGAAAATGTCCAGAGGTGGAACCAGTACGGATGAGATCCCAACTACTTACCACAAGGTGGTGCTCCAGGAAGCTTTAATCAAGGTAATCGTTAGTCTTTGGAACAGTTAGTAGATTCTATCTAGTAGTTAGATTTTATTATTGTCGTAGATATTTGAATGCTTGCTTGTTTACTCAGAGATTCCTTTATTACGGATATTCCAAGAAAAATCCCTAAACCAAATCTTGCAACTCTTGTATCTCTTCGAGTTACCTTTTCTAGAAAGCTTCCGTTTTAAGAAAACCTGTTCGTTTAACTTTAGTTTCGAAGACGAAACTTCTTTTAAGGAGGGTAGAATGTGACAACCCAAAAATATTTTTCCTAATTCTATTTTAAAAAATTCCAAAATATTTATTTTCACTCTTCCAAATTTTTTTCCAAAAATGGTGTATGAATTAAATATTTTAAATCAAGTTTTTAAATAAATTCAATACTAAGAATTATTCTATATTGAAAATCCTAAGTTTCGGGTACATTTATGTACCAAGTTTTGACCCAAAAAGTCAATCTGAGTGAAACCAGAGAGGAACATGTGAAACCTGAACCAAGTGTTTTAATTAGAAACTATCTTTAAAAACAATCTATTTTTGACCCCAAGTTGTCTAAAATCATGTTTACGACCATAGTCTATGTTGTATGATGGACCTTGATGATGTCTTCAAGACAAACAAATATCTGATCTTTTGGAGCAAGTAAATTACCCCTTTTACCCTTCAGCCAATCATTTGTAACCTAGGGTTTTGGACCCTATTAAAACTTCACTATTCCATTGATTTCTCTGATCCTCTCTTTTTCCTCTCCACTCCCAAGCTTTGAGCTATGTAGAAAGAAGAAGAACAATACTGTAAGTTTATTTGCTTTCATCTCACCCATCCATTTTCATCTTCTCTCCTAGGTTATCCATCTTTGCCTTCAATTTCTGAGTTCTTTCCCTTAGGCTTGTGTGTATCTTTGTTGTTTGAGGAGAATAGGTGGTGAAGGAGGTAGTAACTGTGTTAGAGAGGAAAGGGGGATCCACACAAGAGGAGGTAACACACAAGGTATAAACCATGGACTCCCAAACTAAGATTTTATTGCTCTGTAAATGTTAGAAATGTGAGATAGATGTTTGGAAATGCTAGATAATGCTTGTTGATGAGTTGCTTATGTGTTGTTGATGATCTATGATTGATTTATTGAGGTTTGGAGGTGTTTATTGTTGATCTGTGTTGTTTTGTGGTGAAGAAGAAGACACTGGTGCAAACTGTCTGTGCACTAGACAGTCTCACGGACCTAACCAACAGACCTAGGCAAGGTCTGTTGGCTAGCTCCGTGGAGGGACGAACTGTGGGAACGGATCCCAGGAGGATCCGATGCCCAGTGCCGCTGCTTGGCGGAGCCAAGTGGCGAGGCTTCACAAACCCCGTCACCAAGCTCCGCCAGGCCAAAGTTTGTACTGGTCAGGCCCTATGTGGCTCAGCTATGTGTCGTTCGGGCCGGGACTCGTGGGCCCTTGAGGCTCGGACACCCAGGCTCGTTACGACGCGCTAGTAGAAGTTGATTTCGTTTGATTTGGAGTTAGAAAACATGTTTAACAGATAGAAGTTTGAAGAATGAATGCTCTGTGTTGTTCTGTGAACTTGAGGCAGTGAAGGAAAAATGTTAGCATTTGAGCTTATAAATTGTTAAGAAGCATGTTTAATACTTGATAGTATTTATTGAGAAGATTTGCTAAGTTGTTGAGATGTTGGCATGAAACAGTGCATTGGTTCCATTTCACAGTAAATGAGCATGTTGGCATATTTCAATGATTAAAGTGCATAAATGGCTCTAGGTAAAGCCTAAGTTCTATTTCAAAAACCTATATCTATTTTGGAAAATCTCTACCTATTTGCATTGAGAAGATTGCATGATAATTTGATTTCCAAAATGTGTGAAAGAGAAGTTGTTGAGATTTATGTGCATTGCAAAGCTTGCATATTATAGAGTTTATTGCATGAGAAAAGAAGTTGCATGATATATATATATATATATATATATATATATATATATATATATATATATATATATATATATATATATATATGCTATCTATTGTGAGGAAAATAGTATTTAGGAGGCCCATTAGGACTTGGTCCTTTCGGAAGAAAAGAGAAAGAAAGAAGTTTTAGAAAAGAAATAAACGATCATAGAGGACCGACATAGATTTATGAAGTAACTTGATCGATATTCCCGAGTTGCTAGGTTGGATACTACCCGCCGGCCTTGGAATCCTGGTTAGGGGGTGTGCACATTGACAAGTACGATACCTAATTCCACAGAGATTATATAAGAACCAAGAGAGTGGTTCTGTGGGCGAGATGAGTATTTGGCCGGCTAGACGCCGAGCTCGGATAGGTACGTTCACGATTCGTGAAGTTCCTACCTCGCCCGCGAGTACAGAAAGAGAGCAAGATAAAAGAAAGAAGAGAAAAGTGATTCATGTGACTCAACAGAAACCTCCACAGAAAATGTTCTTTTTTATATAAAGAGTGAGAATATCTCTATACTTAAAGCATCATGTCATATCTTATTACATGACTTAGCATGAGTTGCATTTAGAGCATTTTGAGAAGTAAAGTTTTGTTGTTGTTTAGGAATTGGCATGATGGCATGATCTTGCTTGTTGAGTTTCAGTTATCTCTTTATCTATCAGTTTGAGTATTGCAATGTGTAAAAGTTGAGTATATGAGGAAAGCATGATTATAGGAAGTATAGGTTGCAAGTATATAGAAGTGTTTATGAGTATATATTGAGGTTGTTGACTAAGTGTTGTAATTGATTATATTCATACTTGAGATTACGTGTGAATGTCAAATATTTTTCAAATCTATATCTATAGTACTTTGCAGGGTTGAGTGGTTTTATACTTAGCATTAATTTGCTAACGGGTTTATTTTCCTACTTGTTTTATAACCCCTTTCAGGTGGGTCCAGTGTTTGAGAGCGCACGTGGTAGTTAGTGCGTAGGTATGAGGTGGTAGTTACTAGACTAGTCTCTACCCTTAGTTGAACTGGTGTTAGATGTTGCTTAAACTGATCTTTTATGGTGCGTGGACACTGGGGTTTGTTACCCAAGTTTTTGGTGTTTGTAGAGCTTGACTCTAGTTGGTTAACTGTTTTTGTAGCCTGCGCAGTCACCGTGAGTGGTGGCTGTGGCGGTAGCACCCTTAGTGATCTTTTGAATGGTTTTAGCTATTTAAACCTTGATTTTCATCTTGTTTAAGTTTAATTATTTGGGATTTAAATTTTAGATAAAGGGGGTGTTACGACAACGGTGAGAGTTTGGGGCGATCCGTGGCTTCCGGATTCTCATAATCCTTATGTGGTCACACCGTATCCTATATATTTAAATAACCCCATGGTCTGCGCTCTTTTTCACCCGGGGGCCACTACTTGGGATAAGGATTAGTTCATGATATTTTCAATGAGAGAGATGCTCAACTAGTGTTGAATGTACCCACACCATCTAGTCAAATTCCCGACTCGTGGTTTTGGGAGGGGGAGGTGAGTGGGGGGTATTCCGTTAAGAGTGCATATAGGTGCATATAGGACAATCTCTAATAATTGGGAGGGAGATAATAGTAAGAGTTGGGTAGGGGTTTGGAATTTGATCATCCCTCCAACGGTCAAGTGTTTTTTCTGGACTTTATGTACGTTACATTTACCCACTAAGAATGTTTTGGCTATTAAACAGGTAACATGTGATTATGTACGTCACATTTACCCACTAAGGATGTTTTGGCTATTAAACATGTAACATGTGATCCTTTTTGTCCTTTGTGTGGCGAGGATTGGGAATCGGTGGTGCATTTATTTGCAGATTGCAAGTTTGCTCATGCTAGTTGGGGAGAGATTGATGCAGGGTGGAGACGGGGTCTGGTAGCATCGGCGATGTGGTGTGTGTTATAAAAGGAGATGCTAGAAAAGGTTATTATGGTATGTTGGGTAGGTGAGTTTAAATTTTGTCAAGCGAGATGCAAATATGCCTGCTCTCTGTCTTGCTAAACAGTCGTTAAATACTTAGATAACCCGGAAGAAGGCTTAGTCGAATACTTTGATTTTATTCCTCAATTTATTTCTATGCTACTTGTAACGACTTTTTAAAGTATTAACATATGCGTTTTCGTCTTGATTCTCAATAATAATAAAAAAAAAAAAAAAATTTATCGTGATTCACAAATTCACAACCATAACCTTGTTCCATCACACTTTTTATATTGAATTGACCATCATTGACAAATTCATTCAATTATACACAAGAAAAAGAAAAAATAAAAAATAATCATTGTTTTTCAATTCCCATGTGTTCGGATCAACTAACGACTTGCTTCAACTTTTAACGATTCAATTTTTCATAAAATTTACATAAAGATGCTCTCTTTATGAATGTTGTTCTGCAGCTCTCCTTATGCAATAATGAAGAAATAGAGAAATGTAAATTATCAAAAACAAAAATTTCACCCAACATTAACTGCAGATAAATTCCAAAGATAACTGAATATATATCAAAACAACAGGTGCATGCATGCATAACAGTAATGATCCCAAAAAAAACAAAACTCACAAAGTACATCTTATATTAAGTTTCAAAATCTTGGTCAGAGGAACTAGAAAACTAACTAATGTGCTAGGCAGATACTTTGAAATTAAGAGGTTTAAGCAGCTGCATCTATAAATGCATTCCCAGGTTTGCGATTTGCAAGACGCCCATGGCATCCCAAAAGCTAGGGGAAAAAGAAAGGAAAAAGGCGTCTCAGATACAGATAACATGAAAGCAACACTAGAAGGTGTGAATTTATAATGATAGAAGAATCTAACCTTGGCATTGACACCATCAGGTACAATACGGCCTTCCTTCTTGAAGTTGACATAGTCTGTGCGACTGAACTTCGTGAAGCCCCTACACACATAACATGGGAGAAAATTTTCATTTCAGGATAAGGGAACAAAAGCATGCTAGACAAAAAGATAATCAAATCACTAGTTACTAATTCTGAACCATAGCTCTAGATTTGGAAACCCAAGCTTAGGACTAAGAGATTTCTAACAGAAATCTATGTAAGTTGTATACTCAAGTCAACAATTAAAAGCGACACATGAAACCAGAGGTACAAGGACAGTTCAAAGAATTGTTTAAGAACAATTGTTAAGGGCCTTAAGGCAATTCATGTGTGTGTATTTTATCCTATATAGTGCAATGCTTCAAGATTATAAAAAGATCAATGCAGAATAAATACCATTTCCTGCTAACAATGATCTTTTGACGGCCAGGGAACTTGAATTTGGCACGGCGCAAGGCCTCCTGTGCATTGTTGCTGTTTGAATCCTTGCAGCGGACCGATAGAAGAACCTGACCAATGGCAACACGGGCACACGTACCCTGTGGCTTGCCAAAAGCTCCACGCATTCCAGTTTGGAGCCTATCAGCTCCAGCACACGACAACATCTTGTTAATACGAAGAACATGGAATGGGTGAACCCTCACCCTTAGGTGGAAGGCATCCTTCCCTGCAAATTTTGTCATATACTTATTGCAAGCAATACGAGCAGCTTCAAGAGCCTCGCTTGAGACATTCTCCTTCTCCCAACTGACCAAATGCACACAGAATGGGAATTCATCAACCCCCTTCTTCTTCATTCCGACATCATAGATCCTAATCTTTGAGTCGGGCACACCACGGCAGTACCTTGACTTTGGGTACGGCTTATTCTTAATCTGCCGGTAACACCGTGCTGGCCCTGATTGCAGTGTAGAAATCACAGTATTAAATTGTGAACATTTAATATAGAAGGTATTGGAGAGTACAAACCATGTTAACTACCCTACAAGATGTAGGGGGGTGGTGTCAAATACAATAACTTCAAGGCAGAAAAAAGTATTGCCAAATCCAACTACCACAATCAACAAAAGTTCTAGCATAAAAACAGAAGCACCAAACAAATTCTCTCCATGCCAGACAGGGTATCAAGGATATCATCCTTCATTTCTTTCAAGAAAACCAGACTATATAATTCCAACTCATTTCATACTTTTTATAGAGCACATTCTTTAACTTGAAATATCAACAGCATTTCTTATCTAATTAACTCAATCCCCATCATCAGTCTAAGAAATATTGGAAACTTGTATATTAGCACCAGCTCAAGCAATTAGAAAGCAAATACTGCATTGCATTCTTACTAGAAAGAATCGGATGCACAAAAGCTCAGAAAATTACGAGTAACAAAACATAGACCCATAGTTACAATAACAAATTTTAGCTCTAAAACTAACGAAAACACACATTCCCAATAACTCGCATGAAAACCATAGCTCAGAAAAACCGAATAAAATCAAAACTACAATCTATTAAAAAAAAAAAAAAGTTACACGACAGCATTCAAACTCAATTAACATACGTAAGGAAATTGAAGAAATACACAAACAAATCTACTTTCATATGTTTCAAATTTTACTATCAAAACTATTTCTATCATTTCAAGTAACGATAACAACAGTATATATCTTAATGTGCGTGCATTTGTGAATAATTGATGGACATATGCTTAATGAAAGAGGAGGGTATCTCACTTCTCCCCATGGCAACGGCCGAGGTTTCTTCTTCTCCTAATCTGTCGCCGGCGACTCCCAGCCCGCCTAGGGTTTCAGCTGAAAATAGTTAAATAGGGAGCTGAGACAACTATAGAAAGCCCTAAGGTGATGAAATTATAGTGGGCAGTATGGGCTTGCATTGGGTCGGCTTAAGAAATGGATTAAACCTCACTAGGTCAGTTTGTTGCAATCGTTATACCCTACACCACGGCACACATAGCACTGTGCGCCGCGCGTCTCCCAAAATGACGTCGTTTTGAGATCGTTTTGTGAGGCGCGGTAGGAAGTTGCTGGGATTATGTGTATTTGTTTACACAGTTATGTGTATTTTTTCATACAGTTATGTGTATTGGTTCATACAGTTATGTACATTTTTTATACAATTATGTACATTCTTTTTATACAATTATGTACATCCGAATCAGAAAATTTGTGTGTATTATGTTAATAGTTGATGTGTATTATGTTAAAAGTTTATGTTTATTATGTATTATGTTAGATTATGTGTATTATCTTTTAAAAAGAGTATGTATATTTTGTTATATAATTATGTACATTCATGTATACAATTATGTGTATTCTAGTATAACAATTATGTACATTCTTGAACAGCGGGTTTTTTTTTTAAGAAAAAACTACTGCCATTCACTGGGGCGGGAAATTTCAAAAAAAAAAAAAATTAAAACGACGTCGTTTTGCATCTGGGCGCATATTGCAACGCGCGCCGTGGTGTACGATATAAATTGCCAGTTTGTTGATGGCAAATTATTATGTGGACCATGGTTCACATAGTGCAATTTATATTCTGCACCAGGGTGCGCATTGCATTGTGCGTTCTAATGCAAAACGACGTCGTTTCAGTTTTTTTTTTTTTTTTTTTTTTTTTTTTTTAATTTTGCTCCCCTGTGTTGGCGGTTAATTTTCTTTTTAAAAAAATCTCATGTTCAAAAATGTATATAATTGTATACATGAATGTACATAATCCTTCTATATATTAAAACCATATAGCCATGGCCAATCAAATTGTCACATTTTCCAGCCCAAATAAACCTACGGCGTTTTGGGTCTTCTCTTAAACTTTTATTTTTTTTTTCCGGTCAAATTTCTCTTTAGACAATTCTTTTCTACAAGAAAACTTTTCGTATACCGATACATCTGCTAGTAGTATTCTACATAATGTATAATACTTAATTAACTATCTTGGTTGGCTCCTTGGAATTTGATCCAGATCAGAGCCTTAATATAAGCAGTCGAACAGTTTTTGAAAGAGTTAATTCCTTTTTTGGTCCTAGACTTGTGGTGGCAAAGACAATTTTAGTCCTTCATAAAAAATTTGGACAATTTATTGACACACTTATTGTGACGAGGACAATTTTGGTCATCCGTCTGCATTCCCGTTAAATGGCTGTTTGAGAGGAATGTATTTGCGTCATTTCATGCTATATGCTTCTCTTTATTCCCTATCTTATGTATTTATTCCGTCAACCAATGCCTAATCAATGGCGGCCACGATATCAGAGAGCTGAGCGCCTTGTACATAGCAAGTTAGCAACCTCGAGCCTTGGGAGCTATACTGATGGCGTAGCCGAAAAACGCAAGAAGTATCCTGAACTATCCCTCTTCTTTTTTGACTCTGTTTTGCTGTAGAAGCTCCCCCATCGAGTTTGGGTCGCAGAAGCGCCGGCCTACCGGAACGGGGAGACGTGTCCTGAGCACTCCGATCGCCAATCTGAACAGAGGGGATTGATCTGGACACCGTGTCAACACCAGCCACGACCTCCGATCACCCATGCAGAGGCTCCATTGACGACAGAGTGACCAAACATTGGAAGACGCAGCGGACCTCCGATCGATCCCCCCCCCCCCCCCGCCCCCCCCCCCCCCCCGCCGATTATTGGTGATCGATCTAAGCCCTTCCCTGACTTCAATCCCATCACCCAATTGATGATCCGCCAGTGTGATTGCCATCCGGGAGGCGAGAGACGAAGAACTAGGGTTTTCACGATTCGTCGCACTCATCTGAATTTCAGAGGGTCGCTTGCAATTATCATCTGATGGCAAAACGAGTATCTCTGAGGCTCTCAAAAGTTCGTCACCACTCTGAAGACGCTTAATCACCGATCGTGACAGAGTGTATCCCTTCTGATGCAACTCTGATAGAATATTCCCAATACCGCGAACGGCGTCTTCCACCGGGGCTGGAGGGGTTGGAGTCAATTGACCCCTCTCCATGATCGCCTCAATGTGGCGCAGAAAATGGCCAAATCAGATTGCCAAGACGATTGACGTCGATGCTGGAATTTTGCGGTCAAAATTGCTAGTTTTCTCGCAAATCGCCAGAGCGTGCGTGAATTTGGAGGAAGGTGAAATTGATGCATCGAAATCTTTGATTGAAAGAATTTGGGTGGGAATTTTGGGTGAGGAGGTGAATTTGGAGGGTTTTAGTAGCAAATTGAGTTTGAGAAACTGTCATTGTATTGTGTTCATTGTGGTAGGGTTGGACATTCTTTGAATGGTTGTTGGAGAAGGGATTCGCCTGAGACTGGAAAGGGCCGAAGGGGGGGGGTGGTGAGAATGAGGGGTTTCCGGCGATGGAGTTTGCTGGCATTGTTTCCTTTTGATCCAGAGATGAACACTGCTGAGATATTTCCGGCGTCGATGAGCTTCTACAGCAAATATGTATTGTTTATGTCACATTTTGCAAACCAACGTCGTTTATGCTATAGGATCAAAAGAATAATCCGAATTGACACAAATACCCCTCATTTAGACGGTCAACTAACGAGATAATAGACAGAGAATCAAAATTGTCCTCGTCACAAGAAGTGTGTCTATAAAGACATAAATTGTCCAAATTTTTAATGGAAGACTAAAATTGTCTTTGCCACCATAAGTTTAGGACCAAAAAAGGAATTAAATCTTTTTGAAATTATTAAAATTCTTAATTCTTAATATAAACAAACAGAATACTTAATAGCTTTTCTAAAGAAAAATATATACTTAATATAATAGAATCAAATTTGAACTCTACCTAGCAACCTAATCAGAAGACGTTTCAATCTTCGGTGCAACATAATCATTCAGCTTCATTAATGTTTCCTCCTTCGAGAAGTCCCCTTGCAGAAGCATCCTTCTATAAATACTATACTCTAGCATACTACAATTGAAATATACCGTAGGAAAGAGTTTGCTAAGTGTATGTTTAGGCTTAACAGTTTTGATGAAATTCTAGCTAGGTCTAATTACTCCTGAGAAGTTATTAATCGGTTAGTAAACAATACTTTTTATTTACACTCTAAATTCTTCAATCTTTGGCTTTTTATTTACACTCTAAAGTCAATTTTTTTTTGTCAAATATGTTCTTCTAGATGTCATTGACAGGGTTGTTGAGTTTTATCCTCTACAGAAAAAGAATTTAGGAGGTTACCCTTCAAAACTTGTGGATTTTATTATTGAAGACTCCAAGTAAGTTCAGAAATTTGTAATTCTTGAATGAATACATTTACTAACAATATAAATTTTTTTTAATATGATAATATACACTATTTTAAGAACAATAGGATTAAATTCACACTATGGGATTCACATGTACATGATGTCCTGCCCTATTTTACTGAAAATGTTTATGGCCCTATAATTATCCTGTTGCAAATGTGTAGAGCAAAGCACTTAGACAGTAAGTTTCACCTTCCTTTTATAATTATTTTATACCCATTGCCTACCTAACATAAACATCTAACAACTTATCTCTTAATCTCAGCTGAAGTCAGAATATCAAGTTCATATAATGCAACCAAGGTTTGGATAAATCATGATTGTCAAGAGTTTGAAGTATTCAAGGCTAGGCAAATTTTTATTTTCCATCAATGGCTATTTTTTTTATTAACTATCTGACCATTGAAATTTATTCCAGTTTGAAGGATAATCAGACTCCTATTAGGAGCATGACCAATATTTCGACATTTTCATACCCTAATAGTTAGGAATATTCTAGCAAGAAACCTATGATTGTCAGCACCACAGCTGAAATTTATAATAGGGCTGAGGTAATACTCATTACAATCTCTTAGTTGTATCCAAATAATATTATTAGCTTCCTTTTTTGATCATTCAAATCTCTGTTCTATTTTACTATAATACAACAGCCAGACTATTACCATGTTCCTGCAAAAATCAATGGATTGGAGAGTGCCAAACAATGGTACTACTATTCTTGCAAGTCAGCAGGCTGCTTTAGAAAACTTGACAAGAAAAAGTCCTTACTGTGGCCTGACACTTGCAAAATTAGTTGGCAACTAGGAATTCCAAGGTACAGGTCAGGTGTTAGAGTTTCTAACAAGTCTGGGGATGCACCTTTTCTGCTATGGGATGATGAATGTGTTGAGTCATTAGGATTGAGTGCTTATGATCTCAGAAACAAATACTTGGAGGTATACACTTTTTTATCTACCTATATATTGTATTCTGGGCTTTAACATTTCACACATTAAAAATTTTGAAAAATTTGACTATGATTATAATTTGCATGATTTTACTCAGATTCAAAGAGAATTTGATTCTCTCAGGAACAAAGCTATGGTTTTTAAAGTCTCAGTGAAGAATGAGCACATTAAAAACCCTTTATTAGTTATTCCTGTATTGAACATAACGCAGGATGAAGATTTGGTGGTAACACAGTGTACCCTTACAGATGAGAATGATGAGCTATCAAAACTAATTGCTCAAGAAGAAGAAGGTGATGACCTAATGTACGTAATTGACCTATTATACAGTTTGTTTTCTGTTTGGTTTTTTTTTTTTGAAAGTTGTTTTCTGTTTGGTTTGATTGTTTTTATAAATCAATTTTTTTTAAAATCAGGATTATGAATCTGGAGATAGTTCTGATGAGGCCAGTAGTCCTGCTGTTCAGCAAATTCAAAAACCTATGAGGGCAGAGACTGATGAATAGATATCTCCAGGTTCAACCAAGAGAAATTTGATGAACTAATTCTCATCTACTCAGGATGCAAAAAAATATAAAGCTATAGTTATCAAGCCGGAGAAAAATTGAATAGAACGACTGTGTTGTTCTAATGTGGTATATTTTTATATTTTAATATTTAGAATTTTATGACTGTGCATCGTACGGGTGAAATACTAGTTGTATAACAAAATACACATACTTTAAAAAAAAAAAAAGATAATACATATAATCTAACATAATACATAATATACATAAACTTTTAACATAATAAACATCAACTCTTAACATAATACACATAAATTTCCTGTTTCGGATGTACATAATTGTATAAAAAAAGATGTACATGATTGTATAAAAAATGTACATAATTGTATAAACAAATACACATAATTGTATAAACAAATACACATAATTATATAAAAATACACATAATCACGACAACTCCCTACATAACTTACCAAAACGACATCGTTTTGGGAGGCACGGGGCGCACAGTGCTACGCGCCCCGTAGTGCAGGGTATAACAGTTGCCACATAGTGTTGCATGGACCATAAAAGAAAGTACACTTTTAATGTACTAAAAATATATTATTTGTGTATTGAATATACATTATATAAAATAATGTACTTTTAGCATTCAAATAATGTACTTTTCCTAAAAACAAAGTATATTTTTAATATACTGAAAGTACATTATTTGTATACTAAATGTATATTATTTTTATAGTATACAAAATATGTTCCACACAATAATGCTTGTTTTTTGACAACTATAAAAAGCCCGAAATCCTATGTTAAGTTTACTCCGGTATGGATTCTGCAAATAATCTGAGTGGGGTTGGAAATTAAATGACATTAGAAATGTCAATGACAAAATATCAAACAGTCAAAGGTTAAAATACAAAATATATTATAAATTACAATAGAATTTTTTTTTTTTTTATAGATTACATGATAGTTAGGGTCGGAACCAAAAATATACTTGAGTGGGTGAAAATGTAAAAATATTGTTAGATATTGGTGAATAAATCGATACACAAGATATATATAAAATATATATTTATACTGAAAATTAGAATTTAATTTATAGAAAATTAATTCCAACCAATTTTGGTACAAAACCAAAATTACATATATATATATATATATATATATATATATATATATATATATATATATATATATATATATATATATATATATATATATATATATATATATACTACTACTACTACTACTACTACTACTACTACGTATATATATTAACAAAATAGGGATTTATTTTATCAAAAATAATCCCACCACAACTAGTACAAGGGATTTAATCCGTACGAGATTAATCCCACCACTTGGTACGAAACTAAGAACACAATATATAAAACAAGAAAGTGTTTCTAACCTAAGGTTTTAACCCAACGCGAAGAAAAAGAAGAAGAAGAAATTTGAGTCGTGTGTACACACACTCTCCTTAAAACCGCCTTAAAACCGATTCGCCACCTCCCGGGGGTGCTAGGAGCGTTGTGGCGTCAGTCTCTCAGGATAAAACGGACTACGACTTTGGTGTTCGAGCACTCCAACCCAAAGGCCGGTGAATAAGAACACAAGTTGAGCACTCCGATATTTTATGGAAGATGTTGGCAGAAATTTTCTCTTTGTAAAAAAATTGAGAGTTGGGAGAAAACAAAGAAAGATTTTGAGAATTTCAAATGGCGTGTAAATCATTCTGCCAACATCTTAGCTTTTTGTAGGAGAAGAGGAATAAAAAGTATCATAATGGCCCCTGGTTTACTCTATATTACTATTTACTCTCTCCGTCTTATTTTATATATTTTGATTCAATTAACGTGACTTGATGTTGCGAACTACTATCTAGTGTGATGACACCTCTGTTACCATTCCAAATGGGTGGTCAAAAGAATTATCGGTGTTTCAAAAAAAAAAGTGACTTGATGTTATTTATAAATTAAATTTTTTATAATATTAGGATCAATATTAGTATATGAATTTTATATATTTAAAAATTATAAGAGAATACTAAAAAAATAAGCAAATGAAAAAATGGTAGTTTGACAAATGAATAATAAATATGAGCAATAAATTGGGACATATGGAGTATTTTTTTGTCAATCTTACCTTCTTTTTTTAACCTGAGGGTATGCATTAGTAATCTCGTCTTGTGACCTTAGCCGGCAAAGGATCACAATGAGGCCAATAAACTACTCCCACTAAGAGTTGAATTTTTAATACTATGATTACCAAGTCAACCGTCTCACCAGGTTAAAGCACCAAAATTTGGTTACATTATATGGATGCTCATCAAGGCATAACCGTGAATTCATCCTTGTATATGAATATATCCCGAATGGAACACTTGCAGATCACCTGCATGACAAAAGAGCAGCAGATCGACTGCTCACGTGGCCAATCCGCATGAAGATTGCAGTGGAAACTGCTGCAGCATTGGTTTATCTCCACGCTTCAGACATAATACACCGTGATGTGAAGACTAGTAACATACTTCTCGACAACAATTTCTGTGTTAAAGTTGCATATTTTGGGATCTCAAGACTCTTCCCTCCTAATATCACTCATTACACCACAACACCTCAAGGAACACCTAGATACGTTGATCCAGATTATCATGAGTGTTATCAGCTCACTTATAAGAGTGATGCTTATAGCTTTGGTGTTGTTCTTATAGAACTCTTATCATCAATGCCTGCTCTGGACATGCGTAGGCATACAGACGAGATCCATTTGGCAAAACTAGCAATGAGCAAGATTCTTACAGGACCATTTGATGAACTCATTGATTCCTCTCTAGGATATGAGAAGGATACTGAAAATAATAGAATGACGACTTCAGTGGCAGCGCTAGCTTTTCAATGCTTGCAACCTGACAAGGATATTAGGCCTACAGTGGAACATGTTTTGGAGTCACTAAAGGAGATTCAAGGCAATCAGTTGAGCAACGATGGTGAAAGATGTATAAATGAAGCTACTGCTCACATGCTAGCAAGAGAAGCTATTTCTTTGTCTGATTGTATGGAATGGGCTAATTATTGCCCTTTGTTTCTATGTAATGTTTTGTCTTCGGACTTTAGTTGAATGCATCCTTCGTTTTTTTTTTTTTAAAGAATTTCTTGCTCAACATAGACAAATTAAAGATAAAGAAACTCATTATGCACTCCATAATGCATTGATTGAGCATTTGTGGGAACGTTATAGTAATTCTGACAATTAAATGTAATAGATATTTTAAGCTATATTATTATTGTGGAATAAAATGAATTTTACAAAATAATGTTAAATTAGTTTTTAAAAAAATTAATGTTAAATTGTAGTAAAATATTATTATTTACCGCACAAATTATATTTTATATCAAATTATTTAAGTTTGAACTAATAAAGTTTTAAATGTTGAGAAATCAAATTATTCTAATGTAGAATAAAATTTGGTGTAATGGTTAGAGAAGAATAAAATTTAGTGTGAGAATATGTTGAGAATATTAAACCGTTTTCTGTTTTCTAATTTTTAAGTTTTCATTATCTGTTTTCCATTCTTTATTTTCTGTTTAGAAAAATTGTTTTTTTTTTTTTAAAGCAAAAACCGCAAGCATATAATATTAATTCAAAAGAGCAAGAACAAAGTAAGGCGGGACAGAGTCCCAGTACAAAGAACTATCCTGGCCAGAGGCTTGCGAAGCTAAAGTATGAGCAATCAAATTTAGATGTCTAAGAATAAAAAACAAAGAGCATGAATTAAACAAAGCCATAAACCGTAAACACTCATCAATCACAACTCCAGCACAGGATCTTGGCTTAGTAGCTGCAGTAGTAACATAGCGGTGAAGAACCGAGCAATCAGTATGTAAGGCTACCTCGGCAACCCCATGATCTCGTAGCCACGAGAGGGCCTCCTTGCATGTTAACGACTCTGCTGTAAGAGGGTTTGCACAATGCGAGAGCACACAATTCGTGGCTGCCATGAAATTGCCACTAGCTGAGAAGAGGACCGCGTCGTACGAAGTCGAACCTGTGGTCGGCGTGAAGCTAGCATCGAAATGGCAAAGATGGGCAGTGGGCATCAGCAACGGCTGCTGTGGCGATGCATCAGCATGTCGACTTCCAACAACGGATTCCGAAGCCGAGAGGGCAGTGGCAGCAGCTCTCCAAACACGCACCATATAGCAGCATTTCTCTCCTTCCAAATATAATAGAGAGCAGCATCAAACTTAACAATAACAACATGAGTTAACATAGTCATCGCATACTGGAACCATTTTGTAAAATTTTCCCTAACAAGAAAAGAAACCAGGAGTTGGGACTCATGCCAAACAAGTTTGGCAAACTCACACTCCACAAGTGAGTGCATTGTATCTTCATGATAGGTGGCACACATAGGACATGAGGGACTCACATCCACCCTCCTTATAAGAAGGCTAGTTGTAGTAGTGAGAATTCCATTGATAACTCTCCAAAGAAAAATTGCTTACTAACACTTATTTGTTGGGTAATTAGGTGGAAAATCCCAAAATAATAATAATCCTAAGGAAAGATTAATATTATAAGGGAAAACAGAAAAATTGGAAGGAAAATGTTGAGTGTTTGGGTAGGTTTAGCACGAGTTCGAACACGAAGTTCTTTTCCTTAAAACCTTATTTGCTACCTCCCACAAGTGCTAGGAGCGTTGTAGCCTAGGTTTCCCAGGATAAAACGTGCTACGATTCCTTGTTTAAGCACCTAAACAAGGAACCCGACAAACAAAGCAAAGCTTAGAACACTGGTTGGCTAAAAGAAGAGAGTAGAAGCAGAGTTTTGAGATGAAAAGCTACTGGAATTCCTTTTTGTTTCTCACTGTGTAAAATGCTACTGCTTCTACCTCTCTTTATATAGGGATGTTGGAGTGATAACATTCAACATGGCCATTAAATTGGTGTTAAAATCAATTGTGTAACACCTGTAACGGTCACCACTAAGTAGGATTTAAGCTCAGAATTTAAAAATTGGAATTAAAACAGTATTAATTCCGTAACAGATGAGTTTAATCTTCTGCACTTTTGGGTTTCAGACTGTTGGGGTGCACGAGAGTACACACTCTCGTGCTGTGGTATACCACGAGAGTACACCTCTCGTGCTATGGTGCAACACGAGAGTACACCTCTCGTGTTCACCGTTGCACGAGAGTCTTGCTCTCGGTGCACCACAACCTCTCGTGCTCTCTGTAGCACGAGAGTGGTGTTCTCGGTTTCGGCCGAGCCAAGTGACTATAACAGATGGAAAACGATACCAAAGTTTGGCATAACTTAGCCCGCAAGGCCAGCCAATTTCCGGACGACATTCGTGCCCGCAGGTGCCAGCGCACGCGAGCTCGGGCTTGAATCAAGCCTTTTTGATGTCCTCTAGTTGGATTTTGATTTGCACCCCCCCCCCCCCCCCCCCCGCGCGAGAGAGCCTCTATGCTATACAATTCTACAAGCTTGAAAAGAGCTCATGTATATAAGGGGGGCAAATCAATGTGGGACAAAGTCCTACATTTTCCCTTCATTTCCCAACTTAAATGGGTCTACTTTGAGAATCAATATCTCATTCACCCATTATCCGTTTTGAGCGTACAATATATCAATATCTTCGTCTTACTACGAAGAACCCGAATCCACTTTGACCCGACCCAAATCGGAAGTGGACCTCACTGATAATTGTACCACAAAATAGCCACTTAACATGCCATTTTAAGCTATTTTTCCAACAATCCCCCACATGAATGAAAATTTGATTTTTCGGGGTATTTTGAAACGGAAAAAACTATGTTCAACGGTTGATCCCTGCATAGGATAGGTAGGGTCACACCCTTTGAACCTTCCCTCGTGAAGATACATTTACTTTACTGGCGGTACGGTAGAACGCGATGTCTTTGAACCGACTGCCGTTTGTGTAGACGATGACATATCTCACACAGGAACCTCCCAACCATGCTTTGTTCTCATGATTGTGCCCATTTTGGCCGTGGGTCACCATTCCTGGTTCTGCAAGAGTTTGTGAAGAATTGTGCTCGTCAATTCTCCTTTGAAGCGACCCTCACTTCTCTCTCACATAGGTGATTCTTTCCCGAGTATCCCGCATACTCACATATGTCAACCGACATTTGAATCACTAAAGCATTTAGCATGCTAACCTTGTGCGGGAGCCACTGTTTCTAACGAGGAGTGGCAGGGAATCCGAGACCCCCACAGTGACACGCTCCATTCCATAATTGAGTTGTCCCATTGAACCTAGGTGCCAGCTAGGTTAGGTGTCCACTATAGAACTTATACCAAGGGCTTTAGACCCATTCCTCGTCTCAACTTCTCCACAGCTACTCTACATAACCCTTTGGTTAGCGGATCCGCTATATTGTCTTCTGACTTTACGTAGTCAATCGAGACAACACCAGTTGTGAGAAGTTGTTTAATGGTATTATGTCTACGACGCACATGTCTAGACTTACCATTATACATATGATTCTGTACTCGTCCAATTGCAGCTTGACTATCACAATGCACACACATTGGAGGTACAGGTCTTTCCCAATTAGGAATATCCTCTAAAAAATGGCGTAGCCATTCAGCCTCTTCACAACATTTGTCCAAGGCTATCAGCTCAGATTCCATCGTGGATCTAGCTATCACGGTCTGTTTAGAGGATTTCCATGCAACGGCTGCACCGGCTAGTGTAAACACGTAGCCACTCGTGGACTTGGAGTCCTTAATATCGGATATCCAGCTAGCGTCGCTATACCCTTCAAGTACATCAGGATATCTCCCATAGTGCAGTCCAAGGTCTCGAGTATACCTTAAGTATCTCAGAACCTTCAGTATTGCCGTCCAGTGCATGGCACCGGGGTTACTCGTATATCTACTGAGTTTACTAACCGCAAAGGCAATATCCGACCTAGTACAGCTCATTAGATACATCAAACTACCAATAACCCGAGCATATTCTACTTGAGAAATACACTCCCCGTGGTTCTTGGTTAGATGAACGCTTCGATCTAATGGCGTCCTAGTCCCTTGATGATTATCCTTGTTAAATTTTTCAAGGATTTTATCAATATAATGTGATTGGCTTAACACCAGACCATCAGGTCTTCTAATGATTCTAATCCCGAGGATTAAATCAGCCAAACCCATATCCTTCATGTCAAATCTTGCATTTAACATCCTTTTGGTAGACTTGATCATCCGATCGTTACTACCAACGATGAGCATGTCATCTACGTACAAACAAAGAATGACATAGCCGTCTATCGTTTCCATAACGTAGACACATTTGTCACTTTCGTTTATTTTAAATCCATTGGTCAACATCGCATGGTCAAACTTCTCGTGCCATTGCTTAGGCGCTTGTTTTAAACCATATAGCGATTTAACCAACTTACCCACTTTCCTTTCTTGGCCCGGAACCACGAACCCTTCGGGTTGTTCCATATAGATTTCCTCATCTAACTCGCCATTTAGGAAAGCGGTTTTAACGTCCATTTGATGAACTTCCAAATTCCGCAGCGCGGCTATAGCAAGTATCATTCTAATGGAGTTTATTCTCGTCACGGGAGAATACGTGTCGAAGTAATCAAGGCCCTCGCGTTGCCTGTAACCCTTGATTACAAGCCTAGCCTTATACTTCTCGATGGAACCATCGGGTTTCATCTTCCTTTTAAAGACCCACTTGGATCCTAAGGGTTTACTACCCGGAGGAAGATCAACAAGTTCCCAAGTGTGATTCTGTAAAATAGAATCCACTTCACTTTTAATAGCCTCTTTCCACATTGGTCCTTCTGTAGAAGTCACGGCTTCTCCGTACGTTCGAGGCTCGTTTTCTATCAAACAAGATAGAAAATCGGGTTCATTTTCTAATAAACAAGTTAGAGTACTCGAATCGTACTCCAACAAGTAAGTTAGAAAATCAGGACCAAATGATTTTCCAACTCTCGCCCGCTTACTGCGTCTCGGCTCGAGCTCGGGTTCTCTCTCGGATTCCCCACTATCATTATCCATAGCTTCATCAAACGTTCGTTTTGACAAACTTGGTCCCTCGTTGGACCTACAAGGAAATACATTTTCAAAGAAAGATGCATTCCTTGATTCTATTATCGTGTTCTCGTGTACGTCCGGATTGTGGGACTCGTGTACTAAGAACCGATAAGCACTACTATTATGTGCATAGCCAATAAAGATACAGTCCACCGTCTTGGGACCTATCTTTACTTTCTTAGGTGTTGGCACCAGAACTTTGGCAAGACACCCCCACACTTTCAGGTACTGGTAGGAAGGTTTCCTACCGTTCCACAGCTCATAAGGAGTCTTATCAAGCTTCTTGTGGGGTACCTTATTTAAAAGATAATTACTTGTCAAAATAGCCTCACCCCACGCGTCTTGAGGTAGGCCCGAACTTATAAGCATCGCATTCATCATATCTTTCAATGTACGATTCTTTCGTTCGGCAACACCGTTCGATTGAGGTGAGTAAGGTGCAGTACGCTTGTGTATTATACCTACACTCGCACAGAAATCACCAATAGGTGCTTCGTACTCACCACCTCGATCGCTTCTAACTTTCTTAATCTTACGATTAAGTTGGTTTTCAACTTCATTCTTATAAAGAATGAATTTTTCCAAGGCTTCGTCTTTGCTTTTAAGCAAATACACATAGCAATAACGTGTGCTATCGTCGATAAATGTGATAAAATATTTATTACCACCTCTCGTTTGTATCGATCTAAAATCGCACAAATCACTATGGATTAATTCTAGTGGTTCAGTTTCCCTTTCAACCGATTTGAAAGGTACTTTCGTTAATTTTGCCTCAACACAAATTTCACATTTGTTATTTGTGTTAATTTGAAAATTAGGAATATGGTCCATGTTAATTAATCTACGTATAGAATTATAATTAACGTGACCTAGTCTACCATGCCACAAATTGGAAGACTCAAGCAAGTAAACGGAAGTAACTTTGCTCTTATTCATGATAATAGGCATTACATTGAGCTTAAAAAGCCCATCAGTTACATAACCTTTGCCTACAAACATTCCTAACTTAGACAAAACAACCTTGTCTGACTCGAACACCATGCGAAAGCCATGCTTGTTCAACAGTGAGCCAGACACCAGATTCTTCCTCAGCTCTGGAACATACAGCATGTTGTTCAACGTCAGTTCCTTCCCGGAGGTCATCTTCAGAACCACCTTGCCCACGCCTTCCACAGCAGACTGAGCAGAGTTTCCCATCCAAACCTTCTCGCCCTCAACGGTCTCAAAGGTATTGAACATCTCTCGGTTGCAACACAAATGCCTTGTTGCACCAGTATCGATGAACCACTCTCGTGGGTTAGAGTCCACGAGGTTCACCTCGATCACCATAGCCGAAAGGCTAATCTCGAACTCCTTCTGATTGCTTTCCTCAACCATGTTGGCTTCAGAACTCTTGTTCTTCTTCTTTGGAACTTTGCACTCAGAGGACTTGTGGCCAGTCTTGCCACAATTGAAGCATTTCCCATGAAATTTCTTCTTGGTAATGCCTCCTTTCGGACCTAGCTTTTGCTTGTCCTTCTTGTTCTTCTTGGAGTTTTTAGCATGCTCCACAACATTGGCTTTAGCACCAATAGTGACAGAATTTCTTCCATCATTCGTCATGTTCCCCTCCTCAATTCGGAGTCGCTGGATCAGGTCCTCCAGGTTCATTTCCTTTCGCTTATGCTTAAGGTAATTCTTGAAGTCCTTCCACCCTGGAGGCAGCAAGTGGATAACAGATCCCACTAGGAAGGCTTCACTCAACGTCATGCCTTCATCACGGATTTCATCAAAGATTAGTTGTAAATCTTCAACCTGACTTAGCACGGTTTTGGAATCAACCATTTTGAAGTCAAGGAATCGGTCAACCACAAATTTCTTTGCGCCGGCATCCTCACTTCGATATTTATGATCCAAGGCTTCCCACAGCGCTTTCGCTGTGCCAATCTTGCGATATACATCGTATAACGCATCACATAATCTGTTCAGGATGTAGTTTCGGCATAGGAAGTCCGAATCCTTCCAATAGCCAACTGCCATCATGGATTGGGCATCCTGTTCCCTTAATTCGGGAACCTTCTCGGCCAAAAATCTCGCCAAGCCGAGAGTTGCCAGGTAGAACAACATCTTTTGCTGCCACCTTTTGAAATTCGATCCAATACCGGTGAATTTCTCCGGTCTTTCGGCCGAACCACTCGGTACCGTAGGTACCCGAGTCATGGGAATATATCCCTCGGTGCTCCCACCATCTTGTGAACCAACGTTCACTGGTGTAGCTTGGGAATTAGCAACATTATTGCCATTCCCACCACTGTTGTTCTCAACAACATTCTCCTCCCCGAGAGCTGGCAAAACTGGATTCTCCATTTCTTCTAGGAAATTAGAGATTAACAACCAACGGGAAACGGATATAAGGTTTTAAGATTGTTGGGTAATTAGGTGGAAAATCCCAAAATAATAATAATCCTACGGAAAGATTAATATTATATGGGAAAACAGAAAAATGGGAAGGAAAATGTTGAGTGTTTGGGTATAGGTTTAGCACGAGTTCGAACACGAAGTTCTTTTCCTTAAAACCTTATTTGCTACCTCCCACAAGTGCTAGGAGCGTTGTAGCCTAGGTTTCCCAGGATAAAACGTGCTACGATTCCTTGTTTAAGCACCTAAACAAGGAACCCGGCAAACAAAGCAAAGCTTAGAACACTGGTTGGCTAAAAGAAGAGAGTAGAAGCAGAGTTTTGAGATGAAAAGCTACTGGAATTCCTTTTTGTTTCTCACTGTGTAAAATGCTACTGCTTCTACCTCTCTTTATATAGGGATGTTGGAGTGATAGCATTCAACATGGCCATTAAATTGGTGTTAAAACCAATTGTGTAACACCTGTAACGGTCACCACTAAGTAGGATTTAAACTCAGAATTTAAAAATTGGAATTAAAAACAGTATTAATTCCGTAATAGATGAGTTTAATCTTCTGCACTTTCGGGTTTCAGACCGTTGGGGTGCACGAGAGTACACACTCTCGTGCTGTGGTACACCACGAGAGTACACCTCTCGTGCTATGGTGCAACACGAGAGTACACCTCTTGTGTTCACTGTTGCACGAGAGTCTTGCTCTCGGTGCACCACAACCTCTCGTGCTCTCTGTAGCACGAGAGTGGTGTTCTCGGTTTCGGCCGAGCCAAGTGACTATAACAGATGGAAAACGATACCAAAGTTTGGCATAACTTAGCCCGCAAGGCCAGTCAATTTCCGGACGACATTCGTGCCCGCGCACGCGAGCTCGGGCTTGAATCAAGCCTTTTTGATGTCCTCTAGTTGGATTTTGATTTGCACCCCCCCCCCCCCCCCCCCCGCGCGAGAGAGCCTCTATGCTATACAATTCTACAAGCTTGAAAAGAGCTCATGTATATAAGGGGGGCAAATCAATGTGGGACAAAGTCCTACATTTTCCCTTCATTTCCCAACTTAAATGGGTCTACTTTGAGAATCAATATCTCATTCACCCATTATCCGTTTTGAGCGTACAATATATCAATCTCTTCGTCTTACTACGAAGAACCCGAATCCACTTTGACCCGACCCAAATCGGAAGTGGACCCCACTGATAATTGTACCACAAAATAGCCACTTAACATGCCATTTTATGCCATTTTAAGCTATTTTTCCAACATTATTTTGTTCAAATTTATTTTTTAGATTAATTAACGTTATAAAATTAACACAAGTTTAATTTCAAGTGATTTTTAGACCTTATATTTAAAACATTTTAAAATATATTTGGTTTAAATAGAATAAATATAATTTTTACTTTTAAGTCTAATATAAGTAAGATTTTTATATTTGATATCCGAACGAAATTTATATATGTATATAGCATAACTAAAAAATATATCCGAACCAGTAACCTATTAAGTTCACATAAAATTTAGTTTAGATAATATTAATATTTTTTGAGCTAATATTTAAAATAATTTTGGATATATTCATTTGAATGACATGTACATAAATATATAATTTTAACTTCGAATTCTAATATAGTAATATATGTGAAAGTTCAATATTTGATTTCTAGACCAAACTTGTATTACGATATAGCATGACTAAAAATATCCGAACCAAAAATAAATTGAGTTCAATCAAAATATAAAACTTGGTATAAATTTCAATTTTTAATTTTGATAATGTGAACAATGTCTAACTTTGAGCATAAGCAAATAAGTTATGCTTAAATAAGTAATGAAAGTAGAAAAGATAGGAGATAGTGATAAGCGACGCCTAGGCGTCTGGGCGGGCACGACCTTTCGCTTAGTCTGCTCACCTCGCCAATTTTTGGTGAGGCGATCCTAGGCGTCGCCTAGGTGACGCCTAGTCGTCGAGGCGACGCCCTGGGACGCCTATGCCGGCTTTGACCCGATTTTGAACCGGGTCAAACCGGGTTTATGTTAAAAAAAAAAAAAGATGCGCTGGAATTAAAACCCTAGGCAGTAAGACTTAGTCTCACCTTTGCATTTCTCTTTCGCAACTTCAACGAGACTGAGCTAGTGAGCTTCGCGACTTCAAACTTCAAACCGGCAACCTCTGACTGACTGCTACCTCCTGTTGCGACCTCACAGGTAAAGTTTCTTCCTTTTTCTTTTTTCTCTTCTTTTATTCTTTTGTTTCCTACTAGCTGTAGTTGTGTGTGTATATATATTAAATATATGGGTGTACATTGTTGGTGTACACCTGGCAGTGTGGCAATGTGGGTGTGTGATAGTGTGACACTTGTTTTTTTTGTTTTTTGTTTTTGTTTTTTTCATATTGGTATGCTTGGCAGTGTACTGTGTTTCATATAGTATGTTTGGCAGTTGCACTTTGGCAGTGTGGGTGTGTGAGACGTAGCTCTTTTTTTTCATATGGTATGCTTGGCAGTGTGTTCATGCTCTGTTTCATATAGGTTGTTTATTTTTTATTTGTCAGGTTATGGAGGACGAAAGTACTTATGATCCATCAAAGGATCCTAAAAGAAAAGCCAAGTCTAAAGACCTCGGTTGGAAGTATGGATTTTGGCCAGATTTAAGTAGAAAAGAATTGATCCAATGTACGTTGTGTGGAAGACAAATTAGCCAAGGCATTAAAAGATTGAAACAACACTTGGCTAAGGGGTATGGAGATGTTGTTGCATGCCTGAATACAACAACAAAGATTATGAAAGAAATGCGAGAGTATATCTTAAAAAATTCAAGGAACAAGCAAGTAAATTTCGATGACGATGATGGGGATGATGGTTCACAAGAAGTGTCAATGGAACCAACACAACCAAAACAACCATCATCTCACAACTCAATTATTCATCCCAGTTCGGGGACTAGTTGCAAAAGGAGGCAGTCAGCTTTGAGGTTTGCACAACCGGCACAAAAAATAATTGCTGCAATGGTTAAGAAAACCCCAGAAGAAGTAGTGGAAGAAAGGCGTAGCAAGGGTTATCAAAGAACACTTGAATATTGTACAAGAACTAAAGAAGAGAAAGAGAGAACAATAATGCATGTTGCAAACAGTTTCTATGAGTGTGACATTCCCTTTAATGCTTGGAGTTTTGAGGTAATGTTAGAGTCCGTTGCACAATTATGACTCGGGTGGAAACCTCCTAGCTAGATTTGCGGGTCACACTCTTAGAGAAAGCAAAAAAAGAAATAGATTTGTTGAAAGACAAACATAAGGTTGCTTGGATGAGGTATGTGTGTACTTTGATGTCAGATGGATGGACTGAAAGAAGAAATAGGCATTTGATAAACTTCCTTGTCAACAATCCGAAGGGGACCTTTTTCTTGGAGTCTACTGATGCATCAAGCGAATCTCATGATGCCAACATGTTGGCTATGTTACTTGAGACCAAGATTCAAGAAATAGGCACAAAAAATGTTGTCCAAATTGTGACAGACAATGGGGTTACAAGCGAGTAGGTTGTTGGAAGAAAAGATACCTACACTGTTTTGGACTCCCTGCACAGCACATTGCTTGGACCTCATGTTGGAAGATATTGGCAAGTTAGTAGAGTTTAAGCAAAAGATTGAAAGTGCTAGGCGCATCACTACTTTCATATATAGGCATGGAAGGATCTTCAATGCTATGAGGGAGTTCACATGTGGTAAGGATCTTGTGAGACCTGGAGTTACTAGATTTGCCACAACTTTCCTTACCTTGAAGAGTTTGTACAAGCACCAGAAAGCTTTAAAAAGTTTGTTTGTTAGTGGCCATTGGAATACTTCTAAACTATCAAACACACAAGCTGTAAAGAAGATATATGACTCTGTGTTTTCTACTCGATTCTGTACTAGGGTGGAAGATTGCATTAAGGCTTCTCAACCGATTCTTATTGTATTGAGAATCGTTTATGGTAATGAGATCCCAGCTATGCCCGAGATTGCCATGGATATGGCTACTGCAAGGAAGAAATTGAATGAAGCATTTGCAAGTCCACCGAGGCTGCTGTCAAGGTTGATGGATATTGTGGAGGGACGCTGGCAAGATTAGATGGGAGTTGACTTATATGGAGCAACATTGTTTTTAAACCCTTCCCACTATTTTGATTTGAAAGAAAGTGATAGTGCATATGTTTCTAAGCAACATGTCATGTTTAATGATGTGCTTGAGAAGATGGTTCTAGATCAAGAAACACAACTCAAAATAATCAATCAAGTTGATGACTATGATTATTTGCGAGGAAGTTTTGGGAAGCAATTAGCCATCAAACAACACAAAAACAAAACTCCTCGTAAGTATTATTTAAACTACAACAAGTATAAACTTTAAACAATTTCTAGTTTTATACTTTTGATAAACTACTTACTAGGTATGATGTGTATTCATATTTTAGTTGATTGGTGGATGGCTTTTGGAGGCAATCAGTTTGAGCTCCAAAAATTAGCAATGCGCATTATTTCCCTCTGTTGTTCATCTGCCGGCTGTGAACATAACTGGAGCACATTTCAGTTCGTAAGTACTTAGTACGAAGTAATAGACTAATACTGTTATTTTTTTCTAAGTTACTAAAGTAGTAATTATTTTTTATTTTCTATGATTTAGATTCACACAAAGAGGAGAAACCGATTAGAACATAAACGGTTCAATGATTTGGTTTATGTGAAGTATAACCGGAAGATTGTTAGTGTGAAAACTCAAAATTTAATTTTATAAATTCGATTTTAAGAAATTCCAAAATAACCATTTTTCATCCTTCCAAATTTTTTATGAGAAAAACGGTGGTTGAATAAACTATTTTGAATTATATTTTAAATAAATTCAACACCGGGACATATTTTAATTCTAAAATCCTAAATTCTCGGGTACATTGCGTACCAAGTTTTGATCCAAAAGTCAATCTGAGTGAAATCGGGAGAAATCTGAGAAACCTAAACTAAGTGGTTCTTTAGAAAGTATTTTTGGAAAAATGTATTTTGACCCCCCAAACTATTTAAAACCATAATTCTAGACATTGGTCCATGATGCTTGGTGAACCACATGACTCCACCCTTTGTCTGCTACTTTTAGAACACCAACCAATTTACCAATTTGCCCTCCGCCAATCATTGTTGTTTCTCCAAGGGTTTTGCACCCTATAAAACCACACATTTCCCCTCCTTGAATCCCTGATCTCATTCCCTTGCCTCTCCCAATCTTGTCTACTAGAAGAAGAGAAAGCACACAGTAAGTTCCATCCTTCACCATTCATCTTCTCTCTTTTGTTTTAGTGTATTCTTTGCCTTCATTCTTTGGGTTCTCTTAGGCTTAGATTGTTGTGGTTGTTTGGAGTGTTTATGTGGTGAAGGAAGTGGTGGAAGTTGAGTGGAGAGGAGGCTGAGATCCACACAAGAAAAAGAGATAACAAATGTATAACCCATGGACTCCCACCTCTTTATTTATGACTCTATGAAGTCAAAATGTTAGGGAAAATGCTTAGAAATGCTAGATTATTAATGTTGTTGAGCTATTAGTGATCTATTGTTGATCTATGATATGATTGTGTTGTTGAGGATTTGGAAGTGTTGGATTGATCAAAAATGGTTGCAGGTGGAGAAGAAGTCCCTTTGGTGCACACTGTCTGTGCACCAGACTAGTTCACGGCGCTAGCCAACGGCCCTAGGCAGAGACCGTTGACTAGTCCTGTGGAGGAACGACCCTAGGGCACGGTTCTCAGCTAGAACCATGGCCCTAGGCCGCTGCTTGAAGGGGCTCCTCATGCCCCGCCGCAAGCACCGCCAGGCAAATCCAGTGTAGTGGCGGACCCTCTGTGGCTCAGCTACATGTCGTTCGGTCTGGGACTCGCGGGCCCTTGAGGTTCGGACACTCGGGTTCGTTACAACACACTAGTAGAATTTGACTTCATTGAATTTGGAGTTGAAATGAGTAAATTACAGTAGAATTATTGTTGATTAATGCTATTGAAGTAATCTGTGTATTACTTATAGAGAAGGAAAATGTGAAGTATTTGGGCTTAGCTATTTGAATGAGAAGCATGATCATTATTTGATTGTTGGATTACATGATCATTATTTGCTAAGTTTGCCTAATTAGCATGTTTAAATAACCATTGTGAGTTATTGAGAATTTTGTCAAGAATATGAATATTTGGTTTGTACAGTACATGGGCTTATTTGAGTACAGTGAAGTGAATTACTAAAGCAGGAAATATATGTTGAGTTTAAGAAGGGTATTTCAAGTCTAAAGAGCATGATTAATATTTGCTAAGTGTTTGCTAAGAAGATTACTGAGAATGGAATTATGAGCATGAGTAACACATTGTTTGCTTGACTTATAGTCGAAGAGAATTTGAGAAATAACTTATAGTAAAAGAGCATGTTTAGTATATCATGAACTAAAGTGCATTAGTGGTTCTAAGTAAGCCTAAGTATTCTTTCAAAAGCCTATATCTATTTTGGAAAATCATTATCTAGTTGCATTGAGAAGTTGCATGATACTTGATTTCTAATTTGTGAGAAAAGAGAAGTCGGTGAGAAGCTATGTGCATAAGTAAAGTTGTTGCATGAGAATGAATTGCATGAGTTATATCTATATGTATCTAGTGTGAGTAATCCGAGGTTTTGGAGGCCCGTTAGGACTATGTCCTTTCAGAAGAAAAGAGAAAGTAAAGAAAGGAATAGACATTGCGATTCGATGTGAAGTAACGAGGTCGATATTCCCAAGTTACTAGGTAGGATACTACCCGCCGGGCTTGGAATCCCGGTTAGTGGGTGTGCACACTGACAAGTACGATATTTGATTCCACAGAGTTTGAGAAAAAAAATCAAGAGAGTGGTTCTGTGGGCGAGATGAGTATTAGGCCGGCTAGATGCCGAGCCCAGATAAGTCCGTTCACATTATGGTGAAGTTCCTACCTCGCCCACGAGTAAAAGTAAAGAGAGAAAGCGAGTCATTGTGACTCTAAAGAAAGAAAGAAAGCGAGTCAACGTGACTCTAGAGAAAGAAGAGAAAAGCGAGTCATTGTGACTCTAAGAAACCTCATTCGAATAAGCATCATGTTCATTTTATTGCATGATTACATGACTCGCACATGTTGCATGAAAGTATGATAGGAAACATGACTTTATATTGTCATTAATTGATTATCTTGACAGCATGAGATTACTTGTTAAAATTTAAGTATATTCTTACCTATGAGCTTGGGCATGATTAGTGTATTTCGCCATGATAAGTTATATATGTGATGAGATTTTAGATGAGTTAAATGATTGAGAAAGTATGCCTATTTGATAATTAGATTGCAAGGATATAGAAATACTGTGGAGTATGTTTGAATGTTGTTTAAAGTGATTGAGAATATTTGATCTAAGTGTGTGAAACAAATATTTTTCAAAAGTATATGCTATAGTATTTTACAGGGTTGAGTGGCGTTATACTTAGCTTCGTGCTAACAGGTTGTTTTCTACTTGTTTGTTTGTTAACCTCTTTCAGGTGGGCCTAGTTCTTGAGAGCGATCGAGTTAGACTAGCTTAGCTTAGAGTGCTAGTTGTAGTCTAAACTCTTATCAATTATGTTTATTTTGAGACTTGGTTGTAGACCTATTTAGATGTTTTTGTTGGTGTTGGACACCGGGGTTATTCCCCAAGTTTGTTTAAAGTTAGTAAGCTTGACTTTGTTTAGATCTTTTCCTTGCCTGTGCAATCTCCGTGTGTGGTGATTTTAGCTGTGACACCTCTTAAAGTTTGATTAGTAAGTTTATTATGCTTGTTTAGTATCCCTTTCTATGTTAAGTTTTATTAATAAGGTCTAAGAAAAGTGGGGTGTTACAGTTAGTCAGTTTCAAAAGCGGCTTGAAGAAGGAACCAACTTCAACCCATTAGTTCTTAAAGAATTTCAATGGCAAAATGAATGGGTGGATGGTAATCATAATGATAATGTTCATATCGGTGATGACCTTACTTGGAGTCTTGTTGATGAAGTGCTTGGTGCTTCAGTCAATTTGGAGAGAATAAATCTTCCTACAAGAGCTCATGCAGGTGAAGGCACAAGCGCACCTATACAATATTCCTGGCGTCGCAATACTTCATCATTGGGAGGCGGTTTGAGCGATGAAGTAGATGATGAAGATTCTTTGATGAGACCCAAAGACAACAAGCAAATGATCCCATCAAAGTCTAGTGGCCCGACAACAAGATCCAAGTCAAAAAAGATTCAAGAGGCTTTTAACACTTTTGTGCAAGCAAATTGGAGTACAACCGCTATTTATGAAGAATGAGATCAATCTGGAGAAACAATTCCATTCAATTGCCTTCACATCAAGACTTTTGAAGAGAGCTACTAGCTTAAGGAGTGTGCTTCACCTACTAGCTTGATGAATCACCTGCTTGCTTAGTGATTCACCTACTAGTTTGTGCAACTTCATCACTACCTAGCTGCTCACTCACCTCCTTGCTTGTCATCAACCAAGTAGCTCAAGCAAGCACCTCAAGCAACTAGCTTACTCAAGGAGACAAATCATTAAATGCTTATGACAAACCCATGTGAAAGATATCAAGCTTTGGAAGAAAATTCAGCCTACAAAATTCTGATTTCATACGCAAAAAGGGAGGAGAGGAGGTTTATTTTGCAACTTGTAATTTTTAATTATTTACTTCATAGCTAAGGAATGAAACCTAGAATATTTTATATTTTTGCAATCCCTGATTTTTCCCTATAAAAACCCCATTACCCAATGGTTCAAATGAGCTTGTAATATTTGGAATGAAATGAGAATTTATCTCTTTTTCTTTTCATGAGAATTGCATTGAGTGTTTAGGTTGTTTGTGAGATGCATTCAATCTAAGTAAGCTAGTGAGAAGCTAGTTTACAAGCTGAGAAGGCATATCCTACTATCTTGTTCTTTACATTCATACACATATCCGAAAAATCCAAAAAAAAAAATAAAAATAGAACTACTACTTATATTACATAGTTAAGTTTGTTCTTATTTCTTATCTCAAGTGCTAGATTCCTAAGTCTAGTTCTTAGCCTTGTTTAATCATCCGAGGGTTGAGAAGATCATTGGAAGTTTGGCGAGGCAATTGTAGAGTTCGGGATCTCAAAATCCAAGAGTCTACAAGGTAAGATCCTTTATAGGACACGAAAGGTTCTGGAGTGATTCCTTGGGTGTGCACTTGTTGTGAGAAGCAACCCGTGTACGCGTCATTCTTTCCCAAATGATGATGAAGATATTGATGATGATGATGATGATGATGAGGGAATTGAGAGTGATGACCATAATGATGGTGGTGAAGGGCAAGGATTTAATTAATGGATGTTTAAGATTTGGGAGTTTGAGAATTGAGACATTGGATATTTAGTATTATAGTATTCTGTGATGTTGGTTCTTAACTTTGATTTGAATGTTTATATATATATATATATATATATATATATATATATATATATATATATATATATATATATATATTACTCATCGCCTAGTTGTCGCCTAGGCGGCCGCCTAGTCGACTAGTCAACTAGACGGTCGGCGGCTTATCGCCTAGAAAGTCCGCCTTGATAACCTTGGTGATAAGTAAAAGAAGATATAATGAATATAATCATGAATAAATATATAAATAGATAATAGTGAGAATGTGGTTGTAAATAATAATAAAGAATTTGTCGTGAAAGTTGTAGATAAAGGAAAGTAAAAGGGTTTTTAATTGAGAATGGTAAATGATGTTATTTCTTTAAAATAATAAGGATAAAAATGGAAAAAAAGTTAGGAAGCTACTAGCTTATTTTGAAACGCTACTTTGGCTCTGTTTGGCAACGCTAAGCTAGGAGCTTATAGCTTATTTTAAGCTACTAATAAGCTATAAGCTCTGTTTGGTAATGTTCCCAAAATAAGCTTCTAGCTTAAAATAAGAGCTTATTTTGGAACGCTATATTAGGTAGCGTTTCAAAATAAGCTACCAGCTTCCTAACTTTTTTTCCATCTTTACCCTTATTATTTTAAAGTAATGACATGTTTTAACCTTATGAATTAAAACCCTTTCTCTTCCCCTATCACAACTTTCACGTCAATCCCTTCCTTAGTCTTGTTTCCTGCTAAACAATTATGTTGAAACTTCTTCTTCTTCTTCTTCTTCTTCTTCTTCTTCTTCTTCTTCTTCTTCTTCTTCTTCTTCTTCTTCTTCTTCTTCTTCTTCTTCTTCTTCTTCTTCTTCTTCTATTATTATTATTATTACTATTATTACTATTATTACTATTATTATTATTATTATTATTATTATTATTATTATTATTATGGCTTCAATCTCAATTTGAACAAGAGCCGCCAACTAATGCTCAAGAAGCATTCAATCGTGCATATTCTTCTCTTCGAAGTTGTATTGAGAGATCGTTTGGAGTATTGAATAAGAGAGGGAAGATACTTGCTAAAATGCCGCAGTTTAGTGAGGAGACCCAAAGTATGCTAGATCATAATCATGCTAATAGTTTTATTTTAAAAAGTGTTTACTTTTTTTGGAAGACGAAATGTTAAATTTTAATATGTAAACAAACTAATTTAAATTTTATGAAGATGTCCTTTTTAGTCTTTTTACATTTATCAGCTTATCAAAAAGCTAATTTTACCAAACACTTTCAATCATAACAGCTAGTTTAACAGCTCTTCAATTTTCAACTCCGAGCTTATAGCTTTTTAGCTTTCAGCTCCTTTTCAGCTATCAGCTCCTACCTTATAGCTTTTCAGCTAGGTTTGCCAAACAGAGCCTTTGGCTCTATTTGGCAGAACTTATTTTCACCGCAAATATTATTATTATTATTATTATTATTATTATTATTATTATTATTATTATTATTATTATTATTATATTGAATTCCATTTTTGGTCCTACTGTTATAGGGGGCATTCCAATTTTAGTCCACCATAATTATTTTTGTCACATTGCGTCCACTATTATTAAAAGTGTTCCAATTTTAGTCCACAGAAAATCTTAAAGTAGGCTAAAATTGGAACACTTTTAATAATAGTGGACGCAATGTGGCAAAAATAATTATGATGGACTAAAATTAGAAAAGCCCTATAACAATAGGACCAAAAATGGAATTCACTCCTATTATTATTATGAGATTTGCAACAATATTGCTACTAATGTTAAATTTTTTTTTTTTTTTTTTGAAAACACTAATGTTAATTTTTTTTTTTAAAAGACTAAATGTTAAATTTTAATATGCGAACAAACTAATTTAAATGTTATGAAGATATCCTTTTTAGTCTTTTTACATTTATCAGCTTATCAAAAAACTAATTTTACCAAACACTTTCAATCATAACAACTCTTTAGTTTTCAGCTCCGAGAGCCAAATAAGCTCTTATTTTAAGCTAGGAACTTATTTGGAAACATTAGCAAACAGAGCTTAACTTATTAGTAACTTAAAATAAATAAACTATAAGCAGTGGCGGACCGAGAAAGTACCTACTGAAAAGCAAGAGCCAATAACGCCTGAACTCACAACCTTCCAAATGGAAGTCCAACCCGGGTACCATTAGACCACATAGTCCTAGGTAGATTATAGTTTAAAAAACAATAAAACACTTCTGGGCAGATTTTCTAGAAAACAGGAAAATTGTTTCCAGTTATCCAATTTTTCAAAAAATTGAAAAATTTGTTCAGTTAATAAACAGGATTTTGGTGTTTTGGTGTAAAATCGGGCGCAATCATCCTTGTAGCATCCCGCACATGCCGAGTTTGGACACTTCTGGGCAGATTTTCGAAGATCCAAAACATATACTTCAGCTGCTTGTTCTTCGATGTTTTTTTTTCTTGCGTTTTTAGTTTGATTTCATTTTGATTCTCTTGAATCTTGATGTAAAATTCTATTTAAAAAGAAAGAGAGAGAGAGAGAGAGAGACAAAAATCGGCACTATTCAGTAGTTGTATTGACTGCTTCACTTGGCATCGATCTTGATATAGTAATAGTATCTGCAGAGCAGATCTGTGGCATGGCGCAACCGAAGAAGAACCTCAAGAATCTGATCCCACTCTTCATCCTCCTCTCTCTCTCCGCCCTCTTCCTCTTCTCCTTCTCCCCCGCCACCCCAATCCCCGCCGCCGTTCCCACTCACCCCACCTCTCATCCTCAGCCCTCGCACCTCCAAACCCCAATCACCACCACCGCCGACAACAAGAGCTTCACCTTCATCATCAAACTCCTCGCCTACAACCGCCTCTCCTCCCTCTCCCGCTGCCTCAACTCTCTCGCCGCCGCCCACTACGACCACCACGCCGTCCACCTCCACATCTTCATCGACCACTTCCCCGTCCCCGCCAACGCCTCCCTCGATGTCGACCGGAACCTCAATTCCTCCAGGCGCATTCTCGATTTCGTTGATGCCTTTGGCTGGAAATTCGGCGCTAAGGTCGTGCATTACCGCACTTCCAACGCTGGCCTGCAGGCGCAGTGGCTGGAGGCCTGGTGGCCTAGCTCCGACGACGAGTTCGCCTTCGTCGTCGAGGATGATCTCGAGGTTTCGCCTTTGTACTTCCGGTTTCTCAAGAATCTGATTGTGAATTATTACTACAATGCTTCCAATTTCAGTCCGATGATCTACGGGGCATCCCTGCAGCGTCCGAGGTTTGTGCCAGGTACTATGCATTTCTCAGATTTTTTTGAGTCCCGTATCACCAGCTATTTGTAAATTTGGGGGTTTTTGTTTTTTCTTAGAATCCTGGCTTGTGTTAGGGTTTTCATCTGTTGATCTAGGATTTAGATAGATTAAGGACAATAAACAAGTGCAATAATTTATCATATAATGATATGTACCTGATGATGAATTCATTTATTGTCATGAAATTATGAGCTGGGCCATTATTGATCAACATTGTTGTGTTGTAAGTTTAACACTTGTTGCAATCTTAATCACATAAACAGAATTCATGGTGTTTTGGGGGTTTTATTTATGTGCATATTAAGATGATAGATACCAGGCTGTGCATGAGTCACTTAGTCGGAAAATAAACTTCTTGTGCATTTTATGTTTGGCTATTGGAACTTTTTTCAAACGACACTTGAAGCAGTTGCCACTGCATTTGATTTTTTGCTTATATTTAGTGGTCTGAATTGGTTGTGACCAACAGGTAAGCATGGAAACAAAATGAAAATAGATAGTAGAACTCGAGTCTTTTTGTACCAGTTAGTTGGCACTTGGGGTCAACTTCTGTTTCCAAGACCTTGGAAAGAATTCCGTTTGTGGTATGACACACACAAGTCTAAGGGCATGAAGCCTGTTCTTGACGGGATGGTAATGTATGCTGCACCCTCTCTTCCTTCTTTCTCTGGTCTTAAGTGGACGTGAATGCACTTTGGCATCACAACTGTGTACTTTTGCAGGTTACAACAGGATGGTACAAAAAAATGGGCGAAAGAATTTGGACTCCTTGGTTTATCAAATTTATTCATGCTCGTGGTTACTTCAATATCTATACCAACCTTCTGTATGAAAGAGCGCTTAGTATCTCACATCGTGATGCTGGTGTTAACTATGGGAAGTCAGTTGGACCAGATTCAAATTTAGTTGGTGAGAATTCTATTGATATCAACCACTTGGAATTTCACCCTTTGCATAGCATGAAGTGGTATGATTTCTGCTTCAAACAAGTTTTTCCAGATAGAATTGTACAGCATTTCAATGAACTTGGGTCTGTTATCCCCTCTCTGCAGAAAATGAGTAATGTTATACTTGTGAGCCTACATCAGGAGTCAGAGTCGGTTGTTAGGAACTTGCTCTGCCATTTCGAGAGGTTGTATATTCGGAATTACATCTTAATGGGCCCAAAATCTGATCTCCTACTTGATCTTGCGATAAGAGGGCACCCTGTGATTGATACAGACAGACTTTATGACAATATAAGAGTCTATGACAAATCGAACTTCAATGAATCTGCTGTGAAACTGACTAAGGAGATTTTTGTCAAGGCCTATGTGGTCAAGAAAACCTTGGAACTTGGATTTGGTATTCTGGTGGCTGATTGCAACAGGGTTCCTCTGAACAGTGATTCCTTTCTCAATTTCATTGATACTGATGCAGTTAATGACTTCTTTGTGGGGAAGAACTTAGAACTAGTTTTTGCCAGGAGCTCATCTTCTGCTGCGAAGACTTGGGGTGAAAGTATCTCGAGCCAATTAGGTGCTGAATTGATCACAACCACATCAAGCGATTCAGATCCAACAGGAAAGAATTTCGTGTATGTGGTTAAAAAGTTATTTGAGCAGAAGGGAGTTAAATTCACTACCTTTGATGAAAACAAATCTAGTTTAAATATCAGTTCCTTAGATGCTAGCCGAACGTTGTCTATACAGGAACAATTTGTGTTTTGGTCTTCAGAGACGAGCACAAATTTGATTCAGCAACAGCTTGTACAATTAGGTCTGTGGATTGTGGATAGTGATATGTCATGTACTGCTGTCATTTGCTACCCTTCATAGCTTTTGGTGGCATTAAATTATAATCCTGATGGACCAAAAGTGTTGCAAAGAAGTGTGTTTTGGAGAATTGGCAACTCCAAATTTGTAACCTTATTTTGATCGAGAGATGCATGCTGGGATTACGGGTATGGGTTATCTGTTTATACAATTTCGGTGATCATGCAAGAAACCTTTTGCGTGCTACTCGAGAGAAGGACAAGATGGGAGCTAGCTAATGCAAATGAGGCAGAGATTAGGTGAGAATTGCAGTCTTTTTTTTTTTGCAATTGTTTACATTATTAGTTCATTGTCTACTGAAGAAGAATCGTCACCTGTTCGTTCCTTGATGCTTTACCCCATTTTGAAATGCTGCCTGCCACAGGTCATAGATAAATGTGCTTCAAATCTTCTTGGTTTCTTATTATAATTCATGTTTTCTGTGGTATGACCTTGTGCTTCATTGCTTCTTTGTTTATCAGTCATCAAAATACCTTCCTTCATTTGAACTGGGATCCTGAAAATTTTTCATGCAATGCCTGTTTCACTAATGTTTATCATACAAAAAATTATTGCAGTTGGATTAGAATTTAGAAGGACATTAGGTGCTGGCTTGTTTAATATGTTCTGTTTTCATGCTTTTATATATATGATGAACAAACATGTTTTCTAACTTTATTAACAAAGTTGCAATTTTCAAAATTTTGGATTATCCATTTCTAATGTTATTCTTAGATTTCATGGTTAAAGATTAATTTATCAAACTTTTGGTTTCAAAGTTTTAACGATGCCCAATTTTTTGGCAAATTATACCGTGCACCAAACGACGTCGTTTTGTACCTTTTTCGCGTGTCTGCTGTTAATCCCTCATGTTTTGAATGTACAGAATTGTATAATAGAGAATGTACAGAATTGTATAATAGAAAACACAGAATTTATACTTGAAAACACGGAATTTTTATAACTAAAAATCCTCATATTTTGAATGTACATAATTATATAATAGAAAACACAGAATTTTATACTTAAAAATACAAAATTTTATACTTAAATATAGAATTTTATAACTGAAAATTTTCATGTTTCGAATGTACAGAATTATATAATAGAAAACACATAATAAAATTTCATGTTTCGAATGTACAAAATTTTATATCTGAAAACACAGAATTTTATAACAGAATATAAAACGACATCGTTTTGAGAGGCGCGGGACGCACATTGTTATGTGTGCCCTGGTGCACAGTATACCGATTGCAATTTGCCTACTCAAATTTGATTAAGAGGGGGTGTTTGGGTATAGCTGGTTTGACCAACTTGGTCAATTAACCAAATTTGATATTTGGGAGTTTCAAAACATTGTATTTAGCATGCATTTGAGGTTGAAATTTTTAATTTTTTTTCCAAAAGGCAAAAGCTCTCAACATTATTATTAGAATATAAATTGTGTTTTAAGTCAAAACACAGAGAATTTATGAATAAAATATAAAATTATTAAATCCTAATATGTTAATATTATTTGAAAAGAATTTGCGAATACAAAACAAGATAATCAATTACATATATTAACATTATGGACATTTAGGAGGCGTTTGGTTCACGGAATGTTAGATTACCTTAGGGAATGTTAGATTGTTGGGAATGTTAGATTCCTATGTTTGGTTTAAAACTGAGATATGTAAATAAGAAAACGATAATAAGATAAATTAATTAAAACGTCCAAAGCCCAACATTAGTAATAAGACAAGAGAATGTGAGATTACCTAAGAAATTGGAGAATGTCTCACATTCCCTTCCAATAGCTAAAAACTTAATGCGGAGGTTATCTGACATTCCCTGGGAAAGTTACATAACCTGAACCAAACGCCCCCTTAATATGTAAATTGTAAACATTTGAACCCCTAGCAATTATACTGTGGACCATGGCCCAAAACGGCAAGCACTATAGCAATTATAATCTGGACCATGGTCCAAAATGGCAGGCACTATAGTGTATCTAAATTGACACTGTCTCGAGTATTATTTTCTGCATTTGAATAGAAATGAAATTGTAGTTGTGTTAAAATAAAACTGCAGTGTATACAAAATAAAACTAAATAATAATTTCACATATTTGAGTGTATATTGTCCAACGAAATTATATACTGTAATTGTGTTGAAATAAAATTGCAATGCATATTTAATGTATGGATCACAATGCATTATGGACCATGTTCCACAGTATAATTTGCCCGAATTCACCATGCAAAATGGATCTAAGTCCACAGAATAATTTGCTTTGAATTGGATGTTGGGTCGTGATAGGGGTATAGGTTGTGGGCCGGTTTGATGGGTCTATCTTGGTCAAGTGGTCAACTGATATGGTGGGAAAGAAGGTGGGCTGAGGAGTTGGGTTGGGTCGGCCCAGTTGGAAAGGAAGCGAGGGTTGTGGGGGGGGGGGGGGGGGGGGGGCGAAGGGCCGCGGAGGCTCGCGACCGGGCAATGAAGGGGTCGGCGCCTACGCCACATGTGACGGCGTGGCTAGGGCGAGGGGGGAGGGATAGTTTGGTTGGTGAATATTCCTTCGTCACTTTGCTTGACTTGCAATTCCAAAAAGTAGTTAAGTTCTCCCATCATGGTCATCTCAAACTTGCTCTTCATTAGTTTGGAGAACTTTCACATAACAAAGGGTTAGTAATTTCAGAAATGATGTCATCTACATAGATTTGTATCAATAGAATATGATTACCATCTTTGATTCGGAATAGGATTTTGTCAACTTTACATTTCATGAATCCACAATTGATTAGAAAACACAAGAGGGTGTCATACCAATATCTTGGCGCTTGTTTCAATCCATACAATGCCTTTTTCAACATATAGATTTTTTATTCACCCATTGATACATGTGTAATGTAGCGGTGGATGGAAAGAAGGTTGGGAAAGGTGGAACTTCCTCGGGATGTCGTTCTCAAGAGGATGACAAACTTGGATGTAATCAATGTGTGGTGAGTCACAAGAGAGCCAAGAACCCTTTAAGAACTAGAGCCAAGTACGTGCAAGCATTGTGTGCAAAATTCAAGGTAGAAGGTGTGCAAATAGAGAAACAAGCTAACAACTCAAGTAAGAGAATCAAATAAGATGGAAGGGGCATGGATTAGACTTTCCTTGCAGTGGTGCTTTCAAGAGTCTAAAATAGAAAATGCATGATTGTGCTAATTGGAGTTCAAGTGAGGTGATTGCCAATGACAAAGCCATTTTAGGTCTTGTTGGCCTATCATGGTGTAACAAAGCACCCAAGTGACAATGTTACAACCATGAGACATTTTATCGAACACCTTGCCTACTCCTCATTCCGGACTTTGCCCTCTTAGATCTAAGGCGAAAAATGCAAGTGGAATCAAGGCTCTTAGTATGTTTGCAATCTCTTGTCAAACATACTAAGTCCTAGATCATCCATAGAGTTGGTCCTAACACCATAGAATCAAAAAACCCTCCCACTTCTATCAAGAAATCAAGCAATCAATACAAATACATTTCCAATTAGCAATTAACAATCACACTACACCATGCAAGTAAATGCTAATCCAATCCCTAAAAAGATTTAGCCACTCATGTTCTAGACTGAAGAGAAATTGAAATAGAAGCAATCAATGGAGATGAAAGAGGAATTAAATGGAGAAAATGCAGGAGTTACTTAGTTTCAATTCACAATAAAATCAATCCAACAAGAAATCAAAATCAAGCAAGAAGAAAAAACTCCAAGATTGAAGCAAGTTGTCAATTCACTTTGAACCCTAGAACCACTTTCTCTCTCTAGATTGGGAGAGTTTTTGAGCTAACTAAAAGATGTAAAACTAAAGTATAAGATTGGTTGTCAAAAAGTCAACTTCTTCAAGCCTTTTATAGTCTTTGTGCCTCCACCCACGAACATGCGCATGATCGTGGCCATGCTCGTGTAACTCCCAGAATCATGCTCACGATCATGGCCAGTGCAGGACAACTTGCTGAAGTTTCACCACGCCATCTCCATGCTCGTGAACCCATTCTTGACCCTTGATGTTGTAGAGTTTTCTCCAAATATGCTCCAAATTAAGTCCAAATGCTTACACTTTAGCTAAAAATCCTTCAAAACACTAAAATGCACCGTCGTAAAAATAGCTAGTTCCAAGACCTTCGCACCAAAATGTCATTGGGACGAAGTGGGTCTTCAAGAACAAATTGGACGAACGAGGAGTCATTGTTAGGAACAAGGGCTGTCTCATTGCTAAAGGCTACTGTTAGGAAGAAGGCAATGACTGATGAAACATTCGCACCCGTGGCCAGACTAGAGGCGATTCGTATCTTTCTAGCTTATGCCGTGTACAAAGACTTTAAGCTATTCCAAATGGACGCCAAAAGTGTTTTTCTCAATGGGTTACTGGAAGAAGAAGTGTACGTCAAGCAACCTCCAGGGTTCCAAATGGATTTGTGTATGTATAGAGGCTACAAGCTGAAAATGCCTTGTATGGATTGAAACAAGCGCCAAGAGCTTGGTACGACACCCTCTCGTGTTTCTTATCAATTGTGGATTCATGAAAGGACAAGTTGACAAAACTCTCTTCCGAATCAAGGATGAAGAACACATTTTGTTGGTGCAAATCTACGTCGACGACATCATCTTTAGAAGCAAATCCATTCATATGCGAGAAGTTCTCTAAGCTCATGCAAGGCAAGTTCGAGATGAGTATGATGGGAGAACTCAACTACTTCCTAGGTCTACAAGTCAAACAAGGCAAAGAAGGAATCTTCATCAATCAAGCCAAGTTCACTAAGGAACTCATCTAAAAGTTTGGTGTTGATGGCAAGTCATGTGTCAAGATTCCAATGAACACCTCGTTGCGAATAGACATCGACAACGAAGGCAATGAAGTAAACCAAGCCAAATACCGAGAGATTATTGGCTCTCTATTGTACTTAACATCGAGTCGGCCTGACATCTCGTTTCCAGTTGGTGTTTGTGGCCGATTTCAAGTAAACCCAAAGGAGAGTCACCTCGTTGCTGCCAAGAAGATCCTAAGATACCTCAAAGGAACGCAAAATGTTGGGCTTTGGTACCCGAGAGGGGGATCCTTCGAGCTAGTGGGCTATTCATATGCAGATTTTGCCGATTGTAAGATAGACCAAAAGAGCACCCCCAAGACTTACCAATTCTTAGGGGGAAGACTCGTTTCGTGGTTCAGTAAGAAGCAAAATTCGATAGCCACGATTATTGCAGATGCGGAGTACATCGTGGCAGGAAGTTGTTGTGCGCATATTATTTGGGTGATGCAACAACTTAAGTATTATGGCGTTATAGCTAAAGAAGTTAGCATCAAGTGTGACAACACTAGTGCGATTGTCATCACCCATAATCTAGTGCTACACTCCAGGACAAAGCACATTGATATCAAGTATCACTTCATCTGAGACCATGTCAAGAAGAAGGACATTGTTTTGGAGTATGCTCATACATATAAACAGCTGTCAAATATTCTCACCAAGCCATTGAGTGATAGTCGTTTCTCAACCCTAAGGCTCGAGTTGGGAATAATAGAGATGAAAATTAAGGACAAATTCATCCTATTGACCGGATATTGGAAAGTCTTATCAAAGTCAGCAAGAAGCTTTCTTGTGATTGCACAACTTTTAATGTTGGGAGTTCCAATGCATTTGGATTTAAGGAAACGGACAAGCATTGAATGGTCTCTTCAATGTCATTCAAAATCAATGCATGTGAATCAGGTACAACTCCTATGCCTATAAATTGGGAGATTTGCTAACCAATTTGTGTGGAGTTTCTTTGAGTTTTTCTTACAAGTAACATGGACTCGAAGAAGAAAGGTGGAAAGTGCTCAGAAAAACGCTCTTCCAAGCGTTTGGCAGAGCAGGCGAGGCAAGAAAAGCTAAAGCAAAGGCGTGCTGCTCAGGGAGGTATGAGGTAGGGGACTCTTCCAATGACCCCCTCGTGCTCTCATCCGAAGAAGGAGAGGTGGAGATGCCACCTCAAGTAGTGGAACCAACTGAAGAACAGCTGAGAAGAAGTTTAGAATACTTGAGGGTGTCGCAATATCTTCCACCGGATCCGGACTACATGCTTTTTCTGGGCGAGCTCTACTTGCTGTGTAAGTAGTTTTCACCTCCACCGCCGGAAGTTCTTGCTTCCCTATCTTCATCATATGAGATGCCCGCTCCACCGTCGCCTAAAAGTGTCTCAATTCCTCCCCATGCCAGGACTCCAGCAAGCAAGCACATCACTCGCTCTAGCAAGAAGAATTGAAAGATGTTAAAGAATTGAAGCACAATTAATTTGTACCGACCTTAATGACATGTTTCAAAACACCTGAGTGGCCGAGAAGTCCGTACGTCTGAATGGTTAAATTACCCATTCGAAATTAACCGAATCGTCAAAGGCTGCACAACCGAATGGTTGCACCATTCGGTGCTTACTGAAAATGAAGCACCATTCGGTGCTTTCAAAGCACCCAAACAAATTAAACTTTAAAATGCATCATTCGTAATTAAGCTTAATTATATGAAATTAAAGCTTAATCACAAATGTAATTAGTTACTGCCACTACCATTCGTATAGTGCTAATCTTAATTAGCACCTAAACTTAGGAATAAATTTTAACTTCTCAAATGGGTTTACTTTGAGATTCAATTTTTCAGTCACCTATTACCATTTTGAGCGTACAATATATCAATTTCTTCGTCTCACTACGAAGAATCTGAATTTATTTTGACCTGACACAAATAGGAAGCAGACCCACATATATTTATACCACAAAATAGCCCCTTAAAAAAGCCATTTTAGCTAAAATTTTCAACAGATATAATCATAGAATCTACTTTGAATACATTGATAAATTTCAAATATGTTAATATGATCATATTATATTTGCAATCCATTCATTTTACTCGTAAAATACAATTGAAAAGTGACCGTAAGCTTTTGTTACAAACTTACAAGCCACTTGCATTTTAGTATTTTACAAACAAAAAAAATGTTATGTCAAAATGAAAATTTCCATCCTTTTGAGATAACTAGTAGGTGCACCCGCGCGATGCGCGGCTATATATATATTATGATATATATACAGTATAATATAATTAGATGAACCAATATATAGTTTGAATGCCTAATAGTATGATATATATACAGTATAGAATATAGTTATTATCTGAATACAGTGTGAAATGAAAAGTTGTGATTTTATTAGACATTGATGAAAATAGTAATTTTATTATACATTAAGGGACTCTACGTATATAGTACATAACAGTATGAGGTATAATATAATAAGAATAAGAAACATAATAAGAAACGTATTATTGAAAGAAATTGTTAATTGTTATTATACATTATTGAAAACTTCTTTGTACACAACATTTTTAGTCGTACTAAGACATGGTACACTTTCACCGCAAATCAAAATTTTCAAACCCCTGGGGTTACTAACTCTTGAAACAGCTACGTATAGTTGTCCATGGTTAAAGACCGGTTTTTTCAACAACAACCCAACTTTAGCAAGCGTTTGTCCTTGACTTTTGTTGATTGTCATAGCATAGGATAGCATCAAGGGAAATTGCTTTCGTTGAAATTTGAAAGGCAATCTGGTATCTGACGGTGTAAGAGACATTCTAGGAATCAATACTCTAGTTCCTGCATTTGTACCGCACATGATTTGGCCTTCCAACACATGGTCACCCAACCTTGTAACAATCAACCTTGTACCGTTGCATAATCCTAATGTGTGATCAATATTTCGCAACAGCATAACAGGTGATCCAACTTTCAATGTCAAAGCATGATTTGGTACTCCAGAACATCTCAAGGCATTCAAGAATTCCGGAGTGTGCAAATCCGCTAACATGTCCACATTGGCATCTGACTTACACACAGAATCACAACTCAGGTATGTCTTACCCTCAGAAGGATTATGGTCATTCATGTATTGGTTAACGGCATCCACCACATCCAATGTTGGAGCTAAAATTGCACTATGATTGAGATATGACAAATCGGCAATTCCCATTCGCAAATTGGGGAAAGTGCTATCAACGATTGTAGCAATAGGGTCATCTTCGCACTTTAACAACAAATCTTCTGGAATAGTAATCTCTGAGTCCCCCTCAAGTTGACACCCAATAATTCCGTCACCTATATTAGCTATCCATTTTGCAAATTCCTCAATCTCCTTGCACTCGGATTCATATTCAACAGTTTTCAAGCGTAGATTCTTAGTTAGCCTCAGGACTTTACAGGATTGCCATAGATAGGATGAGCTAATGCTCGCTCGAACTATATCCGGTCTAGTACCCTTTGGAATTACTGGTAGAATTTGCCTGAAATCGCCACCCAGAACAACTGTCTTACCACCGAATGTCATATCAGAACTCCTTGGATTTACCAACCGCATCAAATCCCGCAAAGTTCGATCCAATGCTTCAAAGCAGAATTTATGCATCATTGGGGCTTCGTCCCATATTATCATCTTTGTTTGCACAAGAAGTTCCGCCAGTTCACTGCCGTTCCGTATGTTGCATGTGGAATCTTCATTAACAGATATCGGTATAGCAAACCGGGAATGTGCCGTACGGCCACCAGGTAATAACAGCGAAGCTATGCCGCTAGAAGCAACATTTAAAACTATTTGACTCTTAGACCTTAATGCGGAAGAAAGTGCTCGCCACAAGAAAGTCTTACCTGTCCCTCCATAACCAGAAACGAAGAATAACCCACCTTCCTGGCGATCCACGTCAGTTAAAACTTCATTGTATATTGCATTTTGTTCGTCTGTTAACTGCCTTACCAATTCTTGGTTCTCTTTCTCCTGTTCGCCACGATCGTATGCTAATTCTTCTTGAATCAACCTATTTGCAATAATATGTAACGCACCAAAATTGGCCGTTGGCATCTCAGGATAGTCCTTCAAACTCTTACCATGATTAGATAATAAGTTCTCAATCTGAACTAAAGCAAAGTTCATTTTGTGGGAATCGGTCAACACAAAATCTGCATAAATATATATAAAAATTTGTTGTTATAACCAAAATACTTTAAACTGGACTTAATAGTCTTAAAAAAAATGTACGATTACCTCTGTTCTGCAGTTGTGAACGGATTTTGTATTGGGCATCGTCTGATAGATGTTGCCAAACGGCATGCCAAACTATTTCCGGTTTCCCCATGCAACTGCTCATTAGTAATGTCACGAACAATCTCCTCAATTGATCTGCTGACGCCCAACTACTGGCTTCATCTATTGCATCAACATATTCGTTGTCATCATCAACTAAACCCCTTGCATAACACGCATCTCTAAATGAGTCATATTGGACTCCATTTACAGTCCTAATATCTTCGTAACTTTTAGGGCCGCGTACTTTGTTCAACAAACACCTCAAATAGAAGATTTCACCAGTAGCTGGAGGGACATAGAATATACGTCCTATGGAGAACCCTTTCTTTCGTGGCTGCCATTTTCTAAGGTCTTTCTTCCAAACGAATCTTGTTGGCATCTCAACATAAGTAAGCTCTCTGGCATTGGGGTATGTTTTATTAGCTTCGAACCATTCTAAGAACATGCTCTGTGCTATCGTAGGTCTATTCACAATGTTCTCAACTGCATCATCATCTGCAAATATCACACTCTGTTGATTAGGAAGGTGAAAGCTTAACCTCTCTACCGAAGGCGCACGAAGTTGTATATCAAACCCAAACAGACGCCAGACCGCTTCACACGGGGATATGTACCTACAGTCATAGTACATATTTATCTCATCTACTGCTTTGCCATTCTCGTCATCATTGCCTGTTTTGTAAAATTCTGCTGTTACTCGATCATGACCCTTGTTAACATACTTGAACAGGTACTTTATTGACCTTGATTGGTTGCACCACTCGACATTTATATGAGCCTTGTACTTGAGCAATAAATATCTATTGTGCGGTACCACATACCTGTTGTCCAAGGCGATCCCGTTCTTTGTAACTACACTGCCATTGTCTCTCCTTCTATATACCGGGTAACCATCGTCATCAAACGTAGAACTATCAACAAATCTCTTAGGAAAATGTTTAGAGCATCGTGCATTTACCATGCATGGAGAATTTGTCCTGGCTTTTCCACATGGACCATGCATGATAAATTCCTCTACCGCCTGGTAATACTCAGCATCTTTCTTTTCATCGGGAATCTCTGCTGAAATTATGTTGTCTAGAGTGAGAACTTGCCTAACTTCTTTACTTTTCTCCAGAAAAAGCAATATATGAGCATGCGGAAGACCTCGCTTTTGAAACTCAATTGTATATATGACTGTAACAACATACAAATAAACATAATAAGGTTAAGCAATTACATAAAATTTATTTAGATTAATTGATTTAAAATACAATAACAAAATATTACCTCCGGCAACAGGGCCAAATAGTTGATTCTTTCGACAATCAGCTATCAAAGCATCCAACTTAATCTTAAATAAGCGGCAAATTATGTCCGACCGGTCTTCTGGCTTCAACCTTTGATCTTTTAAAAACCGTTGCACCTCAGGCCACTTCGGATTGCATGTAAAGGTTATAAATAAATCTGGGTATCCAATCCATCTACATATTGCCATTGCATCTTGGTAGTTTTGTATCATATATCTAGCACCACCCGTAAAACTCGAAGGTAGTATTATTCTACGACCTTGGGCTGCAGGGCTTAAATCACCCCTCGTCAAAGCATCAGTCAGTCCACTGTAACTCTCACACCTTAGGCTTTTTTGGTGTGTCCTTATATAAATTAGTCTTCCAGACTCAACCATTGTGTAGCCATCTACAACGAATTGTTGGAACAACCACTTTGCAAATAATATGGTACTTGGAGCTGACTGTCTAGATTGTATGCGGTAGCAAAAAAACTCCCTGGGGCTAATCCTTTGTCTACCACCAGAAGAGCGCTTGCCGACTACGTCGGCGAATGCAATGTCCTCCCGATAACCATCTTCGCCATATGGAAACAGAATAGGGTATTGCAGTGGTAAGTATGAAGGATTTAATTCAGTAATCCTCTGTAGTTGGCCACCCTTCGATTGAACAATAATATCACGCTCTTCAATACTGGTATCCAGATCGCCAACGATTAAAGCTGCTACTTCAGACACTTGAGGCAGATTATATGTCCTAGCATCTCTAGTTCGTTTTCCCAACAACTTTATTTTTACTTCGGCGCATGGATTAATATCCAACTCAGACATAGCCATGCGAAAAGACTTAACCAAGACATTATTTTCATCCAGGTCTTTCTGAATGACATTCACTATTTCTACATGAATGTCATCTTGGTCACCAATACCCCTACAACAACATATACTTGGAATTGATATTTATTTAGATAAAAAATAGTATTCAAATGTGTAATTACGGAAACTTCTTTACCTCACAGCATTTATACGGTTGTTCCTTTCATTTGCCGTGTCGTATATGTATAACTGGGCAAAATGAGGTTCTTTGCCTTGTTCTGGAAGTAAAGTGCCCATTAGGTGGTAGTTTTGACCACTTAATCGAAAAATTGGAGGTGCTCCACCCTTGTTCACGTTCTTGTCAATTTTTCCACCCATGGATGTGAAGCAGAACATGTTGTTGTAGGTCCTAATGTTGTGTAAAAATTCTTTTGATAATTCGTCATTGCCGAAAAAGAGATCAAATATACCTTTTGGTGGCAACTTATTATCCGGCAATTTGATCTTCCCATTGTTGCAACACAACATAAACAGTGGCGATGCTTTTGTTGACAATTTTTCTTCCTTTCTTCAAACCAAAACATAGCCCCACAATGTACGCACTGATTTGTTGCATCACCAAAATCGCAGTATTGACCTGAAACCAAATATATACAAATTTAAATACTGATTTATATTTGCTGTATATATAAAACAAACAAACATACATACCATTTTGTGGACCAAATGATGTCCCAATTCCCGAGGTCTGCCTTACAGCGTCACCCGATAAATTTGCATATGAAATTAAAAAACATTTAAAAATTATTTTTAATATTGAAAGACTGACCATATGTACTTTACTTATATTTGTTTGAAACACCACAGGGTAGTATTTTAGTACCAGCTATGTTCTGATTTGGGACATCGCTCACCGCATTGTTACTTTCATCTTCAAAGGCAGGTAGCAAGTCTCTGGTTGTTACCTGGTCTTCGACAATTGCATATTTATCTAATGGTTTACGAATTGCAAATTCATCTCCTATTTGTGTATTGGATTGCTGTACTGTACACATACATAATATTAGACAAATTTAAAGAATAACAATATTTAAAGTGACAAATAATTGAAACCACTACATTTTATGGTACTGTAAAAAAAAAATAATTTGGTAGCACGTAGTAACATAAAAAGGATAGAATTCTTAATACTATAAATTAAATACACCTAACATTATAACTTATGGTAACCTAGAATATGAAATAGTAATTTAACTGTATAAGTATTATTATATTTTAGTGGAAAAATCACATGGTAGACCATGGTCCACAATAATATGTTCACCATTAATAGAAATAAAAGAGAAAAAAGTGTATTTCACTAAGTAGAATCTATGGAATTAATTACACATATCAAAACAAATGAAACTATTTTAACAAAAAATTAGAAATTGAGATTCCAAAATAAATCATATATCAGCCAAAAATCCACACATACTTATATGTACCATGAGTTAGATTATAATTAAATTCACAATGAGTCTATAGCAATTCAGCTTAGGGCATTTACCGGTAGTGATGTTACTCAATGGTGTGATATATTCAGAGAAACATCCTCGCTGGGATTTGTGTAAGGATTAGCTGTCGTACGTTGGTCTTGATCTTGAGCATATTATTCGTACAAGATGAGCCACCGAAATGATTTGCTGTGATTTAAAATATACCATCAAATTAAGAACTAATTCCAATAATTATAACTCGAAACAATTCAGTACACATAACAAAAAAAAAAAAAAAAAATCACTTTGCACAACTTTAATACGTAATGGAATATAATTATGTAGACGATGGTCCACATTCTAACTTAAATACAATTCAAGTACGACAAAAACTATATATGATTAAGTACAATGTAATCAATTAATTACATCTAATCAATTAATTACAAATTGATATTAAACATGAATTACATTATAATTATACCATTTAATTTTACAAAAAGCTTCGAACAAATAACAGTATAACGATATTTAAATTAACAATGAATATATAAAAAGGATAGAATTCTTACTATTATAAATTAAATACACGTAACATTATAATTTATGCTAACTAGAATATGAAATAGTAATGTAATTGTAAAATATTATTATATTTTAGTGGAAAAATCACATGGTAGAGCATGGTCC